>NW_028283587.1:336250-672500 GCF_059441095.1 Idiotropiscis lumnitzeri | reverse complement strand
GCACGAACAACATTTACGTTGAAATGTAACAATGACACATATATCGACATCTAACAAACATGCATGGGCATCTAACATTGACACTTACATTGACGTCTATAACATAAACCATTACAATCACATCTAACAAACACGGACATCTAACAGACACATCGACATCCATCATAAACATTTACATAGACATCGACATCTAACCAACCTCTACATAGACATCTTACACACATCGACATCTAACAAACATTTACATAGACATCTAACATAAACACATCTAATATAGACACATAGATTGACATCTAACATCGACACATTGAGATCTAACATAGACATACATTGACATCTAACATAGACTGTTACATCGACAACTAACATCGACACAAGGCTTTGTCAAATGACACGTCATGACGACATATACAGAGACACAAGGCACAACAGCATATTTTTGGTACAAATTGAACCCGATATGTTAGCTACCTCGTTCGACTTAAAGGGTTAGCGAACTTGTTATGGTGGTTGAGGCGTGGTGGCTACCCAGCTCGTGTAGTGTATATTAAACTTAAGTTAATAATTTATGACCAGTAAACACGGATGTTGTAACGCAAAACAATGTTCAAATGTTAGTTTTTTTTCAACACATTTCATGAGAAAAAGCTCTACTTGTCTGTGAGAAATGTATGTTGTAGACCCATTATATAACACAATATTACACAATTTTACATTGGAATTTCATTTAATAAAACATTGACAATTATCTTTACAAACACTGTGTATGATTCATCTTTTCATTTGTTGTTCAATGAGCAAAACAGTGGCGATCAAAACAGTGCAAATTAAATGACATTTTATAGGTATCTGGTTGCAATACAGTGAACCCTCGCTACTTCGCGGTTCACCTTTCGCGGGTTCAGTGCTTCGCGGGTCTAAAAAATATTCGGGGGCATTGTAGTTTCGCCGAGCGGCACGACGGGGCGCTGGAGTGGTTAGACGGCTGGCGTCCGCCGAAGAAGAACGTGGGCGAAGAGGAGAGTGGACAAAGAAGAGCACGTTCCCCCGGGCACGATTTGGGGCGACGTTTCGCGCGGTTCGGACCGTACCAGAGCTCCGGCCAGCGTGCGTGGCAGTTAAGCCGAAGAGGAACAACTTCCGCCCGGGCACTAGCGGGGCGACATTTCGCTCCGTTCGGGACCGTGCGAGAGCTCCGGAGGAGACCGGCCGGCGTGCGTGGTTGTTAAGCCGAAGAGGAACACCTTCCGCCCGGGCATGAGCGGAGCGCGAGGCTGTCAGTTATGAATGAATAAATGAATAAATAAATGAAGAATGCCAGGGCACACCGGACGGCGTACCAGCAGGTAAAAGTCGAAGTAATTAAATAAATACAAAAAGAAGTAATTGAATAAATACAAAAATAATGGCTGGGGAATAAAAAAATGTTTTAATAATTTTTTTTTTTTGTTATAACATGAATTTCACCCTCTCTCTCTCTACCCGTATATATATATATATATATATATATATATATATATATATTATTTTATTTATTTATTTTTTTAAGCATTTTTGAAGGTGCGCCGCTACTTCGCACTTTTTTTTAAAAGCATTTTTGAAGGTGCGCCGCTACTTCGCACTTTTTTTTTTTTAAGCATTTTTGAAGGTGCGCCGCTACTTCGCGGATTTTCAGTTTTCGCGGGTGGTCTCGGTCCCCATTAACCGCGATAACCGAGGGTTCACTGTAGTAAGTTACATTCTAATTTACATTGACAGGTAATGGAAATGACTACTGGTAACCTCAATTGAACTGTATTTCAGTCAGAATGCCTCAAACATCATAAAAAAATAAAACGTTGAGTATTATTTCTCCTTCAAAATGTCAGAAGAAATACTCTATAATGGCCTGACGACATTAACATAGCTTATAGTATATAGCAGGGGTGGGAAAACTTTTTTATTGGCGGGCCACAATGGGTTCTAAAATTTGACAGAGGGGCTGGACCAGGAGCAGATGGATGGAGTGTTTTGGTAACCTCATCTCATCTGAGAAAAAAAATACATTTAATTTTAAATGAAAGTGAACAAAAGCTTGTCTTTGAAAAACCACACTATTTTGAAAATAAAACATTAACAAGGTTTTTTTTTTTTTTTTTCAAATTCGGCGGGCCGGATTAAAACGTTTACCGGGCCGCATGTGGCCCCCGGGCCGTAGTTTTCTTACGGCGGTATATAGCATAGCGGCATAGGTTCCCTCGTCAACATCAAGTGAGTTACCCTCTTACCAAGACCAAAATACGGGGCTCTCCATCTCCCGGTCACTTCTCCAGACCCCAACAGTCACCCTCGTTGCGAGAACTTGGAGATTCGATGTTTATTTTTTTTCGCTTCTTCAACTTCGTGTCTGATTCTTTTCTCTTCTCTGGCTCCAGGATTCCGCTGTCAATCAGATGACGATTGAGGCGGGACTTCCGGTTCAAAGTCACCCTCAGAGTTTGCAACCATTTGAGATGGCTTCTGTGGTAATAACAACTGTCATAGGTGCAATTTGCTCTATAAAGCATTAAAAAAATAATAATAATAATAAATTACAAAAAATAGTCAAGTACAGCACTCGTCTCATAAACTAGGTAAGAATTTAGCGTTACTAACGTTGCTACACTATAAAGAGTGTTTTACTGACTAGCTAAACCCAGTTTGCTTAAACTGATCGTACACTGGACGAAATCTTACCGTTGTCTTTTTACAAATGGATTATGAAATTGTTGCAGAAATTGTTTTGCTGTGACGGAGGGCAAGTTTTATAAGGTTCGTTCATCGGGAAGGTTTTATATTAGACGAGGATGGTCTTGTTCTTCGGATTTTTTTTTTATTTATAAAAGGCCGAGCATTTGTATTTGCGCTCAGACTGTGTTGCACAGTGCACACGAACCAAAAGCTCTAAAGAAAACACAATACCCGATCCAAACGGAGGGACGTGTTATCTTTATCTTCCACACCGCCTATCTTGTACTGGCTTGCGGGGAGGTGCTGCCGCCTATCCCGTCTGACTTTGGGCGAAATGCGGGAGGGACGACCTGAACAGAGAAATACAAAAAGAAGCAGTACAGCGTCAGTGTAACTCCTTACGGGATAATATCCTCGTCGCATAAACAAGGTAAGAATTTCACGGTATGCATTTTGGTGAACTATAAAGCGTGCTTTACTGACTGGAGCGACGTCGAGTTAGCCTAAATGTATCGTGCATTGGACTAAATCTAGCAAGTTAGAATTATACGATTTGTTCTTCGGGAAGGTTTTATATTAGAGGAGGAATTAAGATCTTGCCCTTCGGACATTTTTTGTGATAAAAGGCCGAGCATTTGCATTTGCGCACAGTATTAGTCCACGAAACAAGAAATACCCATGTACAAATAACTTGCAATTATAATAGTTGGAGCTGTAACAAAGTGTTTTTCATACGGTGTTGTATAAATTAGCAGGAAATTAGAACACAAATTAAAACACGTACAGTAGATACAAGAAGAACAACGACAGTCACATGTTGAGTCGAAAGCTAAAGAATAAAAATGTGTCTTCAAAACGTTTTAAAAGTGGACAGAGAGGGGGCTTGCCTAACATTCAATGGAGAGTCAGGGAATGGACTCCGAGTGCAAGTTTCAGGCCATCTATCTCAAGAAAGAGCTTCTGATGCACCTCAAACGGGTACTGCAAATTTAGTAAGTTCAGCGCATAGTTAATTCCCATGAGCAGGAGACTGGCAACATTTCCACAACCTCATTTTCTTAAGCAACAATGGAAACAGAGGCATGGGATGTGTCTTCTTGTCCCTCACTTGCTTGGAAGACATAGAGTACGTGTGTCAAACTCAAGGCCCGGGGCCAGATCTGGCCCACAACCTAATTTTATGTTGCCCGCAAAGGGCAAATCATCTGCATCAACTTCCTGTTTCTAGCATATTTTCTTCACAACAACACTGAGATATGAGATATTGCCAATTATTTGTTACCAATCCTCCCCTTTTAAAATAAATTGAAAAATTGTTGAACAATTACTTACTAGCTTCTGATTTCAAAACTGGCTTTCCAATCAATTTATATGGGTTCACAGTCCCTCTGAGGGAAACCACAACTACGATGTGGCCCGTCCATAAAAATGAGTTTGACACCCCTGACATAGACCTTCAGTACTTGCTTGGCCTGGTCCTCTTTTGCTTGTTCTCTGCTGACTTCCTGAAAGAGCATATACATCCATGGTTAGGTGCATAATGTCCCAAATTTGTGTTTGCTTTTTATAGTTCTGAATATCGCTGTCTTCAGGCAGTATCCAAGAAGCTCCAGAATCTTCACCTTGCAGGAGACTTCCAATGGCACGTTTTTGCAATCATTAACACTGCATCATCCAAAGAGAGCAAACCATTTTCAACATTTGAGATTGGTCAGTAATATTTACAAGTAACACCCACTCGTGTGGATTGACCAATAGATTAGATCTAGAAAAACATGAAATTACTCAAATTATGACAACATGTTTCAGCCGGACACCAGTGATATGTGACAGTATTTGCAATCTGCATTACATGTTTATAACAGCATATATGAGAATCAAAAAATAAATAAAAAGGGCAATGAAAACGGAAATTAAAATAGAAACCTCAACCTCAAGGATAGGATTTTTGTCGAAATCTCAAAATCGAAACTTTGGACCTTCTGATTTATTTTGTCAATTACCCGAAAGTAACCTTTGCCAAATGCCAACCCTTTAGCCAGAGCAGGTCACATACTGGCAGCAATTAATTTATTTGAATATTGTGACAAATAAAAATGTTTGCTGCACAGTCTATGAGTTAATTGCAGCTTTAAAAACGTAATACTGTTGTAATTTACCTGGTAGTCCGTGATGAGTTCCTCTGCAGACTGTCCGAAGAATTTCATCAAGGAATGGATTATGCCTTCCAGCTTCAACGTTTTGCTATTTAAAAAGACACAAGATGATTAAGTGTCTTAAATAAATAAAAGCTCACATATGCATTGCTTACATCCCAAAAAGTGCATCTCAACTTTAAATAAAAAAAATAGCAAGATATCCATAAGCTCTAACAGATCTTTTATTGTTTTATTCTGTTAATGCTTATGATGGACTTATCCAAAATAGTTTGATGCAAATTATATTTGCAGTAATAAAACACAACCCTCTTACATGACTGAGTGAACTGAGCATAGGTCTTATTTCAGTGCCAGTAACTCGGCCTTTTTTTCCAAGTATCTCCTTCAATTCCAGGGTGTAAAGTTCCATCTTGGTTAGCCAGGTTCTCTCAAATTGAACATATGTAATTTGTTTGAACTCTTTCTTAATCTGAAACATTTTTCCCTCAATTAGAACATTTTCAAAATTAAGAAATCTAAATCACGATTTAAATTTTGATTAATCGTCCAGCACTAGAAGATACAGCAGCAGGTATTACTCCTCCTCTAAAATAATAAAGGCAGTACAATCATCACTTAATTTGACACAGAGTTTGGATTAATTGCTGGACTATGGTCTGATATTTGTCCCACTTGAAACTAAATCTGAATATTGGTTATTTGAATGTGAATATCTTAACTTTGATATTTGAATTGAAACCTGAATGTTTTGAATTGAACACTGAATTATTGAATTGAAAAACTGAATTCGAATTACATAAATTGTATATTTTTAATTTGATTCTGAATTTTTCGATCATAATGTTTTTGTTAAGAACTATATCCCAATAAACTTGAATGTAGGACTTTAAAATGCGTTTTTAATTCCTCAAAAAAAAGGTCTCCTCACCAAAAATTCAATACTGCATATGCTCAAATTCAGTTTACTAAGTAAAAATTCAAGACTCAGTGACAGACATACGGGAGCTTTAGGGTGCCTCAAGGATGTGCAATGGATTCCAATCACCTTCCACCTATCACATCAACCCCCCATCCTTCAGCAGATCCACTGGCTTCCAGTCAATCAACAAATCATTTTCAAAATTCTTCTATATATTTTCAAATCTATGGCTGGCGACCAGTTCAGGGTGTAGTGCGCCTTTCGCCCGTAGTCAGCTGGGATAGGCTCCAGCACCCTCCCGTGACCCTGTACCGGATAAGCGGTGTGGATAATGACATGACACATGACTTTCAAATCTCTTCACAACCTCGCCCCTCCCTACCTTTCAGACATCATCCATATTCCCACTCCATCCCGCGCTCTCCGGTCTTCATCCTCCTCACTCCACCCCTTGCCTGCCACCATGGGGGACAGAGCCTTCAGCGATTCGGTTCTCCAGCTCTGGAACTCTCTCCACCTGACCTCTGTAATTGCACCACCCTCCCTGTGTTTAAAACTAAACTCAAAACCAATCTGTTCCGCCTTAATTACTCTCTCCAATTCCAGATATGTCCCTCATCCACTTTATTGTATTTTATCCTGCTTGATTTACGTGTTGGTGTTTCTACCCGTATTTGTGTTTTTACTTTCGTATTTTACTCTGTACAGCGGCCTTGAGTGTCCTGAAAGATGCTTCCAAAAAAAAAAAAAAAAAAATATATATATATATATATAAACACACACACACACACACACACACACACACACACACACATATATATGTTGTTTGTTTTTTTTTCATGGTGGAAAAAAATTTCATCTAAATAACTCTAATGAATTTGTCTTTTATCATGGTGGTCTGTAGGATGAATTGGATCAAGAGCCTGCCAAGTGCACCATGGTGGTGTTTGTTGTCCGGGAGGAAGAGGATCTTCAGCCACCACATTACATCGGGGCAGTTATTGTAGGTGTGAAGGTTCTTTGTCAGTTGCCATCTCTTGCACATAGATGTGTGATGCTGTTTGGCCTCATCTCTCCACTAAACCTGTCTTACCTAAGTAAGTTAAAACACGCTTTTGATGCACCACAAAAAAATACTCATGGAGATAGAACCAAACAAATTGACACGAATAGTGTGCGGTTTGAGTGTCAAACTAAATATTTGATAGCCCAAAAAAAACCCATTTCAGAATGTCCTTTTTAACCGTTTGTAGGTTGTATTCAGAGAAAAAAACTACAGCATTTTTCTAAAACAAAATTACATCAATTTAATGTCTTTATTCCAAAGTAACAAATATATATATATATATATATATATATATGTGTATATATATGTGTATATATATATATATACACAGACCAGTTGTCCTTTCATTTTACCATGAAGAGTCCTGAGACCTCTATGGCCCTGGTTAGACGACCACCCACCGCTGTGTTGTTGGGAATAAATGTGCAACATTGTTCACCGAACATAGCACAAACACCACCTCTCTCATTCAACAATACATCAACAGTCATCCTGTTTCGGAATGCCATTAGAGATTGGTTGATAGCCGTTCATGCACAGTTTCAAACCCACTTTGCGTCCAATTACCTAATTTTTGCACGTTGTGATGATGCAGTTGACCTGTCTGCGTTCTTTGTTCTTCGTTCGAGGACTCAAATCCTGTTACTTGATCTGTTAATTTACACTTACTTACTTACTTACACTAAGGAGAACACCGATGGCTTCCATGTATGTTGAATCATTTTTTTTTTTTTTTTTGCCGTGATACTCTGCTTTCTCTTTTTTAACGTCACCGATGTCCTGTCATGACATTGGACAGTTCACACAGTTTATTAACAAACAATATAAAACATACCATTTACGATCAATCAATTACATTTTGTGAAATGGCACTCTCCAGAAACTACCAATAATTTATAAGCAGGGCCTAGTTATGAAAAACACATACAGATATGCACTAAGTCTCAAAACCTTTTACATTTTTGGGTGATTTATCAAATGATCTATCATATCCACACCACCACCAGATTTCCCCTCTTGATAGTGATTGAAGTTTATTTCAACCACTATCAAAACCAGACACAGTGGTGGTGAAAAGATTCCTAACCGCTTAGCTCTGTCAGCAACATTAATGCTATTTAAATTTTCAAGAGCAACTATCATAGAAAACATGTTCATCTACATCAACTCTAGTCACAGGATACACGCTGACCCAATCCATACATGTATTATCAAGATAAGCATTAATATAATATCAATAATACAATTTCATTTGCTTATTTTGGATATCTCGTTGTCCAATTGCTATCTTTTCACGAAAGTACAGACTTTCTCCTGTAACTTTGTTCTGTGGACCAATAGTTGCCCACTTGAGTATTACTCATGGTTCCAACTCAAATCTATCAACATGTCGTCCAAGCTCCACAAATATGTCCCATCACTTTTTTTTTTTCAATTATCTGCTTGGTGTTTGCAAATCCATTTTGATTAGTAATTGGGATTCTTACTGTTGGTATTGTACTATAGTCACATCATAGTTTGTTTATGTAACTCTGGGTTGTTCCCACATATAACACAACAACAAAAATATCAGAATAAAATTGTATACATCCAACATAGAACAGCTGCTTTTAACCACTTCAGGGTCATTTTGTCTGAAATATCCCCTCTACTTAGTCTGGTGTCTTATGAAATAAGACCACCCTATCATCAGACTTCCGCTCATCTCCTTTGTAGGAGATTTCAACCAAAATGACCTTTTTACATGTGTCAAATGAACCAATGTTGACTCTTCTACTATATTTACAGCTGTGAGAGCTGTCAATAAAACTAAACATGGCATTCCCCCTTGGGTAATTACATATGTCTTATCTTCAAACTTCTTTCAAGCATCCAGTCTCCTGGCTCCACTAGTTTAGTGCCCTGCTAGGAGACAGAAAGATCCTCACCACTCTAAATTTGTGCCTGTCTTTGTTTTTCTAACACTTTTCACATGTAGTCAGCTAAAGTTGCTTCAGCATCTATTTCCCATTTGTTCTTAAATTTGAGGTATTCTATAAGGCCTTCCAAACAATGTTTTACAACGTCTCGGTCCTAAATACAATGAAATACAATACAGTGCAACTCTCTGTATATAACTCAAATTAACTCACATAAACACATTTACAGTAGATACCAGAAAAACAACAGAACAGCAACAGTCTCATGCTGAGTCAAAGGCCCGAATATTCATCTTCAAGCGAGGTTTAAAAGTGGACAGAGAGGCGACTCGTATAACATTCAATGGAAAGTCACAGTGCTTGTCGTTTTTACAAACAGTTTTACTAATTTCCATACACTGTGTCCACTGCCTCCCCGTTTCCTCAATGCATAGCCTTTTCACTTTTTTTTTTTTGTTCATTCTTTTCACCAATCCAGAGCTTTGAGGGTGGTAAGCACAATTATCTTTCAAATCAACGTGAAACATTCCTATCTCTTTCACAAGTTAGTTAACAAAATGGGTACTATTATCACTGTTTATTATTTTCAGGAATACCATATCTCGGAATGATATCCTTACAAAGTACTTTTGCCACTGTCAATGCATTTGGATTTGTTGGTTAGAAAGAGTTCTAACCATTTCGAATTCACATCTATGATGACCAAACATTTATTTTATTTTTTTTCTTCACTTTGGTTTTTATCAAATAAGTCCATATGAATAATTTGAAATGGATATTGTGGTGTAGGAAAGCGTCCTCTGCGTGGACTCAAATTACCTTGTGAATTGTGTTTCGCACACGTTAAACATGCCCTACAAAAATGTTTCGAATAAGCATTAAAGCCGTAAGCCGTATAATAACGTAATATCTGATGCACCATTTCCCCTGTTGAGACATGTGTTATCCCATGACTCAATATAGCAGCCCATTTGTAAAGATTATTGTTTGGTCATACAGAGATCACGTAGCGATGTTACACCATTTTCCTCCAAAGCCTTTGTTTAACTTTGGGACTTCTATCACTAAAACGTGTATGTCCGCAACAGCTTCTTTAGCTGTATTGTCTGCAATGTGTATTCAAGGAAAACACTTATGCAATGTATGCGCTACACATTTTAAGACGACTATATGTGTAAATAGTAACACAATTTACTCTCTTTAGTTTACACGCTTTTGTTTAAGATACTAATTCTGTTGCATGAGCTGAGTAATTTGAGGAGTAACTGCTAAGTTCTTTTTCCCAGTGTCATTTGATACAACTACAGTATTTTATTCATTTATTTATTTATTTATTTCCATCTACAAATAGCACTTCTCCGTTTTCTGAAGGCGAATCTTTTTGATGCCTTTACTTTTGGTTACTTTTTTCTACTAACTCATAACAATCTAGTTTTGTACCATCCTCCTGACATAATAATGACAGCCGGGTTTAATGTTGTACATCTCTCTATAATCAGATGTGGTTTTGATAACAATGTATTCATACACTATAAATGTCCCGCCGGTGACAAAAACGTCATGTTCATCAGCAAAAGCAATGCAGAAACCGCACGTGGTACTCTCAAAACCAGAGGATGGAACAAAACTATGGTTGCACTTGTTTCTGCAATTTCCAGATTGTGGGACTAATAAAAGACCATCTTTATCTTAATCTTATATCTACAGCAATAGATACTGCATTAACTGTTCTCATGCAGTGCTTCAATGCACATTCTACGTTGTCTAGTTTGGAATAGAAGTATGCGATTGGTTTCATCTTATCTCCATGTTTCTACACTAAAACTAAGGCCTTTTGCATCTGGACAAAGGGTCAGTGCCATACTTAATACGAACACTTGTTTCCTTTCACAAAAGCTGAATATGCTTTATCAGTCCAGTGTAAGGACAATGTCATTTAGAGGTTTTCCTCATTCATCATTTTACTCAGTGGCACAGTAATTTCTGCATAATTTGGAACTCAGACTTTACAATAATTTGTTAATCTTAAGCATGTTAATTTTATTTTTATTTCCTATTTTTCTAACTTTATGACTCATTTTACTTCAACCAGTTCTACCTCAAAGTGAACAAGTACACATCAATGTTATTTGTAGTCTCTAATTTCTTCTCTGCTTTAATTCCTTGGATGTTAAGATGGCGGCGCGCATGGACGCAGCGGCTAACAGCTCCCCCTCACAGTGCTCCTTATTACTTTTTATTAGTGTTTGCTTGCTCTTATTGGCATCAACTGAGGCACAACATCGATATACCCGCCAGGACATCGTGAACATTGGATATCGATGCGAAATAACCATCACAGAGGAATTTTGCTATGATCGCAAAATTCCGAACAAACTGGCGAGGCTGCCCGGCTCACCGTGGCTGGTCATCGGGACCGGGAGGCGGCGCAGGCGACGCAGAGAGAGGAAGCAGAAGCGAGGCTGCAGGTCCGGTGTCTTGCAACGGCTGCGACGGCAGCCCCATAGGCAACCACTACCGAGTCTGCACCTCACCAACGCCAGATCCGTGGTCCACAAAATCGACGACCTGGGATTACAAATCCTGGGAAACCGCTATGTGCGCGATAGCAGTGTGATCGTCGTCACGGAAACCTGGCTGCACGCAGACGTCCCCGACGCTAGCATCCAGCTGGCCGGGCGCTCGCTACATCGCGCGGATCGGACGAGGGACACCGGTAAGAGGAGGGGCGGGGGGCTCTGTGTTTACGTGCATGAGAACTGGTGCGGCGATAGCACGATCGTCGAGAAGCACTCTTCCCCCGACATCGAGTTCATGTCCGTTAAATGCCGGCCTTATTTTCTCCCGAGGGAGCTAACGGTAGTGATTCTCACAGCTGTTTACATCCCTCCCGACGCTAGCACTAGCACGGCGCTCTCGCTACTCGCGTGCGTCATCAATAAACATCAGCGGGCGCACCCTGATGGCGGTCACATTGTAGCGGGAGACTTTAATAAGGCCAATTTAAAGACTGTACTCCCAGAGTTTCACCAGCATGTCAAGTGCCCGACGAGGGGAGACAACACTCTCGACCATGTGTACTCGAACATCAAGCACGCATACAGAGCCCTCCCACTCGCCCCCCTCGGCCAGTCAGACCACCTGTCCTTGCAGCTCGCACCTGCGTACACCCCTCTCAGGCGCAGATTCAGGCCTACCACAAAGACTGTGAAAACCTGGCGTGACGACGCCATGAGTGAATTACAGGACTGCTTTCATGACACAAACTGGGACCTCTTTGATCATCAGGACCTTGATGTCTACACGCATTGTGTACTGGACTACATCAAGTTCTGCATGGAAACTGTGTCCCAACAAAAGACTATACGGACCTTCCCAAATGCGAAGCCCTGGATGTCCAGCAGGGTTCGCGCTCTCCTCAAGGCCCGTGACGCTGCCTTCAGGTCAGGCGACAAAGCCCAGTACAGGGTGGCTCGTGCTGACCTGAGCAAAGGCATCAAGCTAGCAAAGGCAACCTACAAGGGGAGGCTGGAGGCTGGAGGCCCACCTTGCCAGTAACAGACCACGGGAGGTGTGGCAGGGTCTACGGAGCATCACCAACTTCCGTGGTAGCAGCACGACCTCTGTAGACCCGAGTGCATCGCTGGCAGAGGAGCTTAACTGCTTCTTCGCTCGCTTTGACTCGCCCCAACCATCACACCCCCGCACTTCAAGCTCCAACTCCCCCCCACTCATCGTAGAGGAACACGGTCAACCCCAGGAAAAGCTACTGGATCCGACGGAATACCAGGCAAGGTCCTCAGAGCATGTGCCCACCAACTGTCACATGTTTTCTGCAGGATCTTCAACCGCTCCCTGGCTCAGGCAGTCATCCCCTCCTGCTTGAAAACCTCCACCATTATTCCTGTCCCCAAAAAGTCACCAGCCGTCCACCTGAATGACTACCGTCCTGTTGCTCTCACACCAGTCATTATGAAGTGCTTCGAGAGGCTGGTTCTCCAGCACATCAGGGACTGCCTTCCTCCCACTCTGGACCCCTACCAGTTTGCATACCGGGCTAACAGATCCACTGAGGACGCCATCGACACTGCTCTGCATGTTGTACTGGGCCACCTGGAACAACAGCGGAGCTATGCAAGGATGCTCTTTGTGGACTACAGCTCGGCATTCAACACGATCATCCCAGACATCCTCGTCGCCAAACTGGACACTCTCGGCCTCCCTGCCCTCACACGCATCTGGATTAAGGACTTTCTGACCAACAGACCCCAGACTGTGTTGCTCGGCCCCTACACGTCCTCCACCCTCATGCTGAGCACCGGTTCCCCCCAAGGATGCGTGCTGAGCCCTCTCCTGTACGCCCTCTACACCTACGACTGCAGCCCGGCCCACGGCAACAACACCATCGTCAAGTTTGCTGACGACACGACAGTGGTCGGTCTGATCTCGGAAGGTTACGAGACAGCCTACAGAGAGGAGGTAAAGAGACTGACAACTTGGTGCAAGGACAACAGACTGCACCTTAACTCTGCTAAAACAAAGGAGATTGTCGTCGACTTCAGGAGGAACAAGACGCTGCCGCCCCCCCTCTGCATCGAAGGCGTGTGTGTGGAGAGGGTCCACACGTTCAAGTTCCTGGGAGTACAGATCTCCGATGACCTTTCTTGGAGTCACAACACCACAGCAGTGGTAAAGAAGGTCCGCCAACGTCTGCACTTCCTGAGAGTCCTCAGGAAATTCAACCTGGACAGGAAGCTGCTGCTGGCCTTCTACCACTCGTCCATCGAGAGCCTGCTGACGTACTCTGTCTCCACCTGGTACAGCGGCTGCACTGAGGCGGACAGAGTGAGGCTCCAGAGGACAGTCAAAACAGCGCAAAGGATTATTGGCTGCCCTCTCCCCTCGCTGTCGGACATCTACACCGCCCGGTGCCTCAGAAGGGCTCTCAACATCGTCAAAGACAATACCCACCCAAACTCACACCTGTTCGACCTGTTGCCCTCTGGCAGGCGCTACAGATGCATCAAATCAAGGACCAATAGACTGAGAAACAGTTTCTTTCCGAGAGCCATCTCCATACTGAACTCTCACACACACACGAGACCACCCTAACCTTGCAAAACAGCATTGTGATGTGTTTCTATATGCCCTATTCAGTCTTATTTATTTATCTAATTTATATATTTGTCTGTATTATTGTTGTATTGCACTGGAGAGGGGAGCCCTCTAATCTCGTTGCACACTTGAGTACAATGACAATAAAGGGATTTCTATTTCTATTTCTATTTCTATTTCTAATGTAAATACTAGCCCTTCTTATCAAATTACCATCTTTTTTTTCCGTGTCATTTCCATCTGTGCATTTCATTCCAGTTACTAACTACAGTTACCTTAATAGAAAGATCATCAACTGAAGTATGAAACATAACATATTTATTTCTTCAAATCATCCTTACAGCAGAACCTAATTCTTATCCTTATTCATTTGTTCAAGTCACACCTTCTTCAATCACCAAACTCTCTCTCTGACTTCCTCCCCCTACTTGGGAACGAGCATCTAACTTCAAAGAGCTGTTAACTCTTTGTTACAGCACACTCATGAGTTACGATTACACCAATACCCATTGCCCTCTGTCAAACTTTCCTCACTCCTTTTTTTTTTTGAATTTTCCAAATTCACTGTAGCCTTACCAAAGCCACTCAAAACTATCAAGGTATCAAATCAAAAACTACAAAATCAGGAAACACCTATGCTCCTACAAGGGTTTCTCATGCTCACTTCTTCATTCAATTAAGATTTCACAACACCTACTCCTCTCTTTCTGAAAAAGACACAAGTATACAATTAAGTAAAACCCATCATCAGAATGATATACCTTGTCTGTCGGATCATGTAAGTATAAATTGTGCCATCAATAATCTTTTTCTGTAAATTAATCACATCCCCACAACTTGGGCTCTCATTGTTCTGTAAAAGTAAACCTAATTTCAATTCATGCAACCAACTCAGTGTCCTTCTGGGTCCCTCAACCACACAGGTTCTAATTCTGTTACTCTAGACAGTTTTCCACTTGCAAATCTGACTATGACACATTTCTCTTGCTCTATCATTTGGAATTAATTTATTACAAGCAATCCTACATGCACCAGTGTCACATAAAAAGGTAATTGGTGACCCATTTACCAATAAGGTTATTTCAGCTCAGTTATTTCATCAAAGGCCAATATCTCTTGTAAATTTAGGAGGACCTCTTCATCTAGAAACTCATCTGTTCCTTGATCAGCCTCTAAATCCTGTTTAGATGCTTCCTATCCTAGTCATGCTGAAGGTTGCTTTTTCTCAGGGCAATCTCTTGCTATATGGCCTTCTTTACCACAACGCCAGCAGCCTGATGTATTTTGCCTGTTTGCTCCTCTTCCTATTCTTCCTCCTCTCTGTCGTCTGCCCCTTTGTCCTCTAAAGCTACCTAGGCCCTTTCCACCTCGATAAAAGACCTCCTGTCCTACCTGTCCTACCTGACCTGTCCTGTCTATAGACCTCTGCTTCTTTTTATTTTCTATCTTCTCAGCATGGAGGGCGTGATTTACATACTCCTCCAGGGTACCTGTTGGCAGGCAAATGAAATGTTTATTTACCCACTTATGAATTACCTCTCTTGAGCCTGCATGTAAAGCATTCTTCAACTGCTGTTGAAATGGCCCATTTACATTACCATTTTCCTGTAGCCCGCTGTGATTTTTAAACACAGCTGTCATTCTCACTTTGTGTTGCTCAAAAGTCTCATCATCCTTTTGTTTTACTCTTCCTATTTCAGTGTAATTTGCTCTATCTGACTTTTCGCATTCCTTTCCTTTGCTTATTTTGTTTTCATTCTCTTTTTGTTTCCTGTATCCCTCTTCTCTTTTTAAGGCTACCCTCATCCAATATTCTGTTTCCTCAAAGCCATTTTTCTTAATCTTTTTGGGGTCTTTTTCGTCTTTCCTATGATTGATCCCTGCAATGCGGCTATTTTTTGTGTATTTAACTGACCATTAAAGCCATGTTCAGTTATCCATGTATCTAAATACTGAGTTTTATCAGGATCCTGTTTTTCGATGAACTTCCAATCTCTACACTGCAGCGTATCCCTGGGTTTTATTTTACTACCTAATATCCCCATTTTAGAAAATTTGGACCAGTTTGTCAACACCTAAGGTGTTCTAAAAACTGGTTTCTCATCAGTAGGACAGCAACTCAAATTTCCTGTTGTGGTAATTCTCAATTCAACCTTTTCAGGTGGAGAATTATTGCCTTTGCATCCACACCAGTCTGCTGTGTACAACCCTACTGTATTACATCGGATAAAATACCAAGTGGTATTTGTAATCCCCAATCACACCGTTCACTCACTTTACATACGGTTTGCGCAAACATTCACACACGGAATTTAAGTGTACACACAGACTCCGCCGTCCTACTTTCTCCACGGAATTTCTCGGACTCCGCCGTCATATACCTGCCATTGACTAGTATTCACAGGGTTTTTTTATTTCTCACTCCACTGTCCTTCATGGACCTGCCATCGACTAGTATGCACAGGATTTCTTATCTATACACAATTTCTTTCTCTTTTCTCTATCTATCTTTCTTTCTTTCTCTTTTCTTATTTCATCTCTACTTCATGTCTTTCTTTGCTTTTTTTTCTTTTTTATGTTTTATTTTTATTTATTTATTCTTAATGCTCATTTATTTATTCTGAACACTTATTTATTTATTCTTAACGCGCAATGACCTCCAGTCAGTCACTTCCCCCCTAAAAAAAAATATCTCACCACTGTTGTCTTCCCTCCATTGGATCGCCGTCAACCGTCAGATCCCAGCTGGTGGGGTGAGGTCCAGTCCTGGAAAAGGATTTTTAGGCTCTCTCTAGTGAGCCTGCCATGGCCATGGTCTTTCTGGAGTTCACCACACCCGCTGGAATCCTCAGGTATCTTGGCTTCCCGCTCGAAGGACCAAAATAATGTCAGGTTCAATCACCTAAGCATTCACTGAACAAAGGCAAAATGAATGAAAGGAAGACAAGAGTTGATCTTTTACTCGCGAGGAGAACGAACGGAGGTGTGCTCAGTTACATCTCCAACTTCGTTCTGGAGCACACTCCGCCGAGCCCTCTATTTTATTTGGGAAGTCCCTAAACAATACAATGTATTTGCACTAAGGAACGAAGGGGGGAGCACCAGCAGGAACATGTAAACATTTCAGACACAAGAGGAAAGACAGACATCAATGGCAGTCATTTACTGATTGAAAAGGCAGATATGCCTTTTAGTGCTCTGGCACTAAAGTCTCAGTCCTTTTGGTTCAGAGGTGTGTCTCGGCACACCTCCTTTGATGTTGTAGACGTTGATCCTGTCTTCAGGCATCCGCTTCTCTTGAAGTCTTCTCATCCATATGGTCAAACATAGGTCACGCTGTGGAACAATTCTTTTGCAATACTAATAGAGTAAAATATGGGATAAAATATATCTTCAACCTAACAATAGTGTAAACTGACATACTGAAGACTGGACAGTCATTAATTTGATTGTCCAGTCTTTCCCTCATGAGATAATGCTTCACTTAGAAAATGTGTACAGCGCGAGCTGAAAATGCATTTGCAGTACTAAACTACCACATTTCTATAACAGCTTAATTCAACGTTTCCAATGTAAATTTCTTCCTTTATATAGTGTAAACTGACATACTGAAGACTGGACAGTCATTAATTTGATTGTCCAGTATTTCCCTTATGAGATATTGCCTCACTTTGCAAATGTGCACAGCGCAAGCTGAAAATGCATTTGCAGCACAATAAAAACCCAAACTTCTATAACAGCTAAACCAAACGTTTCCAATGAAAGATTCCACCTTTATATCGTGGAAAAAGACATCCTGAAGCCTGGACAGTCATTAATTTGATTGTCCAGTATTTCCCTTATGAGATAATGCCTCACATAGCAGAATCATAAAAACATGGACGTGATGGTAAACTGTCCATTGTGCCGATAGATGGTATTCTCATGAGGTTAGGCTTGCTATGGAGAGTGGCATGGGGGTTGTGTCTCATGGTTGGAATGGGAAAGATGTCAATTTGGGACACATCGTCAGTAGTGTTCCATCAAATCACTGGGTGTTTCGGCCTTTATCACTAGACACCCTCATCGATGGTGGCCAGCGGCCGGTTGATCACGCCCGCGCTTATGTCCCATGCCCAATTAACTGTGGTGGATGGTTCTGCCCTGGGTACTCAAGTGGGATGACGCAGATTAGTGGTGGGATGGGGAGGGGGGACGGGGGTCATGTTGCTGATCTATGAGCCCAGTAGGGGTCCTTCCTCTTCATCCAGATCCACTGGCTGCTTCTTTCAGCCGCTTTAGAGAGCGATCTGACTGTGTGCCGCAGAGCCTGTCCATGGATTCCCAGGTCTTTCAGCAGCTTGATGGTTGATGAGGCCAGAAACCCTCTGCATCCAACTTCGACGGGATAGACCTTGGCTTTCCACCCTCGTTGTTGTGCGTCCGCCGCCAGTTCAGTGTAGCGCAACTTCTTACGCTCATAGGCCTCTTCAACTGCATTTTCCCACGGGACTGTGAGCTCTGCAATGTAGACAGTCTTCAATGAATGGGACCACAGCACTAAGTCTGGCCTTAGGGTGGTGGTTGCAATCTCTGCTGGGAAGATTAGTTGCTGACCTATATCGACCAGCATCTTCCAATCCCAAGCCTTGGTTAGCTGACCAACTTCTGGCTTGAGAAAAGGATGGTTGGGCTTTTCCTGTCCCTCTCGGACAAATTTTGGTGCTGTAATGGTAGTGGTGGCTCTTAAGGGCAAGGAGTTGATGGTAGTTCTCCTGCTTTCAAGCACTGCTGCCAAGCTCTTGAGGACCTGGTTGTGCCTCCAGGTATAGCGGCCTTGTGTGAGGCTGGTCTTACAACCAGTCAGGATGTGTTTGAGAGTTGCTGGTGTTGGGCAGAGGGCACAGGTTGGATCTTCGCCATACCACTGGTGGAGGTTTTTTGGGGATGGCAGCACGTCATTGGTAGCTCTGATGATGAAGCTGATGTTGCTAGCTTCCATCTCCCAGAGATCCCTCCAGCCAAGCTTTCTTTTCTCCAGGCCTTCCCACCTCATCCACTGTCCCTGCTTGGCAAGCGAGACAGCCTTTGCAGACCTTTCAGCCTCTTCCTGGCGGCGCACCTCCTCCACGACCATTTTTTTCCTCTCTGCGGTTGAGGCCTTACACCAAGTTGGTTTGCTTGCTGTAAGGCCAAAGCCTCCTCTTCCCCTCTGGACGTGTCCCACAATATCGCTGTGCCTCAGGGCTGCTGTGGCATGCTGCACTGCACTGGATGGTGTCCATTTCCGTGCAGTTGACAGGGGTGGTGCCGTTTCACTGATGGTCCGGTCTCTGGAGTCCGTCAGCGTCATCTGTAGTCTCACTTTAGAGCACTTGTATTCTTCAGTGAGACTTGTGATGGGCAGTTCGAGGACTCCTTTGCCATAGAGGCTGATGTTATTCAGACAGCGTGGGACACCAAGCCACTGTTTCACATATACTGTGATGGCTCGCTCCATCTTCTCCACAGTTGTTAGTGGGACCTCGTAGACAGTGAGTGGCCACATCACGAGAGGGAGAAGCCCAAATTGCAGACACCAGAGCTTGAGCTTCCCTGGTAGTGGAGTCTTGTTGATGTTGTTCAGGTCGTTGATGATATCCTGTCTTAGCTGCTGCACCTGGTTTTTATCCTTAAGACTTGAGTCATACCATCTGCCCAGGCTTTTGACAGGTTGTTCTGCCACCGTTGGTATTGGTTCGTCACCAATGCAGAACTTCACGTCTTTTAGCTCTCCCTTGATTATCGAGATGCTACGTGACTTGTTCGGCTTGATTTTCATCCGGGCCCAGCTGATGTTTTCCTGCAGCTTACCAAGTAGCCGCCTGGTGCAAGCTGCAGTGGTGGTCAGAGTGGTCATGTCGTCCATATATACTCGGACGGTGGAAGGCGGATCCCGTTCCTGGTTCGCTCACCCCGCCACCCATTTTGAGGCCCTGATGATGACCTCCATGGCCATTGTAAAGGCCAGGGGTGAGATCGTGCAACCTGCCATGATGCCTACTTCTACTTGCTGCCATGATGTTTTGAAGTCGGGTGTTGTGAAGCACAGCTGCAGGTCTTCAAAGTAGGATTTTACCAAGGTAGTGATGGATGTTGGAACGCGGAAGAAGTTGAAGGACTCCCAGAGAAGGCTATGCGGAACTGAACCAAAGGCATTGGCTAGGTCGAGAAAGATGACATGAAGATCCCCTTTGTTCTTCTTCGCTGCTTGAATCTGATGCCAGATCATACTGGTGTGCTCCAAGCAGCCAGAGAATCCAGAAATTCCAGCCTTTTGTACGGATGTGTCAATGTACTCGTTTTTTCTCCAGGTAGGTGGTGTGTGTCAAGACGCTGAAAAAGATTTTCCCTTCAACGTTGAGAAGGCTGATTGGCCGAAATTGACTGATATCTGCGTCCTTCTCTTTTGGAATTAGTACACCTCCAGCCCTTCGCCATGCCTTTGGTATTATCCCCTTCTGCCAGACGATTCTCATTAGCCTCCAAAGATAGCGTAGGACATCTGGTGAGTTCTTGTAGAGCTTATATGACACTCCATTTGGTCCTGGTGCAGATCCTGATCTTGCACGCCCACCATGTTCTCCACTTCTTTCCATTTTGGAGGGCCGGTCTCGATGTTGACCTCTGGTGGTCGAATGGGGGGGATATCATGTGGGATGGCTAGCTGTTCATGCCTTTTCGTGTCTTGGTAGACCTTTTCCAGGTGCTCTTCAAGTTCCTTCTTTGAAGTTTGCAGTAACCCGCTTTTGTCCTTAGCGAAGAGATCTTTGACAAACTTGAAGGGATTTTTATAGAACAGGGTTCTTGTGTGTTCCTTCTTCCTGCGAAGTTTCCTCAAGTTCTCTGCTCTTCGTAAGGTTTTCAACCGGAGCTTGATGTCCCCATGGAGCAGCATGAGACCTTCTCTCTCTGGATCAGAGGCTTTTCTCCACTGTTTCCGCAGGTCCCTTCTTTCCCTGATCAGTCTCTCTATCTCTTGTTGCCTCCTAGGTTTGGTTGGTGGTGGTATTTTGTTGGTGGTTTTCCAGCTGTTCACTCCAAAGCGCTCCTCTCCATAGTGGTAGATGATGTCACCGATGTGTTCCAGCTTTCTCTCTGCAGTGCCCACTTGTTGCTCCAACATTTTCACCAGGTCGTTATTGACGGTTTCCCACTCTCTCTTCTCAATAGTTTTGGGCCACCTCACACTCTGTCTGTGCCCTTTGATCTTGTTCTCTTTGGGAGGTCTCTGTGGCTGGGTGGGTTCTACCTCCTGCAATTCTGTGTTTATAATACCCTCCTCAGTGACAGGGGGGCTGATGCTCTGCGAACTTTGGTTTTTTTCCCGTCGCTGTGCTTCACTCGACTGATTTGACGCATTACTTCGTAAGAAGTATTGGTCAATGCGAGGCCCTTGACTCGGCTTTCCCAAACACCGCTTCTTTCCTTGGTGGATCTTCAACCCTGTAACTGATGTTACTTTTGCCCAGCCACAGGTGCAGACCTGAAGTGAGTGTCCTGCTGCCATTGTCTCATGCACCGTGTTCTTGCTCGTAGTCATGTTTGTTCCTAGGTCTGTAACCGTGTGGTCAGTCATTGAGCCATCTTGCGCCCCCGCTCTCGCAGGCTGTAGGGGTGTCATTCTTTGTAGACTTTCTGTAGCACTTGGCGGGTGTCTCCAACAAACTGAACACAGTGTCAGAGACTGCCAGCATGGGTAGCTAGCCCATGTCAGCCCCAGTGGGGTCTATTCCCTCCTGTCAGCAGTCTCTCCAGGCTGTCACACAGACTTTTTCTAAGTGTTGCTGTATCTCATGAAGGAAATACTGGACAAAGAAATTAATGACTTCCCAGGCTTCAGGATGCATTTTTACACTATATAAATGTGGAAATTTACATTGGAAACGTTTGGTTTAGCTGTTAATGAAGTTTCGTTTTTTTAGTGCTGCAAATTCATTGTCTGCTGGCGCTGTACACTTTTTCTAAGTGTTGCAATATCTCATGAAGGAAATACTGGACAATCAAATTAATGACTTCCCAGGCTTCAGGATGCCTTTTTACACTATATAAATGTGGAAATTTACATTGGAAACGTTTGGTTTAGCTGTTAATGAAGTTTCGTTTTTTTAGTGCTGCAAATTCATTGTCTGCTGGCGCTGTACACTTTTTCTAAGTGTTGCAATATCTCATGAAGGAAATACTGGACAATCAAATTAATGACTTTCCAGGCTTCAGGATGCCTTTCTACACTATATAAAGGTGGAAATTTACATTGGAAACGTTTGGTTTAGCTGTTATAAAAGTTTGTTTTTTTAGTGCTGTAAATGCATTCTCAGCTCGCGCTGTACACATTTGCTATGTGAGGCATTATCTCATAAGGGAAATACTGGACAATCAAATTAATGACTTCCCAGGCTTCAGGATGCCTTTTTACACTATATAAAGGTGGAAATTTACATTGGAAACGTTTGGTTTAGCTGTTATAAAAGTTTGGTTTTTTAGTGCTGTAAATGCATTTTCAGCTCGCGCTGTACACATTTGCTATGTGAGGCATTATCTCAAAAGGGAAATACTGGACAATCAAATTAATGACTTCCCAGGCTTCAGGATGCCTTTTTACACTATATAAAGGTGGAAATTTACATTGGAAACGTTTGGTTTAGCTGTTATAAAAGTTTGGTTTTTTAGTGCTGTAAATGCATTTTCAGCTCGCGCTGTACACATTTGCTATGGTGAGGCATTATCTCATAAGGGAAATACTGGACAATCAAATTAATGACTTCCCAGGCTTCAGGATGTCTTTTTACACTATATAAAGGTGAAAATTTACATTGGAAACGTTTAGTTTAGCTGTTATAAAAGTTTGTTTTTTTAGTGCTGTAAATGCATTTTCAGCTCGCGCTGTACACATTTGCTATGTGAGGCATTATCTCATAAGGGAAATACTGGACAATCAAATTAATGACTTCCCAGGCTTCAGGATGCCTTTTTACACTATATAAATGTGGAAATTTACATTGGAAACGTTTGGTTTAGCTGGAAATGAAGTTTCGTTTTTTTAGTGCTGCAAATTCATTGTCTGCTGGCGCTGTACACTTTTTCTAAGTGTTGCAATATCTCATGAAGGAAATACTGGACAATCAAATTCATGACTTTCCAGGCTTCAGGATGCCTTTCTACACTATATAAAGGTGGAAATTTACATTGGACACGTTTGGTTTAGCTGTTATAAAAGTTTGGTTTTTTAGTGCTGTAAATGCATTTTCAGCTCGCGCTGTACACATTTGCTATGTGAGGCATTATCTCATAAGGGAAATACTGGACAATCAAATTAATGACTTCCCAGGCTTCAGGATGCCTTTTTACACTATATAAATGTGGAAATTGACATTGGAAACGTTTGGTTTAGCTGTTATAAAAGTTTGTTTTTTTCGTGCTGTAAATGCATTTTCAGCTCGCACTGTACACATTTGCTATGTGAGGCATTATCTCATAAGGGAAATACTGGACAATCAAATTAATGACTTCCCAGGCTTCAGGATGCCTTTTTACACTATATAAAGGTGGAAATGTACATTGGAAACGTTTGGTTTAGCTGTTATAAAAGTTTGGTTTTTTAGTGCTGTAAATGCATTTTCAGCTCGCGCTGTACTCATTTGCTATGTGAGGCATTATCTCATAAGGGAAATACTGGACAATCAAATTAATGACTTCCCAGGGTTCAGGATGCCTTTTTACACTATATAAATGTGGAAATTTACATTGGAAACGTTTGGTTTAGCTGTTAATGAAGTTTCGTTTTTTTAGTGCTGAAAATTCATTGTCTGCTGGCGCTGTACACTTTTTCTAAGTGTTGCAATATCTCATGAAGGAAATACTGGACAATCAAATTAATGACTTTCCAGGCTTCAGGATGCCTTTCTACACTATATAAAGGTGGAAATTTACATTGGAAACGTTTGGTTTAGCTGTTATAAAAGTTTGGTTTTTAGTGCTGTAAATGCTATGTGAGGCATTATCTCATAAGGGAAATATTGGACAATCAAATTAATGACTGCCCAGGCTTCAGGATGTCTTTTTTACACTATATAAAGGTGGAAATTTACATTGGAAACGTTTAGTTTAGCTGTTATAAAAGTTAGTTTTTTTAGTGCTGTAAATGCATTTTCAGCTCGCGCTGTACACATTTGCTATGTGAGGCATTATCTCATAAGGGAAATACTGGACAATCAAATTAATGACTTCCCAGGCTTCAGGATGCCTTTTTACACTATATAAATGTGGAAATTTACATTGGAAACGTTTGGTTTAGCTGTTAATGAAGTTTCGTTTTTTTAGTGCTGCAAATTCATTGTCTGCTGGCGCTGTACACTTTTTCTAAGTGTTGCAATATCTCATGAAGGAAATACTGGACAATCAAATTAATGACTTCCCAGGCTTCAGGATGCCTTTTTACACTATATAAATGTGGAAATTTACATTGGAAACGTTTGGTTTAGCTGTTAATGAAGTTTCGTTTTTTTAGTGCTGCAAATTCATTGTCTGCTGGCGCTGTACACTTTTTCTAAGTGTTGCAATATCTCATGAAGGAAATACTGGACAATCAAATTAATGACTTTCCAGGCTTCAGGATGCCTTTCTACACTATATAAAGGTGGAAATTTACATTGGAAACGTTTGGTTTAGCTGTTATAAACATAAGATAAGATAAGATAAGATGTCCTTTATTAGTCCCACAATGGGGAAATTTGAGGTGTTACAGCAGCAAAGATATAGATCACACAGAGTCGGCGGCGTAATGTAGCCGTTAATGTATAACATTAGCAGCAGACATTCAGAAAAAGCATGCAAATATACACAGTATAAACGTATCTAAGTGTAAGGAAACACTCCTAACGTTTGGTTTTTTAGTGCTGTAAATGCATTTTCAGCTCGCGCTGTACACATTTGCTATGTGAGGCATTATCCCATAAGGGAAATACTGGACAATCAAATTAATGACTTACCAGGCTTCAGGAGACCTTTTTACACTATATAGAGGTGGAAATTTACATTGGAAACGTTTAGTTTAGCTGTTATAAAAGTTTGTTTTTTTAGTGCTGTAAATGCATTTTCAGCTCGCGCTGTACACATTTGCTATGTGAGGCATTATCTCATAAGGGAAATAATGGACAATCAAATTAATGACTTCCCAGGCTTCAGGATGCCTTTTTACACTATATAAATGTGGAAATTTACATTGGAAACGTTTGGTTTAGCTGTTAATGAAGTTTCGTTTTTTTAGTGCTGCATATTCATTGTCTGCTGGCGCTGTACACTTTTTCTAAGTGTTGCATTTTCTCATGAAGGAAATACTGGACAATCAAATTAATGACTTTCCAGGCTTCAGGATGCCTTTTTACACTATATAAAGGTGGAAATTTACATTGTAAACGTTTGGTTTAGCTGTTATAAAAGTTTGGTTTTTTAGTGCTGTAAATGCATTTTCAGCTCGCGCTGTACACATTTGCTATGTGAGACATTATCTCATAATGGAAATGCTGGACAATCAAATTAATGACTTCCCAGGCTTCAGGAGACCTTTTTACACTATATAATTGTGGAAATTTACATTGGAAACGTTTGGTTTAGCTGTTATAAAAGTTTGGTTTTTTAGTGCTGTAAATGCATTTTCAGCTCGCGCTGTACACATTTGCTATGAGAGGCATTATCTCATAAGGAAAATATTGGACAATCAAATTAATGACTGCCCAGGCTTCAGGATATCTTTTTACACTATATAAAGGTGGAAATTTACATTGGAAACGTTTGGTTTAGCTGTTAATGAAGTTTCGTTTTTTTAGTGCTGCAAATTCATTGTCTGCTGGCGCTGTACACTTTTTCTAAGTGTTGCAATATCTCATGAAGGAAATACTGGACAATCAAATTAATGACTTTCCAGGCTTCAGGATGCCTTTCTACACTATATAAAGGTGGAAATTTACATTGGAAACGTTTGGTTTAGCTGTTATAAAAGTTTGGTTTTTTAGTGCTGTAAATGCATTTTCAGCTCGCGCTGTACACATTTGCTATGAGAGGCATTATCTCATTAGGGAAATATTGGACAATCAAATTAATGACTGCCCATGCTTCTGGATGTCTTTTTACACTATATAAAGGTGAAAATTTACATTGGAAACGTTTAGTTTAGCTGTTATAAAAGTTTGTTTTTTTAGTGCTGTAAATGCATTTTCAGCTCGCGCTGTACACATTTGCTATGTGAGGCATTATCTCATAAGGGAAATACTGGACAATCAAATTAATGACTTCCCAGGCTTCAGGATGCCTTTTTACACTATATAAATGTGGAAATTTACATTGGAAACGTTTGGTTTAGCTGTAAATGAAGTTTCGTTTTTTTAGTGCTGCAAATTCATTGTCTGCTGGCGCTGTACACTTTTTCTAAGTGTTGCAATATCTCATGTAGGAAATACTGGACAATCAAATTAATGACTTTCCAGGCTTCAGGATGCCTTTCTACACTATATAAAGGTGGAAATTTACATTGGAAACGTTTGGTTTAGCTGTTATAAAAGTTTGGTTTTTTAGTGCTGTAAATGCATTTTCAGCTCGCGCTGTACACATTTGCTATGAGAGGCATTATCTCATAAGGGAAATATTGGACAATCAAATTAATGACTGCCCAGGCTTCAGGATGTTTTTTTACACTATATAAAGGTGGAAATTTACATTGGAAACGTTTGGTTTAGCTGTTATAAAAGTTTGTTTTTTTAGTGCTGTAAATGCATTTTCAGCTCGCGCTGTACACATTTTCTATGAGAGGCATTATCTCATAAGGGAAATATTGGACAATCAAATTAATGACTGCCCAGGCTTCAGGATGTCTTTTTACACTATATAAAGGTGGAAATTTACATTGGAAACGTTTAGTTTAGCTGTTATAAAAGTTTGTTTTTTTAGTGCTGTAAATGCATTTTCAGCTCGCGCTGTACACATTTGCTATGTGAGGCATTATCTCATAAGGGAAATACTGGACAATCAAATTAATGACTTCCCAGGCTTCAGGATGCCTTTTTACACTATATAAATGTGGAAATTTACATTGGAAACGTTTGGTTTAGCTGTTATAAAAGTTTGTTTTTTTCGTGCTGTAAATGCATTTTCAGCACTAAAAAACCATACTTTTATAACAGCTAAACCAAACGTTTCCAATGTAAATTTCCACCTTTATATAGTGTAAAAAGACATCCTGAAGCCTGGGCAGTCATTAATTTGATTGTCCAATATTTCCCTTATGAGATAATGCCTCTCATAGCAAATGTGTACAGCGCGAGCTGAAAATGCATTTACAGCACTAAAAAACCAAACTTTTATAACAGCTAAACCAAACGTTTCCAATGTAAATTTCCACCTTTATATAGTGTAAAAAGGCATCCTGAAGCCTGGAAAGTCATTAATTTGATTGTCCAGTATTTCCTTCATGAGATATTGCAACACTTAGAAAAAGTGTACAGCGCCAGCAGACAATGAATTTTCAGCACTAAAAAACGAAACTTCATTAACAGCTAAACCAAACGTTTCCAATGTAAATTTCCACATTTATAGAGTGTAAAAAGGCATCCTGAAGCCTGGGAAGTCATTAATTTGATTGTCCAGTATTTCCCTTATGAGATAATGCCTCACATAGCAAATGTGTACAGTGCGAGCTGAAAATGCATTTTCAGCACTAAAAAACCAAACTTTTATAACAGCTAAACCAAACGTTTCCAATGTAAATTTCCACCTTTATATAGTGTAAAAAGACATCCTGAAGCCTGGGCAGTCATTCATTTGATTGTCCAATATTTCCCTTATGAGATAATGCCTCTCATAGCAAATGTGTACAGCGCGAGCTGAAAATGCATTTACAGCACTAAAAAACCAAACTTTTATAACAGCTAAACCAAACGTTTCCAATGTACATTTCCACCTTTATATAGTGTAGAAAGGCATCCTGAAGCCTGGAAAGTCATTAATTTGATTGTCCAGTATTTCCTTCATGAGATATTGCAACACTTAGAAAAAGTGTACAGCGCCAGCAGACAATGAATTTTCAGCACTAAAAAAACGAAACTTCATTAACAGCTAAACTAAACGTTTCCAATGTAAATTTCCACCTTTATATAGTGTAAAAAGACATCCTGAAGCCTGGGCAGTAATTAATTTGATTGTCCAATATTTCCCTTATGAGATAATGCCTCTCATAGCAAATGTGTACAGCGCGAGCTGAAAATGCATATACAGCACTAAAAAACCAAACTTTTATAACAGCTAAACCAAACGTTTCCAATGTAAATTTCCACCTTTATATAGTGTAGAAAGGCATCCTGAAGCCTGGAAAGTCATTAATTTGATTGTCCAGTATTTCCTTCATGAGAAATTGCAACACTTAGAAAAAGTGTACAGCGCCAGCAGACAATGAATTTTCAGCACTAAAAAAACGAAACTTCATTAACAGCTAAACCAAACGTTTCCAATGTAAATTTCCACATTTATAGAGTGTAAAAAGGCATCCTGAAGCCTGGGAAATCATTAATTTGATTGTCCAGTATTTCCCTTATGAGATAATGCCTCACATAGCAAATGTGTACAGTGCGAGCTGAAAATGCATTTTCAGCACTAAAAAACCAAACTTTTATAACAGCTAAACCAAACGTTTCCAATGTAAATTTCCACCTTTATATAGTGTAAAAAGACATCCTGAAGCCTGGGCAGTCATTAATTTGATTGTCCAATATTTCCCTTATGAGATAATGCCTCTCATAGCAAATGTGTACAGCGCGAGCTGAAAATGCATTTACAGCACTAAAAAACCAAACTTTTATAACAGCTAAACCAAACGTTTCCAATGTAAATTTCCACCTTTATATAGTGTAGAAAGGCATCATGAAGCCTGGAAAGTCATTAATTTGATTGTCCAGTATTTCCTTCATGAGATATTGCAACACTTAGAAAAAGTGTACAGCGCCAGCAGACAATGAATTTTCAGCACTAAAAAAACGAAACTTCATTAACAGCTAAACCAAACGTTTCCAATGTAAATTTCCACATTTATAGAGTGTAAAAAGGCATCCTGAAGCCTGGGAAGTCATTAATTTGATTGTCCAGTATTTCCCTTATGAGATAATGCCTCACATAGCAAATGTGTACAGTGCGAGCTGAAAATGCATTTTCAGCACTAAAAAAACAAACTTTTATTACAGCTAAACCAAACGTTTCCAATGTAAATTTCCACCTTTATATAGTGTAAAAAGACATCCTGAAGCCTGGGCAGTCATTAATTTGATTATCCAGTATTTCCCTTATGAGATAATGCCTCACATAGCAAATGTGTACAGCGCGAGCTGAAAATGCATTTACAGCACTAAAAAAACAAACTTTTATAACAGCTAAACCAAACGTTTCCAATGTAAATTTCCACCTTTATATAGTGTAGAAAGGCATCCTGAAGCCTGGGCAGTCATTAATTTGATTGTCCAATATTTCCCTTATGAGATAATGCCTCTCATAGGAAATGTGTACAGCGCGAGCTGAAAATGCATTTACAGCACTAAAAAACCAAACTTTTATAACAGCTAAACCAAACGTTTCCAATGTAAATTTCCACCTTTATAAAGTGTAGAAAGGCATCCTGAAGCCTGGAAAGTCATTAATTTGATTGTCCAGTATTTCCTACATGAGATATTGCAAAACTTAGAAAAAGTGTACAGCGCCAGCAGACAATGAATTTTCAGCAATAAAAAAACGAAACTTCATTAACAGCTAAACCAAACGTTTCCAATGTAAATTTCCACATTTATAGAGTGTAAAAAGGCATCCTGAAGCCTGGGAAGTCATTAATTTGATTGTCCAGTATTTCCCTTATGAGATAATGCCTCACATAGCAAATGTGTACAGTGCGAGCTGAAAATGCATTTTCAGCACTAAAAAACCAAACTTTTATAACACCTAAACCAAACGTTTCCAATGTAAATTTCCACCTTTATATAGTGTAAAAAGACATCCTGAAGCCTGGGCAGTCATTAATTTGATTGTCCAACATTTCCCTTATGAGATAATGCCTCTCATAGCAAATGTGTACAGCGCGAGCTGAAAATGCATTTACAGCACTAAAAAACCAAACTTTTATAACAGCTAAACCAAACGTTTCCAATGTACATTTCCACCTTTATATAGTGTAGAAAGGCATCCTGAAGCCTGGAAAGTCATTAATTTGATTGTCCAGTATTTCCTTCATGAGATATTGCAACATTTAGAAAAAGTGTACAGCGCCAGCAGACAATGAATTTTCAGCACTAAAAAAACGAAACTTCATTAACAGCTAAACTAAACGTTTCCAATGTAAATTTCCACCTTTATATAGTGTAAAAAGACATCCTGAAGCCCGGGCAGCCATTAATTTGATTGTCCAATATTTCCCTTATGAGATAATGCCTCTCATAGCAAATGTGTACAGCGCGAGCTGAAAATGCATTTACAGCACTAAAAAACCAAACTTTTATAACAGCTAAACCAAACGTTTCCAAAGTAAATTTCCACATTTATATAGTGTAAAAAGACATCCTGAAGCCTGGGCAGTCATTAATTTCATTGTCCAATATTTCCCTTATGAGATAATGCCTCTCATAGCAAATGTGTACAGCGCGAGCTGAAAATGCATTTACAGCACTAAAATTTACATTTTAAGGACTTTTGCCCTTTTTTGCATGTTTACAGGGGTCATTCTTTTGCACCCTGATCCTAAAGGCTTCATCTGATTGCCTTAAAATTCTGTCTGTAGCATCTTAAGACCTGGGACAAACACTGGGGCTAAAATTTTTTGTTTCCGAAATACTATATGAACGGGGGCGGGGCTTCGAAGTTTTCACTTAAGATTTCCTTCGCCGCAATGGACAAAATGCTTAATAACTCTCCTGCACATGCTGCTAAAAATCCAAAACTTCACATGTACATAAAGAGTCGGTACCTGAAGACATCTATATGTTTATATTCAGTTATACACCTTGCGCCAATCAATATCATTTTTTACATTTTGACGTACTGCACGGTGCCCTTTTAACGAATCCGATTGAAAATTGGCTAGAAAAGACTCAAGACATTGATCTTACTCTATCCCTATTTTTGTGACTTTCCTTCGAAGGGCGTGGCTATTACGGTGCCGCAGAGTCTGATTAATCTCCGTGGCAACAAAAGTTCCTGCAAAATGATTCAGATGATCCATCTTCTCGAAATTTTTCACATTTGAGGATATTCAGGCCCTGAAGACGGCTGCCAACTTATTTTTGATCGCAGTGGTAGCGCCACCAACTGGTTAAAACAAATACAAATTATTTTCGTTGATGTTTTTCTCCGGGCAGGTTAACAAAATCTACCTTATATTTGCTCGGATGAGTGTTTAGGCCTTGAGGATGTCACAATACGAAAGTCTTTCGCCTTCTTCAGAGTGTCACATGATGGTGTCTTGTGACCCGTCTTTATCAGCTGATGTTCCATGAGGGCGTGACTTACCTGTCACAAGAATGAAGGCAAGTCACGCCCCCCGCTGTCCGTTCACTCCGCCAAGATGCTGCTCCAGGTGGTAGAGAGGATGAAGGCTCCCTTGTCTCTGTTCATGGTTTTTATGCCTCGCTTTCAGATCTCAATGGCCTCTCTGATCCAGCGCTGTTGTTTGTTCTCTTCGGTGCGGATGACCCTGCCCTTCTCCCGGTCCATGATGTGGTTTTCCCTTTTGCAGTGGTCAGTGATTGCTGATTTGTAATGTTCATGTTGTGCTTGTTCTTTTACTGCTATGATTTTTCATTTTTTTGACAGGTAATTCACACCCTCATGGAACATCAGCTGATAAAGACGGGTCTCAAGACACCATCATGCGACACTCTGAAGAAGGCGAAAGACTCGCCGAAACATGTCAGGTAAAAAATTTACCTAAAACATAATTGTCTGCTTTTAATGAATCTGTCAAATATCAATAATAAGAAGACAAAATGAACCTAATACAAATAAATGAATGCTTAATAACTCCCCTGCACATGCTCCTAAAAATCCAAACCTTCACCTGTAAATAAAATGTCCCGACCTGAAGACATCTTAATGTTATTATTTTGTTATACACACAGCGCCGCCAAGTGGAATAAAAAATTTGTTTTTATTTTAATTTTCACGTACTGCACGGTGCCCTTTTGACGAATCCGACTGAAAATTAGTCAGAAAAGACTCAAGACAATGATCTTACTCTCTGCGGAGTTTTGTGACGTTTTGGCAAAAGGCGTGGCTATTACGGTGCTGAAAAGTCCGATTGTACTTTGTGGCAACAAAAGCTCCGGCAACATGACTGAGATGATCCTATCTTCTCGAAGTTGTACACATTTGAGGATACTTCAACCCTGAAGACATCTACCAACCTATTTTTCATCGTAGTAGTAGCGCCACCAACTGGTAAAAGCTAATACAAGTTATTTTCTTGGATGTTTTTCTCCGTGCAACTCAACAAGGTCGCCCTCATATATGCTCGGAGGACTGTTTCGTCCATGAGGATGTCACAATACGAAATTCATCCTTTTTCGTGAAAAGTTGTGGGAGTGGCATTGCACTGTTCGGCAATAAAACAACGCTGATTATGAGGTTCTAAATATGAACGACAACTCGTGAAACTTGACACACACATCAGGCAGAGCAAATTTATCAATATTTTATACGTTAGTTGTGCAGCTTTTTTTAAATGGCTCGCCATGGCCCTCGAGAAATGTTCAAAAAAGCAGCCCTGGTTGAGTGTTTCACCTCGCTTTTTGTAAATTTTATGGAGTACAGTGAACCCTCGGTTGTCGCGGTTAATGGGGACCGAGACCACCCGCGGAAACTGAAAATCCGCGAAGTAGCGGCGCACCTTCAAAAATGCTTAAAAAAAAATACAATATATATAATAAATATATATATATATATATATATATATATATATATATATATATATATATATATATATATATACAGAGAGAGAGAGAGAGAGTGAAATTCATGTTATAACAAAAAAACCAAATTATTATTAAAACGTATTATTTTTTTATTCCCCAGCCATTCTTTTTGTATTTATTTAATTACTCCGACTATTACCTGCTGGTACGCCGTCCGGTGTGCCCTGTGAAATGAAAGGTGGCATTCTTTATTTATTTATTTATTTATTCATTCATAACTGACAGCTTCGCGCTCCGTTCGTGCCCGGGCGGAAGAGGTGTTCCAATTCGGCTTAACTGTGACACACGCCCGCCCTCCTCCCCCGGAGCTTCCATTCGGTTAAACTTAGGGGCCGCTTGGCACCGCCCGTGGCCAGGGAAGGTGCTCCTCTTCGGCTTACTGTGACGCGAGCATGCCCGCCTCCTCCGGAGCTTCCATTCGGTTAAACTTAGGGGCCGCTTGGAACCGCCCGTGCCCGGCGAAGGTGCTCCTCTTCGGCTTACTGTGACGCGAGCATGCCCTCCTCCTCCGGAGCTTCCATTTGGTTAAACTTAGGGGCCGCTTGGAACCGCCCGTGCCCGGGGAAGGTGCTCCTCTTCGGCTTACTGTGACGCGAGCATGCCCTCCTCCTCCGGAGCTTCCATTCGGTTAAACCTCGGGGCCGCTTGGCACCGCCCGTGCCCGGGGAAGGTGCTCCTCTACGGCTTAACTGCCACGCACGCCGGCCGGAGCTCTGGTACGGTCCGAACCGCGCGAAACGTCGCCACCGATCGTGTCCGGGGGAACGTGCTCTTCTTCGTCCACTCTCCTCTTCGCCCACGCTCTTCTTCGGCGCACGCCGGCCGTCTAACCGCTCCAGCGCCCGTCGTGCCGCTCGGCGAAACTACAATGCCCCCGAATATTTTTTATACCCGCGAAGCACTGAACCCGCGAAAGGTGAACCGCGAAGTAGCGAGGGTTCACTGTATGTATAAGACCAAGACCTACAAAAAAGTCTCTTGGAGCAATGAGCTAGGTTTTACAGGAAGTCGGCCATTTTGAATTTACTTAAAAGGGGCGGGTCACCACAATGGACTTTGTGTAGAAATTATTATTGGGGCCCGAGCAGCGACCGCGGCGAGGTCCCTATTGTTTATGTAGAAATTATTATTAGGGCCCGAGCAGCGACCGCTACGAGGTCCCCATTGTTTTTGTGGAAATTATTATTATTATTATTATTAGGGCCCGAGCAGTGACCGCTGCGAGGTCCCTATTGTTTTTCTAGAAATTGTTATTAGGGCCCGAGCTGCGACGGCTGCGAGGTCCCTATTGTTTTTGTAGAAAATATTAATACTTTTATTATTATTGTTATTATTATTATTAGGGCCTGAGCAGCGACCGCTGCGAAGTCCCTGTTGTTTTTGTAGAAATTATTATTATTATTTTTCCGATTGTTCGATTACATTTTTGCCCCCCCGAAACATGCACAAAAATTCACCAAACTTGGCAGTCTCATCGGGCATGGCGAAAAATTTGATATTTTAACGTCTAATATGAACAGGAAGTGAGTTATGAATTTTTGAAAGTCCGACTTTTGCCCTTTTTTGCATGTTTACAGGGGTCATTCTTTTGCACCCTGATCCTAAAGGCTTCATCTGATTGCCTTAAAATTCTGTCTGTAGCATCTTAAGACCTGGGACAAACACTGGGGCTAAAATTTTTTGTTTCCGAAATACTATATGACGGGGGCGGGGCTTTGAAGTTTTCACTTAAGATTTCCTTCGCCGCAATGGACAAAATGCTTAATAACTCTCTTGCACATGCTGCTAAAAATCCAAAACTTCACATGTACATCAAGAGTCGGTACCTGAAGACATCTATATGTTTATATTCTGTTATACACCTTGCGCCAATCAATATCATTTTTTACATTTTGACGTCCTGCACGGTGCCCTTTTAACGAATCCGATTGAAAATTGGCTAGAAAAGACTCAAGACATTGATCTTACTCTATCCCTATTTTTGTGACTTTCCTTCGAAGGGCGTGGCTATTACGGTGCCGCAGAGTCTGATTATTCTCCGTGGCAACAAAAGTTCCTGCAAAATGATTCAGATGATCCATCTTCTCGAAATTTTTCACATTTGAGGATATTCAGGCCCTGAAGACGGCTGCCAACTTATTTTTGATCGCAGTGGTAGCGCCACCAACTGGTTAAAACAAATACAAATTATTTTCGTTGATGTTTTTCTCCGGGCAGGTTCACAAAATCTACCTTATATTTGCTCGGATGAGTGTTTAGGCCTTGAGGATGTCACAATACGAAAGTCTTTCGCCTTCTTCAGAGTGTCACATGATGGTGTCTTGTGACCCGTCTTTATCAGCTGATGTTCCATGAGGGCGTGACTTACCTGTCACAAGAATGAAGGCAAGTCACACCCCCCGCTGTCCGTTCACTCCGCCAAGATGCTGCTCTAGGTGGTAGAGAGGATGAAGGCTCCCTTGTCTCTGTTCATGGTTTTTATGCCTCGCTTGCAGATCTCAATGGCCTCTCTGATCCAGCGCTGTTGTTTGTTCTCTTCGGTGCGGATGACCCTGCCCTTCTCCCGGTCCATGATGTGGTTTTCCTTGCAGTGGTCAGTGATTGCTGATTTGTAATGTTCATGTTGTGCTTGTTCTTTTACTGCTCTGATTTTTCATTTTTTTGACAGGTAAGTCACACCCTCATGGAACATCAGCTGATAAAGACGGGTCTCAAGACACCATCATGCGACACTCTGAAGAAGGCGAAAGACTCGCCGAAACATGTCAGGTAAAAAATTAACCTAAAACATAATTGTCTGCTTTTAATGAATCAGTCAAATATCAATAATAAGAAGACAAAATGAACCTAATACAAATAAATGAATGCTTAATAACTCCCCTGCACATGCTCCTGAAAATCCAAACCTTCACCTGTAAATAAAACGTCCCGACCTGAAGACATCTTAATGTTATTATTTTGTTATACACACAGCGCCGCCAAGTGGAATCAAAAATGTGTTTTTATTTTAATTTTCACATCCTGCACGGTGCCCTTTTGACAAATCCGACTGAAAATTAGTCAGAAAAGACTCAAGACAATGATCTTACTCTCTGCCGAATTTTGTGACGTTTTGGCAAAAGGCGTGGCTATTACGGTGCTGAAAAGTCAGATTGTACTCTGTGGCAACAAAAGCTCCGGCAACATGACTCAGATGATCCTATCTTCTCGAAGTTGTACACATTTGAGGATACTTCAGCCCTGAAGACATCTACCAACTTATTTTTCATCGTAGTAGTAGCGCCACCAACTGGTAAAAGCTAATACAAGTTATTTTCTTGGATGTTTTTCTCCGTGCAACTCAACAAGGCCGCCCTCATATATGCTCGGATGACTGTTTCGGCCATGAGGATGTCACAATACGAAATTCGTCCTTTTTCGTGTAAAGTTGTGGGAGTGGCATTGCACTGTTCGGCAATAAAACAACGCTGATTATGAGGTTCTAAATATGAACGACAACTCGTGAAACTTTACACACACATCAGGCCGAGCAAATTTATCAATATTTTATACGTTAGTTGTGCAGCTTTTTTGAAATGGCTCGCCATGGCCCTCGAGAAAAGTTAAAAAAAGAATAGAATAGAAATAGAAATCCCTTTATTGTCATTGTACTCAAGTGTGCAACGAGATTAGAGGGCTTCCCTCTCCAGTGCAATACAACAATAATACAGACAATATATAAATTAGATAAATAAATAAGACAGTGCAATGGAATTCAGTACTGAATAGGGCATATAGAAACACATCACAATGCTGTTTTGCAAGGTTAGGGTGGTCTCGTGTGTGTGTGAGAGTTCAGTATGGAGATGGCTCTCGGAAAGAAACTGTTTCTCAGTCGATTGGTCCTTGATTTGATGCATCTGTAGCGCCTGCCAGAGGGCAACCGGTCGAACAGGTGTGAGTTTGGGTGGGTATTGTCTTTGACGATGTTGAGAGCCCTTCTGAGGCACCGGGCGGTGTAGATGTCCGACAGCGAGGGGAGAGGGCAGCCAATAATCCTTTGCGCTGTTTTGACTGTCCTCTGGAGCCTCACTCTGTCCGCCTCAGTGCAGCCGCTGTACCAGGTGGAGACAAAGTACGTCAGCAGGCTCTCGATGGACGAGTGGTAGAAGGCCAGCAGCAGCTTCCTGTCCAGGTTGAATTTCCTGAGGACTCTCAGGAAGTGCAGACGTTGGCGGACCTTCTTTACCACTGCTGTGGTGTTGTGACTCCAAGAAAGGTCATCGGAGATCTGTACTCCCAGGAACTTGAACGTGTGGACCCTCTCCACACACACGCCTTCGATGCAGAGGGGGGGCGGCAGCGTCTTGTTCCTCATGAAGTCGACGACAATCTCCTTTGTTTTAGCAGAGTTAAGGTGCAGTCTGTTCTCCTTGCACCAAGTTGTCAGTCTCCCTACCTCCTCTCTGTAGGCTGTCTCGTCACCTTCCGAGATCAGACCGACCACTGTCGTGTCGTCAGCAAACTTGACGATGGTGTTGTTGCCGTGGGCCGGGCTGCAGTCGTAGGTGTAGAGGGCGTACAGGAGAGGGCTCAGCACGCATCCTTGGGGGGAACCGGTGCTCAGCATGAGGGTGGAGGACGTGTAGGGGCCGAGCAACACAGTCTGGGGTCTGTTGGTCAGAAAGTCCTTAATCCAGATGCGTGTGAGGGCAGGGAGGCCGAGAGTGTCCAGTTTGGCGACGAGGATGTCTGGGATGATCGTGTTGAATGCCGAGCTGTAGTCCACAAAGAGCATCCTTGCATAGCTCCGCTGTTGTTCCAGGTGGCCCAGCACAACATGCAGAGCAGCCCTGGTTGAGTGTTTCACCTCGCTTTTTGTAAATTTTATGGAGTACAGTGAACCCTCGGTTATTGCGGTTAATGGGGACCGAGACCACCCGCGAAAACTGAAAATCCGCGAAGTAGCGGCGCACCTTCAAAAATGCTTAAAAAAAAAATACAATATATATATATATATATATATATATATATATATATATATATATATATATATACGGGGAGAGAGAGAGTGAAATTCATGTTATAACAAAAAAAACAAATCATTATTAAAACGTATTATTTTTTTATTCCCCAGCCATTCTTTTTGTATTTATTTAATTACTCAGACTTTTATCTGCTGGTACGCCGTCTGGTGTTCCCTGTGAAATGAAAGGTGCCATTCTTTATTTATTTATTTATTTATTCATTTATTCATTCATAACTGACAGCTTCGCGCTCCGCTCGTGCCCGGGCGGAAGAGGTGCTCCAATTCGGCTTAACTGTGACACACGCCCACCCTCCTCCCCCGGAGCTTCCATTCGGTTAAACTTAGGGGCCGCTTGGCACCGCCCGTGCCCGGGGAAGGTGCTCCTCTTCGGCTTACTGTGTCGCGAGCATGCCCTCCTCCTCCGGAGCTTCCATTCGGTTAAACTTAGGGGCCGCTTGGAACCGCCCGTGCCCGGGGAAGGTGCTCCTCTTCGGCTTACTGTGACGCGAGCATGCCCTCCTCCTCCGGAGCTTCCATTCGGTTAAACTTAGGGGCCGCTTGGCACCGCCCGTGCCCGGGGAAGGTGCTCCTCTACGGCTTAACTGCCACGCACGCCGGCCGGAGCTCTGGTACGGTCCGAACCGCGCGAAACGTCGCCACCGATCGTGTCCGGGGGAACGTGCTCTTCTTCGTCCACTCTCCTCTTCGCCCACGCTCTTCTTCGGCGCACGCCGGCCGTCTAACCGCTCCAGCGCCCCGTCGTGCCGCTCGGCGAAACTACAATGCCCCCGAATATTTTTTATACCCGCGAAGCACTGAACCCGCGAAAGGTGAACCGCGAAGTAGCGAGGGTTCACTGTATGTATAAGACCAAGACCTACAAAAAAGTCTCTTGGAGCAATGAGCTAGGTTTTACAGGAAGTCGGCCATTTTGAATTTATTAAAAGGGGGCGGGTCACCACAATGGACTTTGTGTAGAAATTATTATTGGGGCCCGAGCAGCGACCGCGGCGAGGTCCCTATTGTTTATGTAGAAATTATTATTAGGGCCCGAGCAGCGACCGCTACGAGGTCCCCATTGTTTTTGTGGAAATTATTATTATTATTATTATTAGGGCCCGAGCAGTGACCGCTGCGAGGTCCCTATTGTTTTTCTAGAAATTGTTATTAGGGCCCGAGCTGCGACGGCTGCGAGGTCCCTATTGTTTTTGTAGAAAATATTATTACTTTCAAATTTCCCCATTGTGGGACTAATAAAGGACATCTTATCTTATCTTCTCTTATTATTATTATTATTATTATTAGGGCCTGAGCAGCGACCGCTGCGAAGTCCCTATTGTTTTTGTAGAAATTATTATTATTATTATTTTTCCGATTGTTCGATTGCATTTTTGACCCCCGAAACATGCACAAAAATTCACCAAACTTGGCAGTCTCATCGGGCATGGCGAAAAATTTGATATTTTAATGTCTAATATGAATAGGAAGTGAGTTATGAATTTTTGAAAGTCCGACTTTTGCCTTTTTTTGCATGTTTACAGGGGTCATTCTTTTGCACCCTGATCCTAAATACACACAGCGCCGCCAAGTGGAATCAAAAATTTGTTTTTATTTAAATTTTCACATTATGCACGGTGCCCTTTTGACGAATCCGACTGAAAATTAGTCAGAAAAGACTCAAGACAATGATCTTACTCTCTGCCGAATTTTGTGACGTTTTGGCAAAAGGCGTGGCTATTACGGTGCTGAAAAGTCAGATTGTACTCTGTGGCAATAAAAGCTCCGGCAACATGACTCAGATGATCCTATCTTCTCGAAGTTGTACACATTTGAGGATACTTCAGCCCTGAAGACATCTACCAACTTATTTTTCATCGTAGTAGTAGCGCCACCAACTGGTAAAAGCTAATACAAGTTATTTTCTTGGATGTTTTTCTCCGTGCAACTCAACAAGGTCGCCCTCATATATGCTCGGATGACTGTTTCGGCCATGAGGATGTCACAATACGAAATTCGTCCTTTTTCTTGTGACAAAATGCTTAATAACTCTCCTGCACATGCTGCTAAAAATCCAAAACTTCACATGTACATAAAGAGTCGGTACCTGAAGACATCTATATGTTTATATTCTGTTATACACCTTGCGCCAATCAATATCATTTTTTACATTTTGACGTACTGCACGGTGCCCTTTTAACGAATCCGATTGAAAATTGGCTAGAAAAGACTCAAGACATTGATCTTACTCTATCCCTATTTTTGTGACTTTCCTTCGAAGGGCGTGGCTATTACGGTGCCGCAGAGTCTGATTATTCTCCGTGGCAACAAAAGTTCCTGCAAAATGATTCAGATGATCCATCTTCTCGAAATTTTTCACATTTGAGGATATTCAGGCCCTGAAGACGGCTGCCAACTTATTTTTGATCGCAGTGGTAGCGCCACCAACTGGTTAAAACAAATACAAATTATTTTCGTTGATGTTTTTCTCCGGGCAGGTTAACAAAATCTACCTTATATTTGCTCGGATGAGTGTTTAGGCCTTGAGGATGTCACAATACGAAAGTCTTTCGCCTTCTTCTGAGTGTCACATGATGGTGTCTTGTGGCCCGTCTTTATCAGCTGATGTTCCATGAGGGCGTGACTTACCTGTCACAAGAATGAAGGCAAGTCACGCCCCCTGCTGTCCGTTAACTCCGCCAAGATGCTGGTCCAGGTGGTAGAGAGGATGAAGGCTCCCTTGTCTCTGTTCATGGTTTTTATGCTTGCTTGCAGATCTCAATGGCCTCTCTGATCCAGCGCTGTTGTTTGTTCTCTTCTGTGCGGATGACCCTGCCCTTCTCCCGGTCCATGATGTGGTTTTCCCTTTTGCAGTGGTCAGTGATTGCTGATTTGTAATGTTCATGTTGTGCTTGTTCTTTTACTGCTCTGATTTTTCATTTTTTTGACAGGTAAGTCACACCCTCATGGAACATCAGCTGATAAAGACGGGTCTCAAGACACCATCATGCGACACTCTGAAGAAGGCGAAAGACTCGCCGAAACATGTCAGGTAAAAAATTTACCGAAAACATAATTGTCTGCTTTTAATGAATCTGTCAAATATCAATAATAAGAAGACAAAATGAACCTAATACAAATAAATGAATGCTTAATAACTCCCCTGCACATGCTCCTAAAAATCCAAACCTTCACCTGTAAATAAAATGTCCCGACCTGAAGACATCTTAATGTTATTATTTTGTTATACACACAGCGCCGCCAAGTGGAATAAAAAATTTGTTTTTATTTTAATTTTCACGTACTGCACCGTGCCCTTTTGACGAATCCGACTGAAAATTAGTCAGAAAAGACTCAAGACAATGATCTTACTCTCTGCCGAGTTTTGTGACGTTTTGGCAAAAGGCGTGGCTATTACGGTGCTGAAAAGTCCGATTGTACTTTGTGGCAACAAAAGCTCCGGCAACATGACTCAGATGATCCTATCTTCTCGAAGTTGTACACATTTGAGGATACTTCAGCCCTGAAGACATCTACCAACTTATTTTTCATCGTAGTAGTAGCGCCACCAACTGGTAAAAGCTAATACAAGTTATTTTCTTGGATGTTTTTCTCCGTGCAACTCAACAAGGTCGCCCTCATATATGCTCGGAGGACTGTTTCGGCCATGAGGATGTCACAATACGAAATTCATCCTTTTTCGTGAAAAGTTGTGGGAGTGGCATTGCACTGTTTGGCAATAAAACAACGCTGATTATGAGGTTCTAAATATGAACGACAACTCGTGAAACTTGACACACACATCAGGCAGAGCAAATTTATCAATATTTTATACGTTAGTTGTGCAGCTTTTTTGAAATGGCTCGCCATGGCCCTCGAGAAATGTTCAAAAAAGCAGCCCTGGTTGAGTGTTTCACCTCGCTTTTTGTAAATTTTATGGAGTACAGTGAACCCTCGGTTATCGCGGTTAATGGGGACCGAGACCACCCGCGGAAACTGAAAATCCGCGAAGTAGCGGCGCACCTTCAAAAATGCTTAAAAGAAAATACAATATATATAATAAATATATATATATATATATATATATATATATATATACGGGGAGAGAGAGAGAGAGAGAGAGTGAAATTCATGTTATAACAAAAAAACCAAATTATTATTAAAACGTATTATTTTTTTATTCCCCAGCCATTCTTTTTGTATTTATTTAATTACTCCGACTTTTACCTGCTGGTACGCCGTCCGGTGTTCCCTGTGAAATGAAAGGTGGCATTCTTTAATTATTTATTTATTTATTCATTTATTCATTCATAACTGACAGCTTCGCGCTCCGTTCGTGTCCGGGCGGAAGAGGTGTTCCAATTCGGCTTAACTGTGACACACGCCCGCCCTCCTCCCCCGGAGCTTCCATTCGGTTAAACTTAGGGGCCGCTTGGCACCGCCCGTGCCCGGGGAAGGTGCTCCTCTTCGGCTTACTGTGACGCGAGCATGCCCGCCTCCTCCGGAGCTTCCATTCGGTTAAACTTAGGAGCCGCTTGGAACCGCCCGTGCCCGGCAAAGGTGCTCCTCTTCGGCTTACTGTGACGCGAGCATGCCCTCCTCCTCCGGAGCTTCCATTTGGTTAAACTTAGGGGCCGCTTGGAACCGCCCGTGCCTGGGGAAGGTGCTCCTCTTCGGCTTACTGTGACGCGAGCATGCCCTCCTCCTCCGGAGCTTCCATTTGGTTAAACTTAGGGGCCGCTTGGAACCGCCCGTGCCTGGGGAAGGTGCTCCTCTTCGGCTTACTGTGACGCGAGCATGCCCTCCTCCTCCGGAGCTTCCATTCGGTTAAACTTAGGGGCCGCTTGGCACCGCCCGTGCCCGGGGACGGTGCTCCTCTACGGCTTAACTGCCACGCACGCCGGCCGGAGCCTTGGTACGGTCCGAACCGCGCGAAACGTCGCCACCGATCGTGTCCGGGGGAACGTGCTCTTCTTCGTCCACTCTCCTCTTCGCCCACGCTCTTCTTCGGCGCACGCCGGCCGTCTAACCGCTCCAGCGCCCGTCGTGCCGCTCGGCGAAACTACAATGCCCCCGAATATTTTTTATACCCGCGAAGCACTGAACCCGCGAAAGGTGAACCGCGAAGTAGCGAGGGTTCACTGTATGTATAAGACCAAGACCTACAAAAAAGTCTCTTGGAGCAATGAGCTAGGTTTTACAGGAAGTCGGCCATTTTGAATTTACTTAAAAGGGGCGGTTCACCACAATGGACTTTGTGTAGAAATTATTATTGGGGCCCGAGCAGCGACCGCGGCGAGGTCCCTATTGTTTATGTAGAAATTATTATTATTATTATTATTAGGGCCCGAGCAGTGACCGCTGCGAGGTCCCTATTGTTTTTCTAGAAACTGTTATTAGGGCCCGAGCTGCGACGGCTGCGAGGTCCCTATTGTTTTTGTAGAAAATATTATTACTTTTATTATTATTATTATTATTATTATTAGGGCCTGAGCAGCGACCGCTGCGAAGTCCCTGTTGTTTTTGTAGAAATTATTATTATTATTATTTTTCCGATTGTACGATCGCATTTTTGACCCTGAAACATGCACAAAAACTCACCAAACTTGGCAGTCTCATCGGGCATGGCGAGAAATTTGATATTTTAACGTCTAATATGAACAGGAAGTGAGTTATGAATTTTTGAAAGTCCGACTTTTGCCCTTTTTTGCATGTTTACAGGGGTCATTCTTTTGCACCCTGATCCTAAAGGCTTCATCTGATTGCCTTAAAATTCTGTCTGTAGCATCTTAAGACCTGGGACAAACACTGGGGCTAAAATCTTTTGTTTCCGAAATACTATATGACGGGGGCGGGGCTTCAAAGTTTTCACTTAAGATTTCCTTCGCCGCAATGGACAAAATGCTTAATAACTCTCCTGCACATGCTGCTAAAAATCCAAAACTTCACATGTACATAAAGAGTCGGTACCTGAAGACATCTATATGTTTATATTCTGTTATACACCTTGCGCCAATCAATAACATTTTTTACATTTTGACGTACTGCACGGTGCCCTTTTCACGAATCCGATTGAAAATTGGCTAGAAAAGACTCAAGACATTGATCTTACTCTATCCCTATTTTTGTGACTTTCCTTCGAAGGGCGTGGCTATTGCGGTGCCGCAGAGTCTGATTATTCTCCGTGGCAACAAAAGTTCCTGCAAAATGATTCAGATGATCCATCTTCTCGAAATTTTTCACATTTGAGGATATTCAGGCCCTGAAGACGGCTGCCAACTTATTTTTGATCGCAGTGGTAGCGCCACCAACTGGTTAAAACAAATACAAATTATTTTCGTTGATGTTTTTCTCCGGGCAGGTTCACAAAATCTACCTTATATTTGCTCGGATGAGTGTTTAGGCCTTGAGGATGTCACAATACGAAAGTCTTTCGCCTTCTTCAGAGTGTCACATGATGGTGTCTTGTGACCCGTCTTTATCAGCTGATGTTCCATGAGGGCGTGACTTACCTGTCACAAGAATGAAGGCAAGTCACACCCCCCGCTGTCCGTTCACTCCGCCAAGATGCTGCTCTAGGTGGTAGAGAGGATGAAGGCTCCCTTGTCTCTGTTCATGGTTTTTATGCCTCGCTTGCAGATCTCAATGGCCTCTCTGATCCAGCGCTGTTGTTTGTTCTCTTCGGTGCGGATGACCCTGCCCTTCTCCCGGTCCATGATGTGGTTTTCCCTTTTGCAGTGGTCAGTGATTGCTGATTTGTAATGTTCATGTTGTGCTTGTTCTTTTACTGCTCTGATTTTTCATTTTTTTGACAGGTAAGTCACACCCTCATGGAACATCAGCTGATAAAGACGGGTCTCAAGACACCATCATGCGACACTCTGAAGAAGGCGAAAGACTCGCCGAAACATGTCAGGTAAAAAATTAACCTAAAACATAATTGTCTGCTTTTAATGAATCAGTCAAATATCAATAATAAGAAGACAAAATGAACCTAATACAAATAAATGAATGCTTAATAACTCCCCTGCACATGCTCCTGAAAATCCAAACCTTCACCTGTAAATAAAACGTCCCGACCTGAAGACATCTTAATGTTATTATTTTGTTATACACACAGCGCCGCCAAGTGGAATCAAAAATGTGTTTTTATTTTAATTTTCACATCCTGCACGGTGCCCTTTTGACAAATCCGACTGAAAATTAGTCAGAAAAGACTCAAGACAATGATCTTTCTCTCAGCCAAATTTTGTGACGTTTTGGCAAAAGGCGTGGCTATTACGGTGCTGAAAAGTCAGATTGTACTCTGTGGCAACAAAAGCTCCGGCAACATGACTCAGATGATCCTATCTTCTCGAAGTTGTACACATTTGAGGATACTTCAGCCCTGAAGACATCTACCAACTTATTTTTCATCGTAGTAGTAGCGCCACCAACTGGTAAAAGCTAATACAAGTTATTTTCTTGGATGTTTTTCTCCGTGCAACTCAACAAGGCCGCCCTCATATATGCTCGGATGACTGTTTCGGCCATGAGGATGTCACAATACGAAATTCGTCCTTTTTCGTGTAAAGTTGTGGGAGTGGCATTGCACTGTTCGGCAATAAAACAACGCTGATTATGAGGTTCTAAATATGAACGACAACTCGTGAAACTTTACACACACATCAGGCCGAGCAAATTTATCAATATTTTATACGTTAGTTGTGCAGCTTTTTTGAAATGGCTCGCCATGGCCCTCGAGAAATGTTAAAAAAAGCAGCCCTGGTTGAGTGTTTCACCTCGCTTTTTGTAAATTTTATGGAGTACAGTGAACCCTCGGTAATCGCGGTTAATGGGGACAGAGACCACCCGCGAAAACTGAAAATCCGCGAAGTAGCGGCGCACCTTCAAAAATGCTTAAAAAAATATACAATATATATAATAAATATATAAATATATATATATATATACGGGGAGAGAGAGAGTGAAATTCATGTTTTAACAAAAAAACCAAATTATTATTAAAACGTATTATTTTTTTATTCCCCAGCCATTCTTTTTGTATTTATTTAATTACTCCGACTTTTATCTGCTGGTACGCCGTCCGGTGTGCCCTGTGAAATGAAAGGTGGCATTCTTTATTCATTTCTTTATTTATTCTTTTATACATTCATAACTGACAGCTTCGCGCTCCGCTCGTGCCCGGGCGGAAGAGGTGCTCCAATTCGGCTTAACTGTGACACACACCCGCCCTCCTCCCCCGGAGCTTCCATTCGGTTAAGCTTAGGGGCCGCTTGGCACCGCCCGTGCCCGGGGAAGGTGCTCCTCTTCGGCTTACTGTGACGCGAGCATGCCCTCCTCCTCCGGAGCTTCCATTCGGTTAAACTTAGGGGCCGCTTGGAATCGCCCGTGCCCGGGGAAGGTGCTCCTCTTCGGCTTACTGTGACGCGAGCATGCCCTCCTCCTCCGGAGCTTCCATTCGGTTAAACTTAGGGGCCGCTTGGCACCGCCCGTGCCCGGGGAAGGTTCTCCTCTACGGCTTAACTGCCACGCACGCCGGCCGGAGCTCTGGTACTGTCCGAACCGCGCGAAACGTCGCCACCGATCGTGTCCGGGGGAACGTGCTCTTCTTCGTCCACTCTCGTCTTCGCCCACGCTCTTCTTCGGCGCACACCGGCCGTCTAACCGCTCCAGCGCCCCGTCGTGCCGCTCGGCGAAACTACAATGCCCCCGAATATTTTTTAGACACGCGAAGCACTGAACCCGCGAAAGGTGAACCGCCAAGTAGCGAGGGTTCACTGTATGTATAAGACCAAGACCTACAAAAAAGTCTCTTGGAGCAATGAGCTAGGTTTTACAGGAAGTCGGCCATTTTGAATTTACTTAAAAGGGGGCGGGTCACCACAATGGACTTTGTGTAGAAATTATAATTGGGGCCCGAGCAGCGACCGCGGCGAGGTCCCTATTGTTTTTGTAGAAATTATTATTAGGGCCCGAGCAGCGACCGCTACGAGGTCCCCATTGTTTTTGTGGAAATTATTATTATTATTATTATTAGGGCCCGAGCAGTGACCGCTGCGAGGTCCCTATTGTTTTTCTAGAAATTGTTATTAGGGCCCGAGCTGCGACGGCTGCGAGGTCCCTATTGTTTTTGTAGAAAATATTATTACTTTTATTATTATTATTATTATTATTATTAGGGCCTGAGCAGCGACCGCTGCGAAGTCCCTGTTGTTTTTGTAGAAATTATTATTATTATTATTTTTCCGATTGTTCGATTGCATTTTTGACCCCTGAAACATGCACAAAAACTCACCAAACTTGGCAGTCTCATCGGGCATGGCGAGAAATTTGATATTTTAAACGTCTAATATGAACAGGAAGTGAGTTATGAATTTTTGAAAGTCCGACTTTTGCCCTTTTTTGCATGTTTACAGGGGTCATTCTTTTGCACCCTGATCCTAAAGGCTTCATCTGATTGCCTTAAAATTCTGTCTGTAGCATCTTAAGACCTGGGACAAACACTGGGGCTAAAATTGGGGCTAAAATCTTTTGTTTCCGAAATACTATATGACGGGGGCGGGGCTTCAAAGTTTTCACTTAAGATTTCCTTCGCCGCAATGGACAAAATGCTTAATAACTCTCCTGCACATGCTGCTAAAATCCAAAACTTCACATGTACATAAAGAGTCGGTACCTGAAGACATCTATATGTTTATATTCTGTTATACACCTTGCGCCAATCAATATCATTTTTTACATTTTGACGTACTGCACGGTGCCCTTTTAACGAATCCGATTGAAAATTGGCTAGAAAAGACTCAAGACATTGATCTTACTCTATCCCTATTTTTGTGACTTTCCTTCGAAGGGCGTGGCTATTGCGGTGCCGCAGAGTCTGATTATTCTCCGTGGCAACAAAAGTTCCTGCAAAATGATTCAGATGATCAATCTTCTCGAAAATTTTCACATTTGAGGATATTCAGGCCCTGAAGACGGCTGCCAACTTCTTTTTGATCGCAGTGGTAGCGCCACCAACTGGTTAAAACAAATACAAATTATTTTCGTTGATGTTTTTCTCCGGGCAGGTTCACAAAATCTACCTTATATTTGCTCGGATGAGTGTTTAGGCCTTGAGGATGTCACAATACGAAAGTCTTTCGCCTTCTTCAGAGTGTCACATGATGGTGTCTTGTGACCCGTCTTTATCAGCTGATGTTCCATGAGGGCGTGACTTACCTGTCACAAGAATGAAGGCAAGTCACACCCCCCGCTGTCCGTTCACTCCGCCAAGATGCTGCTCTAGGTGGTAGAGAGAATGAAGGCTCCCTTGTCTCTGTTCATGGTTTTTATGCCTCGCTTGCAGATCTCAATGGCCTCTCTGATCCAGCGCTGTTGTTTGTTCTCTTCGGTGCGGATGACCCTGCCCTTCTCCCGGTCCATGATGTGGTTTTCCCTTTTGCAGTGGTCAGTGATTGCTGATTTGTAATGTTCATGTTGTGCTTGTTCTTTTACTGCTCTGATTTTTCATTTTTTTGACAGGTAAGTCACACCCTCATGGAACATCAGCTGATCAAGACGGGTCTCAAGACACCATCATGCGACACTCTGAAGAAGGCGAAAGACTCGCCGAAACATGTCAGGTAAAAAATTAACCTAAAACATAATTGTCTGCTTTTAATGAATCAGTCAAATATCAATAATAAGAAGACAAAATTAACCTAATACAAATAAATGAATGCTTAATAACTTCCCTGCACATGCTCCTGAAAATCCAAACCTTCACCTGTAAATAAAACGTCCCGACCTGAAGACATCTTAATGTTATTATTTTGTTATACACACAGCGCCGCCAAGTGGAATCAAAAATGTGTTTTTATTTTAATTTTCACATCCTGCACGGTGCCCTTTTGACAAATCCGACTGAAAATTAGTCAGAAAAGACTCAAGACAATGATCTTTCTCTCTGCCGAATTTTGTGACGTTTTGGCAAAAGGCGTGGCTATTACGGTGCTGAAAAGTCAGATTGTACTCTGTGGCAACAAAAGCTCCGGCAACATGACTCAGATGATCCTATCTTCTCGAAGTTGTACACATTTGAGGATACTTCAGCCCTGAAGACATCTACCAACTTATTTTTCATCGTAGTAGTAGCGCCACCAACTGGTAAAAGCTAATACAAGTTATTTTCTTGGATGTTTTTCTCCGTGCAACTCAACAAGGCCACCCTCATATATGCTCGGATGACTGTTTCGGCCATGAGGATGTCACAATACGAAATTCGTCCTTTTTCGTGTAAAGTTGTGGGAGTGGCATTGCACTGTTCGGCAATAAAACAACGCTGATTATGAGGTTCTAAATATGAACGACAACTCGTGAAACTTTACACACACATCAGGCCGAGCAAATTTATCAATATTTTATACGTTAGTTGTGCAGCTTTTTTGAAATGGCTCGCCATGGCCCTCGAGAAATGTTAAAAAAAGCAGCCCTGGTTGAGTGTTTCACCTCGCTTTTTGTAAATTTTATGGAGTACAGTGAACCCTCGGTAATCGCGGTTAATGGGGACAGAGACCACCCGCGAAAACTGAAAATCCGCGAAGTAGCGGCGCACCTTCAAAAATGCTTAAAAAAATATACAATATATATAATAAATATATAAATATATATATATATATATATATATATATATATATATATATATATATATATATATATATATATATATATATATATATACGGGGAGAGAGAGAGTGAAATTCATGTTATAACAAAAAAACCAAATTATTATTAAAACGTATTATTTTTTTATTCCCCAGCCATTCTTTTTGTATTTATTTAATTACTCCGACTTTTATCTGCTGGTACGCCGTCCGGTGTGCCCTGTGAAATGAAAGGTGGCATTCTTTATTCATTTATTTATTTATTCTTTTATACATTCATAACTGACAGCTTCGCGCTCCGCTCGTGCCCGGGCGGAAGAGGTGCTCCAATTCGGCTTAACTGTGACACACACCCGCCCTCCTCCCCCGGAGCTTCCATTCGGTTAAACTTAGGGGCCGCTTGGCACCGCCCGTGCCCGGGGAAGGTGCTCCTCTTCGGCTTACTGTGACGCGAGCATGCCCTCCTCCTCCGGAGCTTCCATTCGGTTAAACTTAGGGGCCGCTTGGAATCGCCCGTGCCCGGGGAAGGTGCTCCTCTTCGGCTTACTGTGACGCGAGCATGCCCTCCTCCTCCGGAGCTTCCATTCGGTTAAACTTAGGGGCCGGTTGGCACCGCCCGTGCCCGGGGAAGGTTCTCCTCTACGGCTTAACTGCCACGCACGCCGGCCGGAGCTCTGGTACTGTCCGAACCGCGCGAAACGTCGCCACCGATCGTGTCCGGGGGAACGTGCTCTTCTTCGTCCACTCTCCTCTTCGCCCACGCTCTTCTTCGGCGCACACCGGCCGTCTAACCGCTCCAGCGCCCCGTCGTGCCGCTCAGCGAAACTACAATGCCCCCGAATATTTTTTAGACCCGCGAAGCACTGAACCCGCGAAAGGTGAACCGCCAAGTAGCGAGGGTTCACTGTATGTATAAGACCAAGACCTACAAAAAAGTCTCTTGGAGCAATGAGCTAGGTTTTACAGGAAGTCGGTCATTTTGAATTTACTTAAAAGGGGGCGGGTCACCACAATGGACTTTGTGTAGAAATTATAATTGGGGCCCGAGCAGCGACCGCGGCGAGGTCCCTATTGTTTTTGTAGAAATTATTATTAGCGCCCGAGCAGCGACCGCTACGAGGTCCCCATTGTTTTTGTGGAAATTATTATTATTATTATTATTAGGGCCCGAGCAGTGACCGCTGCGAGGTCCCTATTGTTTTTCTAGAAATTGTTATTAGGGCCCGAGCTGCGACGGCTGCAAGGTCCCTATTGTTTTTGTAGAAAATATTATTACTTTTATTATTATTATTATTATTATTATTATTAGGGCCTGAGCAGCGACCGCTGCGAAGTCCCTGTTGTTTTTGTAGAAATTATTATTATTATTATTTTTCCGATTGTTCGATTGCATTTTTGACCCCCGAAACATGCACAAAAACTCACCAAACTTGGCAGTCTCATCGGGCATGGCGAGAAATTTGATATTTTAACGTCTAATATGAACAGGAAGTGAGTTATGAATCTTTGAAAGTCCGACTTTTGCCCTTTTTTGCATGTTTACAGGGGTCATTCTTTTGCACCCTGATCCTAAAGGCTTCATCTGATTGCCTTAAAATTCTGTCTGTAGCATCTTAAGACCTGGGACAAACACTGGGGCTAAAATTGGGGCTAAAATCTTTTGTTTCCGAAATACTATATGACGGGGGCGGGGCTTCAAAGTTTTCACTTCAGATTTCCTTCGCCGCAATGGACAAAATGCTTAATAACTCTCCTGCACATGCTGCTAAAAATCCAAAACTTCACATGTACATAAAGAGTCGGTACCTGAAGACATCTATATGTTTATACTCTGTTATACACCTTGCGCCAATCAATATAATTTTTTACATTTTGACGTACTGCACGGTGCCCTTTTAACGAATCCGATTGAAAATTGGCTAGAAAAGACTCAAGACATTGATCTTACTCTATCCCTATTTTTGTGACTTTCCTTCGAAGGGCGTGGCTATTACGGTGCCGCAGAGTCTGATTATTCTCCGTGGCAACAAAAGTTCCTGCAAAATGATTCAGATGATCCATCTTCTCGAAATTTTTCACATTTGAGGATATTCAGGCCCTGAAGACGGCTGCCAACTTATTTTTGATCACAGTGGTAGCGCCACCAACTGGTTAAAACAAATACAAATTATTTTCGTTGATTTTTTTCTCCGGGCAGGTTAACAAAATCTACCTTATATTTGCTCGGATGAGTGTTTAGGCCTTGAGGATGTCACAATACGAAAGTCTTTCGCCTTCTTCAGAGTGTCACATGATGGTGTCTTGTGACCCGTCTTTATCAGCTGATGTTCCATGAGGGCGTGACTTACCTGTCACAAGAATGAAGGCAAGTCACGCCCCCCGCTGTCCGTTCACTCCGCCAAGATGCTGGTCCAGGTGGTAGAGAGGATGAAGGCTCCCTTGTCTCTGTTCATGGTTTTTATGCCTCGCTTGCAGATCTCAATGGCCTCTCTGATCCAGCGCTGTTGTTTGTTCTCTTCGGTGCGGATGACCCTGCCCTTCTCCCGGTCCATGATGTGGTTTTCCCTTTTGCAGTGGTCAGTGATTGCTGATTTGTAATGCTCATGTTGTGCTTGTTCTTTTACTGCTCTGATTTTTCATTTTTTTGACAGGTAAGTCACACCCACATGGAACATCAGCTGATAAAGACGGGTCTCAAGACACCATCATGCGACACTCTGAAGAAGGCGAAAGACTCGCCGAAACATGTCAGGTAAAAAATTCACCTAAAACATAATTGTCTGCTTTTAATGAATCAGTCAAATATCAATAATAAGAAGACAAAATGAACCTAATACAAATAAATGAATGCTTAATAACTCCCCTGCACATGCTCCTGAAAATCCAAACCTTCACCTGTAAATAAAACGTCCCGACCTGAAGACATCTTAATGTTATTATTTTGTTATACACACAGCGCCGCCAAGTGGAATCAAAAATGTGTTTTTATTTTAATTTTCACATACTGCACGGTGCCCTTTTGACGAATCCGACTGAAAATTAGTCAGAAAAGACTCAAGACAATGATCTTACTCTCTGCCGAATTTTGTGACGTTTTGGCAAAAGGCGTGGCTATTACGGTGCTGAAAAGTCCGATTGTACTTTGTGGCAACAAAAGCTCCGGCAACATGACTCAGATGATCCTATCTTCTCGAAGTTGTACACATTTGAGGATACTTCAGCCCTGAAGACATCTACCAACTTATTTTTCATCGTAGTAGTAGCGCCACCAACTGGTAAAAGCTAATACAAGTTATTTTCTTGGATGTTTTTCTCCGTGCAACTCAACAAGGCCGCCCTCATATATGCTCGGATGACTGTTTCGGCCATGAGGATGTCACAATACGAAATTCGTCCTTTTTCGTGTAAAGTTGTGGGAGTGGCATTGCACTGTTCGGCAATAAAACAACGCTGATTATGAGGTTCTAAATATGAACGACAACTCGTGAAACTTTACACACACATCAGGCAGAGCAAATTTATCAATATTTTATACGTTAGTTGTGCAGCTTTTTTGAAATGGCTCGCCATGGCCCTCGAGAAAAGTTAAAAAAAGAATAGAATAGAAATAGAAATCCCTTTATTGTCATTGTACTCAAGTGTGCAACGAGATTAGAGGGCTCCCCTCTCCAGTGCAATACAACAATAATACAGACAATATATAAATTAGATAAGAAAATAAGAATAGAATAGTACTGAATAGGGCATATAGAAACACATCACAATGCTGTTTTGCAAGGTTAGGGTGGTCTCGTGTGTGTGTGAGAGTTCAGTATGGAGATGGCTCTCGGAAAGAAACTGTTTCTCAGTCGATTGGTCCTTGATTTGATGCATCTGTAGCGCCTGCCAGAGGGCAACCGGTCGAACAGGTGTGAGTTTGGGTGGGTATTGTCTTTGACGATGTTGAGAGCCCTTCTGAGGCACCGGGCGGTGTAGATGTCCGACAGCGAGGGGAGAGGGCAGCCAATAATCCTTTGCGCTGTTTTGACTGTCCTCTGGAGCCTCACTCTGTCCGCCTCAGTGCAGCCGCTGTACCAGGTGGAGACACAGTACGTCAGCAGGCTCTCGATGGACGAGTGGTAGAAGGCCAGCAGCAGCTTCCTGTCCAGGTTGAATTTCCTGAGGACTCTCAGGAAGTGCAGACGTTGGCGGACCTTCTTTACCACTGCTGTGGTGTTGTGACTCCAAGAAAGGTCATCGGAGATCTGTACTCCCAGGAACTTGAACGTGTGGACCCTCTCCACACACACGCCTTCGATGCAGAGGGGGGGCGGCAGCGTCTTGTTCCTCCTGAAGTCGACGACAATCTCCTTTGTTTTAGCAGAGTTAAGGTGCAGTCTGTTGTCCTTGCACCAAGTTGTCAGTCTCCCTACCTCCTCTCTGTAGGCTGTCTCGTCACCTTCCGAGATCAGACCGACCACTGTCGTATCGTCAGCAAACTTGACGATGGTGTTGTTGCCGTGGGCCGGGCTGCAGTCGTAGGTGTAGAGGGCGTACAGGAGAGGGCTCAGCACGCATCCTTGGGGGGAACCGGTGCTCACCATGAGGGTGGAGGACGTGTAGGGGCCGAGCAACACAGTCTGGGGTCTGTTGGTCAGAAAGTCCTTAATCCAGAAGTGTGTGAGGGCAGGGAGGCCGAGAGTGTCCAGTTTGGCGACGAGGATGTCTGGGATGATCGTGTTGAATGCCGAGCTGTAGTCCACAAAGAGCATCCTTGCATAGCTCCGCTGTTGTTCCAGGTGGCCCAGCACAACATGCAGAGCAGCCCTGGTTGAGTGTTTCACCTCGCTTTTTATAAATTTTATGGAGTACAGTGAACCCTCGGTTATCGCGGTTAATGGGGACCGAGACCACCCGCGAAAACTGAAAATCCACGAAGTAGCGGCGCACCTTCAAAAATGCTTAAAAAAAAAATACAATATATATATATATATATATATATATATATACGGGGAGAGAGAGAGTGAAATTCATGTTATAACAAAAAAAACAAATTATTATTAAAACGTATTATTTTTTTATTCCCCAGCCATTCTTTTTGTATTTATTTAATTACTCCGACTTTTACCTGCTGGTACGCCGTCCGGTGTGCCCTCTGCAATGAAAGGTGCCATTCTTTATTTATTTATTTATTTATTAATTTATTCATTCATAACTGACAGCTTCGCGCTCCGCTCGTGCCCGGGCGGAAGAGGTGCTCCAATTCGGCTTAACTGTGACACACGCCCACCCTCCTCCCCCGGAGCTTCCATTCGGTTAAACTTAGGGGCCGCTTGGCACCGCCCGTGCCCGGGGAAGGTGGTCCTCTTCGGCTTACTGTGTCGCGAGCATGCCCTCCTCCTCCGGAGCTTCCATTCGGTTAAACTTAGGGGCCGCTTGGAACCGCCCATGCCCGGGGAAGGTGCTCCTCTTCGGCTTACTCTGACGCGAGCATGCCCTCCTCCTCCGGAGCTTCCATTCCATTAAACTTAGGGGCCGCTTGGCACCGCCCGTGCCCGGGGAAGGTGCTCCTCTTCGGCTTACTGTGACGCGAGCATGCCCGCCTCCTCCGGAGCTTCCATTCGGTTAAACTTAGGGGCCGCTTGGAACCGCCCGTGCCCGGCAAAGGTGCTCCTCTTCGGCTTACTGTGACGCGAGCATGCCCTCCTCCTCCGGAGCTTCCATTTGGTTAAACTTAGGGGCCGCTTGGAACCGCCCGTGCCCGGGGAAGGTGCTCCTCTTCGGCTTACTGTGACGCGAGCATGCCCTCCTCCTCCGGAGCTTCCATTCGGTTAAACTTAGGGGCCGCTTGGCACCGCCCGTGCCCGGGGAAATTGCTCCTCTACGGCTTAACTGCCACGCACGCCGGCCGGAGCTCTGGTACGGTCCGAACCGCGCGAAACGTCGTCACCGATCGTGTCCGGGGGAACGTGCTCTTCTTCGTCCACTCTCCTCTTCGCCCACGCTCTTCTTCGGCGCACGCCGGCCGTCTAACCGCTCCAGCGCCCCGTCGTGCCGCTCGGCGAAACTACAATGCCCCCGAATATTTTTTATACCCGCGAAGCACTGAACCCGCGAAAGGTGAACCGCGAAGTAGCGAGGGTTCACTGTATGTATAAGACCAAGACCTACAAAAAAGTCTCTTGGAGCAATAAGCTAGGTTTTACAGGAAGTCGGCCATTTTGAATTTACTTAAAAGGGGGCGGGTCACCACAATGGACTTTGTGTAGAAATTATTATTGGGGCCCGAGCAGCGACCGCGGCGAGGTCCCTATTGTTTATGTAGAAATTATTATTAGGGCCCGAGCAGCGACCGCTACGAGGTCCCCATTGTTTTTGTGGAAATTATTATTATTATTATTATTAGGGCCCGAGCAGTGACCGCTGCGAGGTCCCTATTGTTTTTCTAGAAATTGTTATTAGGGCCCGAGCTGCGACGGCTGCGAGGTCCCTATTGTTTTTGTAGAAAATATTATTACTTTTATTATTATTATTATTATTATTATTAGGGCCTGAGCAGCGACCGCTGCGAAGTCCCTGTTGTTTTTGTAGAAATTATTATTATTATTATTTTTCCGATTGTACGATCGCATTTTTGACCCCGAAACATGCACAAAAACTCACCAAACTTGGCAGTCTCATCGGGCATGGCGAGAAATTTGATATTTTAACGTCTAATATGAACAGGAAGTGAGTTATGAATTTTTGAAAGTCCGACTTTTGCCCTTTTTTGCATGTTTACAGGGGTCATTCTTTTGCACCCTGATCCTAAATACACACAGCGCCGCCAAGTGGAATCAAAAATTTGTTTTTATTTAAATTTTCACATTATGCACGGTGCCCTTTTGACGAATCCGACTGAAAATTAGTCAGAAAAGACTCAAGACAATGATCTTACTCTCTGCCGAATTTTGTGACGTTTTGGCAAAAGGCGTGGCTATTACGGTGCTGAAAAGTCAGATTGTACTCTGTGGCAATAAAAGCTCCGGCAACATGACTCAGATGATCCTATCTTCTCGAAGTTGTACACATTTGAGGATACTTCAGCCCTGAAGACATCTACCAACTTATTTTTCATCGTAGTAGTAGCGCCACCAACTGGTAAAAGCTAATACAAGTTATTTTCTTGGATGTTTTTCTCCGTGCAACTCAACAAGGTCGCCCTCATATATGCTCGGATGACTGTTTCGGCCATGAGGATGTCACAATACGAAATTCGTCCTTTTTCTTGTGACAAAATGCTTAATAACTCTCCTGCACATGCTGCTAAAAATCCAAAACTTCACATGTACATAAAGAGTCGGTACCTGAAGACATCTATATGTTTATATTCTGTTATACACCTTGCGCCAATCAATATCATTTTTTACATTTTGACGTACTGCACGGTGCCCTTTTAACGAATCCGATTGAAAATTGGCTAGAAAAGACTCAAGACATTGATCTTACTCTATCCCTATTTTTGTGACTTTCCTTCGAAGGGCGTGGCTATTGCGGTGCCGCAGAGTCTGATTATTCTCCGTGGCAACAAAAGTTCCTGCAAAATGATTCAGATGATCAATCTTCTCGAAAATTTTCACATTTGAGGATATTCAGGCCCTGAAGACGGCTGCCAACTTCTTTTTGATCGCAGTGGTAGCGCCACCAACTGGTTAAAACAAATACAAATTATTTTCGTTGATGTTTTTCTCCGGGCAGGTTCACAAAATCTACCTTATATTTGCTCGGATGAGTGTTTAGGACTTGAGGATGTCACAATACGAAAGTCTTTCGCCTTCTTCAGAGTGTCACATGATGGTGTCTTGTGACCTGTCTTTATCAGCTGATGTTCCATGAGGGCGTGACTTACCTGTCACAAGAATGAAGGCAAGTCACACCCCCCGTTTTCCGTTCACTCCGCCAAGATGCTGCTCCAGGTGGTAGAGAGGATGAAGGCTCCCTTGTCTCTGTTCATGGTTTTTATGCCTCGCTTGCAGATCTCAATGGCCTCTCTGATCCAGCGCTGTTGTTTGTTCTCTTCGGTGCGGATGACCCTGCCCTTCACCCGGTCCATGATGTGGTTTTCCCTTTTGCAGTGGTCAGTGATTGCTGATTTGTAATGTTCATGTTGTGCTTGTTCTTTTACTGCTCTGATTTTTCATTTTTTTGACAGGTAAGTCACACCCTCATGGAACATCAGCTGATAAAGACGGACGGGTCTCAAGACACCATCATGCGACACTCTGAAGAAGGCGAAAGACTCGCCGAAACATGTCAGGTAAAAAATTAACCTAAAACATAATTGTCTGCTTTTAATGAATCAGTCAAATATCAATAATAAGAAGACAAAATGAACCTAATACAAATAAATGAATGCTTAATAACTCCCCTGCACATGCTCCTAAAAATCCAAACCTTCACCTGTAAATAAAACGTCCCGACCTGAAGACATCTTAATGTTATTATTTTGTTATACACACAGCGCCGCCAAGTGGAATCAAAAATGTGTTTTTATTTTAATTTTCACGTACTGCACGGTGCCCTTTTGACGAATCCGACTGAAAATTAGTCAGAAAAGACTCAAGACAATGATCTTACTCTCTGCCGAATTTTGTGACGTTTTGGCAAAAGGCGTGGCTATTACGGTGCTGAAAAGTCCGATTGTACTTTGTGGCAACAAAAGCTCCGGCAACATGACTCAGATGATCCTATCTTCTCGAAGTTGTACATATATATATATATATATATATATATATATATATATATATACGGGGGGAGAGAGAGAGTGAAATTCATGTTATAACAAAAAAAACAAATTATTATTAAAACGTATTATTTTTTTATTCCCCAGCCATTCTTTTTGTATTTATTTAATTACTCCGACTTTTACCTGCTGGTACGCCGTCCGGTGTGCCCTGTGAAATGAAAGGTGGCATTCTTTATTTATTTATTTATTTATTCATTTATTCATTCATAACTGACAGCTTCGCGCTCCGCTCGTGCCCGGGCGGAAGAGGTGCTCCAATTCGGCTTAACTGTGACACACGCCCACCCTCCTCCCCCGGAGCTTCCATTCGGTTAAACTTAGGGGCCGCTTGGCACCGCCCGTGCCCGGGGAAGGTGCTCCTCTTCGGCTTACTGTGTCGCGAGCATGCCCTCCTCCTCCGGAGCTTCCATTCGGTTAAACTTAGGGGCCGCTTGGAACCGCCCGTGCCCGGGGAAGGTGCTCCTCTTCGGCTTACTGTGTCGCGAGCATGCCCTCCTCCTCCGGAGCTTCCATTCGGTTAAACTTAGGGGCCGCTTGGAACCGCCCGTGTACACAAGTTGTACACATTTGAGGATACTTCAGCCCTGAAGACATCTACATACTTATTTTTCATCGTAGTAGTAGCGCCACTAACTGGTAAAAGCTAATACAAGTTATTTTCTTGGATGTTTTTCTCTGTGCAACTCAACAAGGTCGCCCTCATATATGCTCGGATGACTGTTTCGGCCATGAGGATGTCACAATACGAAATTCGTCCTTTTTCGTGAAAAGTTGTGGGAGTGGCATTGCACTGTTCGGCAATAAAACAACGCTGATTATGAGGTTCTAAATATGAACGACAACTCGTGAAACTTTACACACACATCAGGCAGAGCAAATTTATCAATATTTTATACGTTAGTTGTGCAGCTTTTTTTAAATGGCTCGCCATGGCCCTCGAGAAATGTTCAAAAAAGCAGCCCTGGTTGAGTGTTTCACCTCGCTTTTTGTAAATTTTATGGAGTACAGTGAACCCTCGGTTATCGCGGTTAATGGGGACAGAGACCACCCGCGAAAACTGAAAATCCGCGAAGTAGCGGCGCACCTTCAAAAATGCTTAAAAAAAAAATACAATATATATATATATATAAATATATATATATACATATATATATATATATATATATATATATATATATATATATATATATATATATATATATACATATATACATATATATATATATATATATATATATATATATATATATATGTATATATATATATATACGGGGAGAGAGAGAGTGAAATTCATGTTATAACAAAAAAAACAAATTATTATTAAAACGTATTATTTTTTTATTCCCCAGCCATTCTTTTTGTATTTATTTAATTACTCCGACTTTTACCTGCTGGTACGCCGTCCGGTGTGCCCTGTGAAATGAAAGGTGGCATTCTTTATTTATTTATTTATTTATTCATTTATTCATTCATAACTGACAGCTTCGCGCTCCGCTCGTGCCCGGGCGGAAGAGGTGCTCCAATTCGGCTTAACTGTGACACACGCCCACCCTCCTCCCCCGGAGCTTCCATTCGGTTAAACTTAGGGGCCGCTTGGCACCGCCCGTGCCCGGGGAAGGTGCTCCTCTTCGGCTTACTGTGTCGCGAGCATGCCCTCCTCCTCCGGAGCTTCCATTCGGTTAAACTTAGGGGCCGCTTGGAACCGCCCGTGCCCGGGGAAGGTGCTCCTCTTCGGCTTACTGTGACGCGAGCATGCCCTCCTCCTCCGGAGCTTCCATTCGGTTAAACTTAGGGGCCGCTTGGCACCGCCCGTGCCCGGGGAAATTGCTCCTCTACGGCTTAACTGCCACGCACGCCGGCCGGAGCTCTGGTACGGTCCGAACCGCGCGAAACGTCGTCACCGATCGTGTCCGGGGGAACGTGCTCTTCTTCGTCCACTCTCCTCTTCGCCCACGCTCTTCTTCGGCGCACGCCGGCCGTCTAACCGCTCCAGCGCCCCGTCGTGCCGCTCGGCGAAACTACAATGCCCCCGAATATTTTTTATACCCGCGAAGCACTGAACCCGCGAAAGGTGAACCGCGAAGTAGCGAGGGTTCACTGTATGTATAAGACCAAGACCTACAAAAAAGTCTCTTGGAGCAATAAGCTAGGTTTTACAGGAAGTCGGCCATTTTGAATTTACTTAAAAGGGGGCGGGTCACCACAATGGACTTTGTGTAGAAATTATTATTGGGGCCCGAGCAGCGACCGCGGCGAGGTCCCTATTGTTTATGTAGAAATTATTATTAGGGCCCGAGCAGCGACCGCTACGAGGTCCCCATTGTTTTTGTGGAAATTATTATTATTATTATTATTAGGGCCCGAGCAGTGACCGCTGCGAGGTCCCTATTGTTTTTCTAGAAATTGTTATTAGGGCCCGAGCTGCGACGGCTGCGAGGTCCCTATTGTTTTTGTAGAAAATATTATTACTTTTATTATTATTATTATTATTATTATTAGGGCCTGAGCAGCGACCGCTGCGAAGTCCCTGTTGTTTTTGTAGAAATTATTATTATTATTATTTTTCCGATTGTACGATCGCATTTTTGACCCCGAAACATGCACAAAAACTCACCAAACTTGGCAGTCTCATCGGGCATGGCGAGAAATTTGATATTTTAACGTCTAATATGAACAGGAAGTGAGTTATGAATTTTTGAAAGTCCGACTTTTGCCCTTTTTTGCATGTTTACAGGGGTCATTCTTTTGCACCCTGATCCTAAAGGCTTCATCTGATTGCCTTAAAATTCTGTCTGTAGCATCTTAAGACCTAGGACAAACACTGGGGCTAAAATTGGGGCTAAAATCTTTTGTTTCCGAAATACTATATGACGGGGGCGGGGCTTCAAAGTTTTCACTTAAGATTTACTTCGCCGCAATGGACAAAATGCTTAATAACTCTCCTGCACATGCTGCTAAAAATCCAAAACTTCACATGTACATAAAGAGTCGGTACCTGAAGACATCTATATGTTTATATTCTGTTATACACCTTGCGCCAATCAATATAATTTTTTACATTTTGACGTACTGCACGGTGCCCTTTTAACGAATCCGATTGAAAATTGGCTAGAAAAGACTCAAGACATTGATCTTACTCTATCCCTATTTTTGTGACTTTCCTTCGAAGGGCGTGGCTATTACGGTGCCGCAGAGTCTGATTATTCTCCGTGGCAACAAAAGTTCCTGCAAAATGATTCAGATGATCCATCTTCTCGAAATTTTTCACATTTGAGGATATTCAGGCCCTGAAGACGGCTGCCAACTTATTTTTGATCGCAGTGGTAGCGCCACCAACTGGTTAAAACAAATACAAATTATTTTCGTTGATTTTTTTCTCCGGGCAGGTTAACAAAATCTACCTTATATTTGCTCGGATGAGTGTTTAGGCCTTGAGGATGTCACAATACGAAAGTCTTTCGCCTTCTTCAGAGTGTCACATGATGGTGTCTTGTGACCCGTCTTTATCAGCTGATGTTCCATGAGGGCGTGACTTACCTGTCACAAGAATGAAGGCAAGTCACGCCCCCCGCTGTCCGTTCACTCCGCCAAGATGCTGCTCCAGGTGGTAGAGAGGATGAAGGCTCCCTTGTCTCTGTTCATGGTTTTTATGCCTCGCTTGCAGATCTCAATGGCCTCTCTGATCCAGCGCTGTTGTTTGTTCTCTTCGGTGCGGATGACCCTGCCCTTCTCCCGGTCCATGATGTGGTTTTCCCTTTTGCAGTGGTCAGTGATTGCTGATTTGTAATGTTCATGTTGTGCTTGTTCTTTTACTGCTCTGATTTTTCATTTTTTTGACAGTTAAGTCACACCCTCATGGAACATCAGCTGATAAAGACGGGTCTCAAGACACCATCATGCGACACTCTGAAGAAGGCGAAAGACTCGCCGAAACATGTCAGGTAAAAAATTAACCTAAAACATAATTGTCTGCTTTTAATGAATCAGTCAAATATCAATAATAAGAAGACAAAATGAACCTAATACAAATAAATGAATGCTTAATAACTCCCCTGCACATGCTCCTGAAAATCCAAACCTTCACCTGTAAATAAAACGTCCCGACCTGAAGACATCTTAATGTTATTATTTTGTTATACACACAGCGCCGCCAAGTGGAATCAAAAATGTGTTTTTATTTTAATTTTCACATCCTGCACGGTGCCCTTTTGACGAATCCGACTGAAAATTAGTCAGAAAAGACTCAAGACAATGATCTTACTCTCTGCCGAATTTTGTGACGTTTTGGCAAAAGGCGTGGCTATTACGGTGCTGAAAAGTCAGATTGTACTCTGTGGCAACAAAAGCTCCGGCAACATGACTCAGATGATCCTATCTTCTCGAAGTTGTACACATTTGAGGATACTTCAGCCCTGAAGACATCTACCAACTTATTTTTCATCGTAGTAGTAGCGCCACCAACTGGTAAAAGCTAATACAAGTTATTTTCTTGGATGTTTTTCTCCGTGCAACTCAACAAGGCCGCCCTCATATATGCTCGGATGACTGTTTCGGCCATGAGGATGTCACAATACGAAATTCGTCCTTTTTCGTGTAAAGTTGTGGGAGTGGCATTGCACTGTTCGGCAATAAAACAACGCTGATTATGAGGTTCTAAATATGAACGACAACTCGTGAAACTTTACACACACATCAGGCCGAGCAAATTTATCAATATTTTATACGTTAGTTGTGCAGCTTTTTTGAAATGGCTCGCCATGGCCCTCGAGAAAAGTTAAAAAAAGAATAGAATAGAAATAGAAATCCCTTTATTGTCATTGTACTCAAGTGTGCAACGAGATTAGAGGGCTCCCCTCTCCAGTGCAATACAACAATAATACAGACAATATATAAATTAGATAAATAAATAAGACAGTGCAATGGAATTCAGTACTGAATAGGGCATATAGAAACACATCACAATGCTGTTTTGCAAGGTTAGGGTGGTCTCGTGTGTGTGTGAGAGTTCAGTATGGAGATGGCTCTCGGAAAGAAACTGTTTCTCAGTCTATTGGTCCTTGATTTGATGCATCTGTAGCGCCTGCCAGAGGGCAACCGGTCGAACAGGTGTGAGTTTGGGTGGGTATTGTCTTTGACGATGTTGAGAGCCCTTCTGAGGCACCGGGCGGTGTAGATGTCCGACAGCGAGGGGAGAGGGCAGCCAATAATCCTTTGCGCTGTTTTGACTGTCCTCTGGAGCCTCACTCTGTCCGCCTCAGTGCAGCCGCTGTACCAGGTGGAGACACAGTACGTCAGCAGGCTCTCGATGGACGAGTGGTAGAAGGCCAGCAGCAGCTTCCTGTCCAGGTTGAATTTCCTGAGGACTCTCAGGAAGTGCAGACGTTGGCGGACCTTCTTTACCACTGCTGTGGTGTTGTGACTCCAAGAAAGGTCATCGGAGATCTGTACTCCCAGGAACTTGAACGTGTGGACCCTCTCCACACACACGCCTTCGATGCAGAGGGGGGGCGGCAGCGTCTTGTTCCTCCTGAAGTCGACGACAATCTCCTTTGTTTTAGCAGAGTTAAGGTGCAGTCTGTTGTCCTTGCACCAAGTTGTCAGTCTCCCTACCTCCTCTCTGTAGGCTGTCTCGTCACCTTCCGAGATCAGACCGACCACTGTCGTGTCGTCAGCAAACTTGACGATGGTGTTGTTGCCGTGGGCCGGGCTGCAGTCGTAGGTGTAGAGGGCGTACAGGAGAGGGCTCAGCACGCATCCTTGGGGGGAACCGGTGCTCACCATGAGGGTGGAGGACGTGTAGGGGCCGAGCAACACAGTCTGGGGTCTGTTGGTCAGAAAGTCCTTAATCCAGATGTGTGTGAGGGCAGGGAGGCCGAGAGTGTCCAGTTTGGCGACGAGGATGTCTGGGATGATCGTGTTGAATGCCGAGCTGTAGTCCACAAAGAGCATCCTTGCATAGCTCCGCTGTTGTTCCAGGTGGCCCAGCACAACATGCAGAGCAGCCCTGGTTGAGTGTTTCACCTCGCTTTTTGTAAATTTTATGGAGTACAGTGAACCCTCGGTTATCGCGGTTAATGGGGACCGAGACCACCCGCGAAAACTGAAAATCCGCGAAGTAGCGGCGCACCTTCAAAAATGCTTAAAAAAAAAATACTATATATATATATATATATATATATATATATACGGGGAGAGAGAGAGTGAAATTCATGTTATAACAAAAAAAACAAATTATTATTAAAACGTATTATTTTTTTATTCCCCAGCCATTCTTTTTGTATTTATTTAATTACTCCGACTTTTACCTGCTGGTACGCCGTCCGGTGTGCCCTCTGCAATGAAAGGTGCCATTCTTTATTTATTTATTTATTTATTCATTTATTCATTCATAACTGACAGCTTCGCGCTCCGCTCGTGCCCGGGCGGAAGAGGTGCTCCAATTCGGCTTAACTGTGACACACGCCCACCCTCCTCCCCCGGAGCTTCCATTCGGTTAAACTTAGGGGCCGCTTGGCACCGCCCGTGCCCGGGGAAGGTGCTCCTCTTCAGCTTACTGTGTCGCGAGCATGCCCTCCTCCTCCGGAGCTTCCATTCGGTTAAACTTAGGGGCCGCTTGGAACCGCCCGTGCCCGGGGAAGGTGCTCCTCTTCGGCTTACTGTGACGCGAGCATGCCCTCCTCCTCCGGAGCTTCCATTCCATTAAACTTAGGGGCCGCTTGGCACCGCCCGTGCCTGGGGAAGGTGCTCCTCTACGGCTTAACTGCCACGCACGCCGGCCGGAGCTCTGGTACGGTCCGAACCGCGCGAAACGTCGCCACCGATCGTGTCCGGGGGAACGTGCTCTTCTTCGTCCACTCTCCTCTTCGCCCACGCTCTTCTTCGGCGCACGCCGGCCATCTAACCGCTCCAGCGCCCCGTCGTGCCGCTCGGCGAAACTACAATGCCCCCGAATATTTTTTAGACCCGCGAAGCACTGAACCCGCGAAAGGTGAACCGCGAAGTAGCGAGGGTTCACTGTATGTATAAGACCAAGACCTACAAAAAAGTCTCTTGGAGCAATGAGCTAGGTTTTACAGGAAGTCGGCCATTTTGAATTTACTTAAAAGGGGCGGGTCACCACAATGGACTTTGTGTAGAAATTATTATTGGGGCCCGAGCAGCGACCGCGGCGAGGTCCCTATTGTTTATGGAGAAATTATTATTAGGGCCCGAGCAGCGACCGCTACGAGGTCCCCATTGTTTTTGTGGAAATTATTATTATTATTATTATTAGGGCCCGAGCAGTGACCGCTGCGAGGTCCCTATTGTTTTTCTAGAAATTGTTATTAGGGCCCGAGCTGCGACGGCTGCGAGGTCCCTATTGTTTTTGTAGAAAATATTATTACTTTTATTATTATTATTATTAGGGCCTGAGCAGCGACCGCTGCGAAGTCCCTGTTGTTTTTGTAGAAATTATTATTATTATTATTTTTCCGATTGTTCGATTGCATTTTTGACCCCCGAAACATGCACAAAAACTCACCAAACTTGGCAGTCTCATCGGGCATGGCGAGAAATTTGATATTTTAACATCTAATATGAACAGGAAGTGAGTTATGAATTTTTGAAAGTCCGACTTTTGCCCTTTTTTGCATGTTTACAGGGGTCATTCTTTTGCACCCTGATCCTAAAGGCTTCATCTGATTGCCTTAAAATTCTGTCTGTAGCATCTTAAGACCTGGGACAAACACTGGGGCTAAAATCTTTTGTTTCCGAAATACGATATGACGGGGGCGGGGCTTCAAAGTTTTCACTTAAGATTTCCTTCGCCGCAATGGACAAAATGCTTAATAACTCTCCTGCACATGCTGCTAAAAATCCAAAACTTCACATGTACATAAAGAGTCGGTACCTGAAGACATCTATATGTTTATATTCTGTTATACACCTTGCGCCAATCAATATCATTTTTTACATTTTGACGTACTGCACGGTGCCCTTTTAACGAATCCGATTGAAAATTGGCTAGAAAAGACTCAAGACATTGATCTTACTCTATCCCTATTTTTGTGACTTTCCTTCGAAGGGCGTGGCTATTGCGGTGCCGCAGAGTCTGATTATTCTCCGTGGCAACAAAAGTTCCTGCAAAATGATTCAGATGATCAATCTTCTCGAAAATTTTCACATTTGAGGATATTCAGGCCCTGAAGACGGCTGCCAACTTCTTTTTGATCGCAGTGGTAGCGCCACCAACTGGTTAAAACAAATACAAATTATTTTCGTTGATGTTTTTCTCCGGGCAGGTTCACAAAATCTACCTTATATTTGCTCGGATGAGTGTTTAGGACTTGAGGATGTCACAATACGAAAGTCTTTCGCCTTCTTCAGAGTGTCACATGATGGTGTCTTGTGACCTGTCTTTATCAGCTGATGTTCCATGAGGGCGTGACTTACCTGTCACAAGAATGAAGGCAAGTCACACCCCCCGTTTTCCGTTCACTCCGCCAAGATGCTGCTCCAGGTGGTAGAGAGGATGAAGGCTCCCTTGTCTCTGTTCATGGTTTTTATGCCTCGCTTGCAGATCTCAATGGCCTCTCTGATCCAGCGCTGTTGTTTGTTCTCTTCGGTGCGGATGACCCTGCCCTTCACCCGGTCCATGATGTGGTTTTCCCTTTTGCAGTGGTCAGTGATTGCTGATTTGTAATGTTCATGTTGTGCTTGTTCTTTTACTGCTCTGATTTTTCATTTTTTTGACAGGTAAGTCACACCCTCATGGAACATCAGCTGATAAAGACGGACGGGTCTCAAGACACCATCATGCGACACTCTGAAGAAGGCGAAAGACTCGCCGAAACATGTCAGGTAAAAAAATTAACCTAAAACATAATTGTCTGCTTTTAATGAATCAGTCAAATATCAATAATAAGAAGACAAAATGAACCTAATACAAATAAATGAATGCTTAATAACTCCCCTGCACATGCTCCTGAAAATCCAAACCTTCACCTGTAAATAAAACGTCCCGACCTGAAGACATCTTAATGTTATTATTTTGTTATACACACAGCGCCGCCAAGTGGAATCAAAAATGTGTTTTTATTTTAATTTTCACATCCTGCACGGTGCCCTTTTGACAAATCCGACTGAAAATTAGTCAGAAAAGACTCAAGACAATGATCTTTCTCTCTGCCGAATTTTGTGACGTTTTGGCAAAAGGCGTGGCTATTACGGTGCTGAAAAGTCAGATTGTACTCTGTGGCAACAAAAGCTCCGGCAACATGACTCAGATGATCCTATCTTCTCGAAGTTGTACACATTTGAGGATACTTCAGCCCTGAAGACATCTACCAACTTATTTTTCATCGTAGTAGTAGCGCCACCAACTGGTAAAAGCTAATACAAGTTATTTTCTTGGATGTTTTTCTCCGTGCAACTCAACAAGGCCGCCCTCATATATGCTCGGATGACTGTTTCGGCCATGAGGATGTCACAATACGAAATTCGTCCTTTTTCGTGTAAAGTTGTGGGAGTGGCATTGCACTGTTCGGCAATAAAACAACGCTGATTATGAGGTTCTAAATATGAACGACAACTCGTGAAACTTTACACACACATCAGGCAGAGCAAATTTATCAATATTTTATACGTTAGTTGTGCAGCTTTTTTGAAATGGCTCGCCATGGCCCTCGAGAAAAGTTAAAAAAAGAATAGAATAGAAATAGAAATCCCTTTATTGTCATTGTACTCAAGTGTGCAACGAGATTAGAGGGCTCCCCTCTCCAGTGCAATACAACAATAATACAGACAATATATAAATTAGATAAATAAATAAGACAGTGCAATGGAATTCAGTACTGAATAGGGCATATAGAAACACATCACAATGCTGTTTTGCAAGGTTAGGGTGGTCTCGTGTGTGTGTGAGAGTTCAGTATGGAGATGGCTCTCGGAAAGAAACTGTTTCTCAGTCGATTGGTCCTTGATTTGATGCATCTGTAGCGCCTGCCAGAGGGCAACCGGTCGAACAGGTGTGAGTTTGGGTGGGTATTGTCTTTGACGATGTTGAGAGCCCTTCTGAGGCACCGGGCGGTGTAGATGTCCGACAGCGAGGGGAGAGGGCAGCCAATAATCCTTTGCGCTGTTTTGACTGTCCTCTGGAGCCTCACTCTGTCCGCCTCAGTGCAGCCGCTGTACCAGGTGGAGACACAGTACGTCAGCAGGCTCTCGATGGACGAGTGGTAGAAGGCCAGCAGCAGCTTCCTGTCCAGGTTGAATTTCCTGAGGACTCTCAGGAAGTGCAGACGTTGGCGGACCTTCTTTACCACTGCTGTGGTGTTGTGACTCCAAGAAAGGTCATCGGAGATCTGTACTCCCAGGAACTTGAACGTGTGGACCCTCTCCACACACACGCCTTCGATGCAGAGGGGGGGCGGCAGCGTCTTGTTCCTCCTGAAGTCGACGACAATCTCCTTTGTTTTAGCAGAGTTAAGGTGCAGTCTGTTGTCCTTGCACCAAGTTGTCAGTCTCCCTACCTCCTCTCTGTAGGCTGTCTCGTCACCTTCCGAGATCAGACCGACCACTGTCGTGTCGTCAGCAAACTTGACGATGGTGTTGTTGCCGTGGGCCGGGCTGCAGTCGTAGGTGTAGAGGGCGTACAGGAGAGGGCTCAGCACGCATCCTTGGGGGGAACCGGTGCTCACCATGAGGGTGGAGGACGTGTAGGGGCCGAGCAACACAGTCTGGGGTCTGTTGGTCAGAAAGTCCTTAATCCAGAAGTGTGTGAGGGCAGGGAGGCCGAGAGTGTCCAGTTTGGCGACGAGGATGTCTGGGATGATCGTGTTGAATGCCGAGCTGTAGTCCACAAAGAGCATCCTTGCATAGCTCCGCTGTTGTTCCAGGTGGCCCAGCACAACATGCAGAGCAGCCCTGGTTGAGTGTTTCACCTCGCTTTTTGTAAATTTTATGGAGTACAGTGAACCCTCGGTTATCGCGGTTAATGGGGACCGAGACCACCCGCGAAAACTGAAAATCCGCGAAGTAGCGGCGCACCTTCAAAAATGCTTAAAAAAAAAATACAATATATATATATATATATATATATATATATATATATACGGGGAGAGAGAGAGTGAAATTCATGTTATAACAAAAAAAACAAATTATTATTAAAACGTATTATTTTTTTATTCCCCAGCCATTCTTTTTGTATTTATTTAATTACTCCGACTTTTACCTGCTGGTACGCCGTCCGGTGTGCCCTCTGCAATGAAAGGTGCCATTCTTTATTTATTTATTTATTTATTCATTTATTCATTCATAACTGACAGCTTCGCGCTCCGCTCGTGCCCGGGCGGAAGAGGTGCTCCAATTCGGCTTAACTGTGACACACGCCCACCCTCCTCCCCCGGAGCTTCCATTCGGTTAAACTTAGGGGCCGCTTGGCACCGCCCGTGCCCGGGGAAGGTGCTCCTCGTCGGCTTACTGTGTCGCGAGCATGCCCTCCTCCTCCGGAGCTTCCATTCGGTTAAACTTAGGGGCCGCTTGGAACCGCCCGTGCCCGGGGAAGGTGCTCCTCTTCGGCTTACTGTGACGCGAGCATGCCCTCCTCCTCCGGAGCTTCCATTCCATTAAACTTAGGGGCCGCTTGGCACCGCCCGTGCCCGGAGAAGGTGCTCCTCTTCGGCTTACTGTGACGCGAGCATGCCCGCCTCCTCCGGAGCTTCCATTCGGTTAAACTTAGGGGCCGCTTGGAACCGCCCGTGCCCGGCAAAGGTGCTCCTCTTCGGCTTACTGTGACGCGAGCATGCCCTCCTCCTCCGGAGCTTCCATTTGGTTAAACTTAGGGGCCGCTTGGAACCGCCCGTGCCTGGGGAAGGTGCTCCTCTTCGGCTTACTGTGACGCGAGCATAACCTCCTCCTCCGGAGCTTCCATTCGGTTAAACTTAGGGGCCGCTTGGCACCGCCCGTGCCCGGGGACGGTGCTCCTCTACGGCTTAACTGCCACGCACGCCGGCCGGAGCCCTGGTACGGTCCGAACCGCGCGAAACGTCGCCACCGATCGTGTCCGGGGGAACGTGCTCTTCTTCGTCCACTCTCCTCTTCGCCCACGCTCTTCTTCGGCGCACGCCGGCCGTCTAACCGCTCCAGCGCCCGTCGTGCCGCTCGGCGAAACTACAATGCCCCCGAATATTTTTTATACCCGCGAAGCACTGAACCCGCGAAAGGTGAACCGCGAAGTAGCGAGGGTTCACTGTATGTATAAGACCAAGACCTACAAAAAAGTCTCTTGGAGCAATGAGCTAGGTTTTACAGGAAGTCGGCCATTTTGAATTTACTTAAAAGGGGCGGGTCACCACAATGGACTTTGTGTAGAAATTATTATTGGGGCCCGAGCAGCGACCGCGGCGAGGTCCCTATTGTTTATGTAGAAATTATTATTAGGGCCCGAGCAGCGACCGCTACGAGGTCCCCATTGTTTTTGTGGAAATTATTATTATTATTATTATTAGGGCCCGAGCAGTGACCGCTGCGAGGTCCCTATTGTTTTTCTAGAAATTGTTATTAGGGCCCGAGCTGCGACGGCTGCGAGGTCCCTATTGTTTTTGTAGAAAATATTATTACTTTTATTATTATTATTATTATTATTATTAGGGCCTGAGCAGCGACCGCTGCGAAGTCCCTGTTGTTTTTGTAGAAATTATTATTATTATTATTTTTCCGATTGTTCGATCGCATTTTTGACCCCGAAACATGCACAAAAACTCACCAAACTTGGCAGTCTCATCGGGCATGGCGAGAAATTTGATATTTTAACGTCTAATATGAACAGGAAGTGAGTTATGAATTTTTGAAAGTCCGACTTTTGCCCTTTTTTGCATGTTTACAGGGGTCATTCTTTTGCACCCTGATCCTAAAGGCTTCATCTGATTGCATTAAAATTCTGTCTGTAGCATCTTAAGACCTAGGACAAACACTGGGGCTAAAATTGGGGCTAAAATCTTTTGTTTCCGAAATACTATATGACGGGGGCGGGGCTTCAAAGTTTTCACTTAAGATTTACTTCGCCGCAATGGACAAAATGCTTAATAACTCTCCTGCACATGCTGCTAAAAATCCAAAACTTCACATGTACATAAAGAGTCGGTACCTGAAGACATCTATATGTTTATATTCTGTTATACACCTTGCGCCAATCAATATAATTTTTTACATTTTGACGTACTGCACGGTGCCCTTTTAACGAATCCGATTGAAAATTGGCTAGAAAAGACTCAAGACATTGATCTTACTCTATCCCTATTTTTGTGACTTTCCTTCGAAGGGCGTGGCTATTCGGTGCCGCAGAGTCTGATTATTCTCCGTGGCAACAAAAGTTCCTGCAAAATGATTCAGATGATCCATCTTCTCGAAATTTTTCACATTTGAGGATATTCAGGCCCTGAAGACGGCTGCCAACTTATTTTTGATCGCAGTGGTAGCGCCACCAACTGGTTAAAACAAATACAAATTATTTTCGTTGATTTTTTTCTCCGGGCAGGTTAACAAAATCTACCTTATATTTGCTCGGATGAGTGTTTAGGCCTTGAGGATGTCACAATACGAAAGTCTTTCGCCTTCTTCAGAGTGTCACATGATGGTGTCTTGTGACCCGTCTTTATCAGCTGATGTTCCATGAGGGCGTGACTTACCTGTCACAAGAATGAAGGCAAGTCACGCCCCCCGCTGTCCGTTCACTCCGCCAAGATGCTGCTCCAGGTGGTAGAGAGGATGAAGGCTCCCTTGTCTCTGTTCATGGTTTTTATGCCTCGCTTGCAGATCTCAATGGCCTCTCTGATCCAGCGCTGTTGTTTGTTCTCTTCGGTGCGGATGACCCTGCCCTTCTCCCGGTCCATGATGTGGTTTTCCCTTTTGCAGTGGTCAGTGATTGCTGATTTGTAATGTTCATGTTGTGCTTGTTCTTTTACTGCTCTGATTTTTCATTTTTTTGACAGGTAAGTCACACCCTCATGGAACATCAGCTGATAAAGACGGGTCTCAAGACACCATCATGCGACACTCTGAAGAAGGCGAAAGACTCGCCGAAACATGTCAGGTAAAAAATTAACTGTCGCGGTTCTATGAACCGTGTGGGAAGGAAGGAGGACCCAAAGGCGACAGGTGAGGGGGTAACAGGGTTTATTGAAGGCTGGAGTGGGGAGGCGAGCTGGAGAGAGTCCACCACTAGGCAGGCGTCGTCAGGGACAGCGTTGAATGAAGCCGACGGGCAAGTGCCGGGTGGCACGGACGAGGGGGCGGCCGAGCGGGGCGCGCCGGGAGGCGAAGTCGGGCTGGCGTGGTAGCGGGAAGCACGGCGGAGCGGAGAGCGCTGGCGGGATGCTTGCCGGGCAGGATCTCGGAGGCGCTGGCGTGCGGAGCGGGACCAGACGGGTTCAGGTCGGCTAGAGGGGGGAAACGGAAGAGCAGGGGTCAAGCAGGCACGAGAGCACGACGAGTCAGGCGATCGGGAAACAGGACGAGACATGAGCCAGTACCACGTGAGGTGACGAGATAATCCGGCGTCGGACTCCTGGCGTGGCTGGTTCTTAAGCCGGCGCTGATTGCCGGCAACGAGCTGCAGGTGCGCCGGAGCCGACGCCCACTTTCTCCGGAGGAGGGCCTGGCTGGGTGGATCGCGAATCTGTAAACAAGCAGAACTGCCACGCCCTCCTCCCCGACCCGAACCGTCACAGTACCCCCCCCCTAACGGACGCCTCCTGGCGTCCTACCCGGCTTGTCCGGGTGAAGTGCGTAGAACTCCCTGATGGGGGCGTCGGTCAAAAACAGTTTTCGGGAGATCCAGGAGCGCTCCTCCGGACCGTAGCCCTCCCAGTCCACAAGGTACTGGTAGCCCCGGCCCCGGCGCCGCACGTCCAGGACTTTTGCCACCGTGTAAGCCGGGTGGTCGTCTATTATCATGGGGGGTGGGGGGGGTAAAGCCGGAGGGCTCAGAGGGCTGGAGGATACCGGTTTGAGGAGGGAGACATGGAATGTAGGGTGAATTTTCAGGGAGTCGGGAAGCTTGAGTCGAACAGAGCACGGGTTAATGATTCTCTCGACGGGAAAAGGACCGATAAAGCGAGGGGCCAGCTTACGAGACTCGACTTGGAGGGGAAGGTCGCGTGAGGAGAGCCACACCATCTGGCCAGGCACGTAGTCCGGGGCTGGGGACCGGTGGCGATCAGCCAGTCGTTTGGTCCTCTGGGCTGTTCGGATGAGGGCGGCCCTCGCCTCGGCCCACACCCCCCGGATCCGGCGGAGGTGCTCCTCAACGGATGGAATGGCCACGGTATGCTCCTGGTCTTTGAAGAGAGGTGGTTGGTAACCAAAACAAACCATGAAGGGAGACATACCTGTGGCCGTGGTGGAGAGGGAGTTATGGGCGTACTCGACCCAGGGTAGTGCGTCGCTCCAGGAGTCCGGGTTGCGGGCCACCACGCATCGGAGGGCGGCTTCCAGGTCCTGGTTGGCCCGCTCCGTCTGGCCGTTGGATTGGGGGTGGTAGCCCGAGGAGAGACTGGCGGTGGCCCCGACTGCCTTGCAGAATTCCTGCCAAACTTGTGAAGCGAACTGGGGGCCCCGGTCGGACACGATGTCCTCCGGGATGCCGTGGGGTCGGAAAACGTGTTGGGTGATGAGTTTGGCGGTCTCAAGCGCGGTGGGCAGCTTGGGCAGGGGGACGTAGTGGACGCACTTGGAAAACCTGTCGACCAGGGTGAGGATGACTGTGTGTCCGTTGGACGGAGGGAGGCCGGTGACAAAGTCTAGGGCGATGTGCGACCAGGGACGACTTGGGATAGGCAGGGGCTGGAGGAGGCCGGCGGGGACCGCGTGGGAGGCCTTTCCGCGGGCGCAGACGGAGCAGGCTCGCACGAATTCCCGGGTATCCTTTGCCATCCGGGGCCACCAGAAACGCTGCTGGAGGAAGCGGAGAGTGCGTGCCACCCCCGGGTGGCAGGTGAGTGTGGATGAGTGCCCCCATTGCAGTACCTGTGACCGCACGGTGTCGGGAACGAACAAGCGGTCGGAAGGGACTGGGCGCGGGTCCGGTTGCTGCTCCTGAGCGTTGCGGACGACCTGCTCGATGTCCCAGGTGGCCGCTCCCAGTAGACAGGCCGAGGGAAGAATGGGCTCCGGAGCGTCAGGGCTGGCGGGGGGCGAGAACTGACGTGAGAGGGCGTCCGCCTTCCCATTGTTCGAGCCGGGGCGGAAGGAGAGGGTAAAGTTAAAACGGCTCAAGAACAAGTTCCAGCGTGCCTGGCGGGGGTTGAGTCTCTTGGCGGACTGCAGGTATGCCAGGTTCTTGTGGTCGGTCCAGACCAAGAAGGGGGTCGAGGTGCCCTCGAGCCAGTGCCGCCACTCCTGGAGAGCCCATACCACCGCGAGGAGTTCTCGGTTGCCCACGTCGTAGTTTCGCTCGGCGGGGGATAGGCGCCTGGAAAAAAAGGCACACGGATGGACTACCTGGGTACCGGGATCCCGCTGGGAGAGGACGGCCCCCGCCCCTGTGTCGGAGGCGTCCACCTCCACGATGAACTGGAGAGCGGGGTCTGGGTGCCGGAGTACGGGGGCGCTGGTGAAGGCCTTCTTCAGGTGGGTGAAGGCCTGGGCGGCCGCCGGGGTCCACTGGAATGTGGTGGCTGTGGACGTAAGCGCGGTGAGTGGACTGGCGACCTTACTGTAGTCCCGGATGAAACGGCGGTAGAAATTTGCGAATCCGAGAAAACGTTGAAGCTCCTTCCGGGTGGTGGGCTGGGGCCACTCCGCCACGGCCTGGATCTTGGCCGGGTCGGGACGAAGTTGCCCCCGGGCGATGATATAGCCCAGGAAGGGCACCGAAGGGACGTGGAACTCGCATTTCTCGGGCTTCACGTAGAGGCGGTTCTCCAGGAGGCGCTGGAGGACCAGTCGGACATGCCGGCGGTGATCTGCGAGAGAGCGGGAGAATATGAGGATGTCGTCGAGATATATGAACACGAACCGGTTGAGCATGTCGCGGAAAACGTCTGTCATGAGGGCCTGGAAGACGGCGGGGGCGTTGGTAAGTCCGAAAGGCATCACCAGATACTCGAAGTGCCCCAATGGTGTGTTGAACGCCGTCTTCCACTCGTCCCCCTCCCTGATGCGGACCAGGTGGTACGCATTTCGTAAGTCCAACTTTGAGAAAATCTGGGCCTCACATAGAGGTTCGAACGACGGGTCGATGAGGGGGAGCGAAGACTTGTTTTTGACAGTTATCTGGTTTAGGGGTTTGAAGTCGATGCAGGGGCGGAGCGAGGCGTCCTTCTTTTTCACAAAAAAGAAGCCCGCGCCCAGAGGAGAAGACGAGGGGCGGATGAGACCGGTCGCAAGCGACTCACGGATGTACGTCTCCATGGACTCCTTCTCTGGCCTGGAGATGTTGTATAGGCGGGTGTTGGGCAGGGGGGCCCCCGGGAGGAGGTCGATGGCGCAGTCGTACGGACGATGGGGGGGAAGGGTACGGGCAAGGTCCTTGCTGAAGACCTGCGCCAGGTCGTGGTAGTCCGGGGGGACGGAGGAGACGTCAGGTGGAGGGGGGGGGGGGGAGCGTAGAGGAAGGGGCCGGATCCGCTGAACGCAGGCAGTGGGAGTGGCAGAACTCACTCCATCCGGTCAGCACGCACCTCCTCCAATCGATGGCGGGGTTGTGGGTCTGGAGCCAGGGGAAACCTAAGACCAGGGGGACCTGGGGAGAGTGGATCAGAAAAAATCTGATGGACTCCCGGTGATTACCCGAGACGATGAGGGTCAGGGGAGCGGTCTGTTGGGAGACCCGGGCGATGAGATGCCCGTCCAGCGCGACCACCCTTCGGGGGGACAGAATGGGTTCCATGGTGATGCCGAGCTGGCGGGCAAGGGTCAGGTCCAAGAAGCTGCCGTCGGCCCCCGAGTCGACCAGCGCGGTGACCGAGCGGGGGGTGTGTTGACCCAGCAGCCGGGCGGAGATGGACATCCGGGAAGAAGAGCCAGAAGCGGATACCAGCAGGCTCGGCGTTGGGCTCTCCCTCAGCGACGAGCCTGCTCTTTTGGTTTACTGGGACAGTGGATCAAGAAGTGGCCGGGGAGGCCGCAATACAGGCAGAGCTGATGGGACCGACGGCGCTGGCGCTCCAGAGGGTCCAGAGTAGTTCTTCCTACCTGCATAGGCTCCTCCGCGCCGGTGGATAGCTGAACTGGCGATGGCGAGCGAACCTCGGGTCGGGGAATGGCTGCCCGGGCGGCGACTCTGGAGGGGCGTCGGAACCGATCAGCCTGCCGGTCCCGCAAACGGTGGTCCACCTTGATGGCCAGGGCGATTAATTCTTCAAGAGTCGTGGTTTCGTCACGGATCGCCAGCTCGTCCTTGAGGGCGTCGGTCAGCCCGTTGAGAAACGCCTCGCGGAGAGCCGGCTCGTTCCAACGGCTCTCGTGGGCCAGGATGCGGAATTCCACCGAGAAGTCGGCCGCGGAGCGGGAACCCTGTCGGAGGGAGAGGAGCCGGCGGGACGCCTCGCGCCCCTGCACCGGGTGGTCGAAGACACGGCGTAACTCCTGGCTGAAATCCGCGTAAGTAGACATCACCGGTGACGCCGCCTCCCACAATGCGGTTGCCCACTTGGCGGCGCGGCCGCGAAGCAAGTTGATGGTATAGGCGATCCTGGCCCGCTCGGTAGCGTAACTGTGGGGCTGAAGGTCGAAAACCAGGGAGGTGCTGAGCAAGAATTGGCTACACGAGCCCAAGTCCCCGGAGTAGGGTTCGGGAGTAGGAACGTGGGGCTCTCGACCGCCCGCATAATGCAATGCGGCGGCCGGGGGAGCCAGGGTCGCGTCCCTGGGGAGGTTGGGGGGGGGAGCGAGTGAACCCACCTGGTTAGAGAGGTGCGAGAGCTGGTGTTGGATGGCCTGGAGGGAGCCCGGAACTTCCTGCAGCATCCGATCATGGCGCTCGAGCACGCTGCCCTGTTGGGCAAGCGCTTCTCCCAGGGGGTCCGTGGTCGCGGGGTCCATTAACTTGGCCGGATTATTCTGTCGCGGTTCTATGAACCGTGTGGGAAGGAAGGAGGACCCAAAGGCGACAGGTGAGGGGGTAACAGGGTTTATTGAAGGCTGGAGTGGGGAGGCGAGCTGGAGAGAGTCCACCACTAGGCAGGCGTCGTCAGGGACAGCGTTGAATGAAGCCGACGGGCAAGTGCCGGGTGGCACGGACGAGGGGGCGGCCGAGCGGGGCGCGCCGGGAGGCGAAGTCGGGCTGGCGTGGTAGCGGGAAGCACGGCGGAGCGGAGAGCGCTGGCGGGATGCTTGCCGGGCAGGATCTCGGAGGCGCTGGCGTGCGGAGCGGGACCAGACGGGTTCAGGTCGGCTAGAGGGGGGAAACGGAAGAGCAGGGGTCAAGCAGGCACGAGAGCACGACGAGTCAGGCGATCGGGAAACAGGACGAGACATGAGCCAGTACCACGTGAGGTGACGAGATAATCCGGCGTCGGACTCCTGGCGTGGCTGGTTCTTAAGCCGGCGCTGATTGCCGGCAACGAGCTGCAGGTGCGCCGGAGCCGACGCCCACTTTCTCCGGAGGAGGGCCTGGCTGGGTGGATCGCGAATCTGTAAACAAGCAGAACTGCCACGCCCTCCTCCCCGACCCGAACCGTCACATTAACCTAAAACATAATTGTCTGCTTTTAATGAATCAGTCAAATATCAATAATAAGAAGACAAAATGAACCTAATACAAATAAATGAATGCTTAATAACTCCCCTGCACATGCTCCTGAAAATCCAAACCTTCACCTGTAAATAAAACGTCCCGACCTGAAGACATCTTAATGTTATTATTTTGTTATACACACAGCGCCGCCAAGTGGAATCAAAAATGTGTTTTTATTTTAATTTTCACATCCTGCACGGTGCCCTTTTGACGAATCCGACTGAAAATTAGTCAGAAAAGACTCAAGACAATGATCTTACTCTCTGCCGAATTTTGTGACGTTTTGGCAAAAGGCGTGGCTATTACGGTGCTGAAAAGTCAGATTGTACTCTGTGGCAACAAAAGCTCCGGCAACATGACTCAGATGATCCTATCTTCTCGAAGTTGTACACATTTGAGGATACTTCAGCCCTGAAGACATCTACCAACTTATTTTTCATCGTAGTAGTAGCGCCACCAACTGGTAAAAGCTAATACAAGTTATTTTCTTGGATGTTTTTCTCCGTGCAACTCAACAAGGCCGCCCTCATATATGCTCGGATGACTGTTTCGGCCATGAGGATGTCACAATACGAAATTCGTCCTTTTTCGTGTAAAGTTGTGGGAGTGGCATTGCACTGTTCGGCAATAAAACAACGCTGATTATGAGGTTCTAAATATGAACGACAACTCGTGAAACTTTACACACACATCAGGCCGAGCAAATTTATCAATATTTTATACGTTAGTTGTGCAGCTTTTTTGAAATGGCTCGCCATGGCCCTCGAGAAAAGTTAAAAAAAGAATAGAATAGAAATAGAAATCCCTTTATTGTCATTGTACTCAAGTGTGCAACGAGATTAGAGGGCTCCCCTCTCCAGTGCAATACAACAATAATACAGACAATATATAAATTAGATAAATAAATAAGACAGTGCAATGGAATTCAGTACTGAATAGGGCATATAGAAACACATCACAATGCTGTTTTGCAAGGTTAGGGTGGTCTCGTGTGTGTGTGAGAGTTCAGTATGGAGATGGCTCTCGGAAAGAAACTGTTTCTCAGTCTATTGGTCCTTGATTTGATGCATCTGTAGCGCCTGCCAGAGGGCAACCGGTCGAACAGGTGTGAGTTTGGGTGGGTATTGTCTTTGACGATGTTGAGAGCCCTTCTGAGGCACCGGGCGGTGTAGATGTCCGACAGCGAGGGGAGAGGGCAGCCAATAATCCTTTGCGCTGTTTTGACTGTCCTCTGGAGCCTCACTCTGTCCGCCTCAGTGCAGCCGCTGTACCAGGTGGAGACACAGTACGTCAGCAGGCTCTCGATGGACGAGTGGTAGAAGGCCAGCAGCAGCTTCCTGTCCAGGTTGAATTTCCTGAGGACTCTCAGGAAGTGCAGACGTTGGCGGACCTTCTTTACCACTGCTGTGGTGTTGTGACTCCAAGAAAGGTCATCGGAGATCTGTACTCCCAGGAACTTGAACGTGTGGACCCTCTCCACACACACGCCTTCGATGCAGAGGGGGGGCGGCAGCGTCTTGTTCCTCCTGAAGTCGACGACAATCTCCTTTGTTTTAGCAGAGTTAAGGTGCAGTCTGTTGTCCTTGCACCAAGTTGTCAGTCTCCCTACCTCCTCTCTGTAGGCTGTCTCGTCACCTTCCGAGATCAGACCGACCACTGTCGTGTCGTCAGCAAACTTGACGATGGTGTTGTTGCCGTGGGCCGGGCTGCAGTCGTAGGTGTAGAGGGCGTACAGGAGAGGGCTCAGCACGCATCCTTGGGGGGAACCGGTGCTCACCATGAGGGTGGAGGACGTGTAGGGGCCGAGCAACACAGTCTGGGGTCTGTTGGTCAGAAAGTCCTTAATCCAGATGTGTGTGAGGGCAGGGAGGCCGAGAGTGTCCAGTTTGGCGACGAGGATGTCTGGGATGATCGTGTTGAATGCCGAGCTGTAGTCCACAAAGAGCATCCTTGCATAGCTCCGCTGTTGTTCCAGGTGGCCCAGCACAAGATGCAGAGCAGCCCTGGTTGAGTGTTTCACCTCGCTTTTTGTAAATTTTATGGAGTACAGTGAACCCTCGGTTATCGCGGTTAATGGGGACCGAGACCACCCGCGAAAACTGAAAATCCGCGAAGTAGCGGCGCACCTTCAAAAATGCTTAAAAAAAAAATACAATATATATATATATATATATATATACGGGGAGAGAGAGAGTGAAATTCATGTTATAACAAAAAAAACAAATTATTATTAAAACGTATTATTTTTTTATTCCCCAGCCATTCTTTTTGTATTTATTTAATTACTCCGACTTTTACCTGCTGGTACGCCGTCCGGTGTGCCCTGTGAAATGAAAGGTGGCATTCTTTATTTATTTATTTATTTATTCATTTATTCATTCATAACTGACAGCTTCGCGCTCCGCTCGTGCCCGGGCGCAAGAGGTGCTCCAATTCGGCTTAACTGTGACACACGCCCACCCTCCTCCCCCGGAGCTTCCATTCGGTTAAACTTAGGGGCCGCTTGGCACCGCCCGTGCCCGGGGAAGGTGCTCCTCTTCGGCTTACTGTGTCGCGAGCATGCCCTACTCCTCCGGAGCTTCCATTCGGTTAAACTTAGGGGCCGCTTGGAACCGCCCGTGCCCGGGGAAGGTGCTCCTCTTCGGCTTACTGTGACGCGAGCATGCCCTCCTCCTCCGGAGCTTCCATTCGGTTAAACTTAGGGGCCGCTTGGCACCGCCCGTGCCCGGGGAAATTGCTCCTCTACGGCTTAACTGCCACGCACGCCGGCCGGAGCTCTGGTACGGTCCGAACCGCGCGAAACGTCGTCACCGATCGTGTCCGGGGGAACGTGCTCTTCTTCGTCCACTCTCCTCTTCGCCCACGCTCTTCTTCGGCGCACGCCGGCCGTCTAACCGCTCCAGCGCCCCGTCGTGCCGCTCGGCGAAACTACAATGCCCCCGAATATTTTTTATACCCGCGAAGCACTGAACCCGCGAAAGGTGAACCGCGAAGTAGCGAGGGTTCACTGTATGTATAAGACCAAGACCTACAAAAAAGTCTCTTGGAGCAATAAGCTAGGTTTTACAGGAAGTCGGCCATTTTGAATTTACTTAAAAGGGGGCGGGTCACCACAATGGACTTTGTGTAGAAATTATTATTGGGGCCCGAGCAGCGACCGCGGCGAGGTCCCTATTGTTTATGTAGAAATTATTATTAGGGCCCGAGCAGCGACCGCTACGAGGTCCCCATTGTTTTTGTGGAAATTATTATTATTATTATTATTAGGGCCCGAGCAGTGACCGCTGCGAGGTCCCTATTGTTTTTCTAGAAATTGTTATTAGGGCCCGAGCTGCGACGGCTGCGAGGTCCCTATTGTTTTTGTAGAAAATATTATTACTTTTATTATTATTATTATTATTATTATTAGGGCCTGAGCAGCGACCGCTGCGAAGTCCCTGTTGTTTTTGTAGAAATTATTATTATTATTATTTTTCCGATTGTACGATCGCATTTTTGACCCCGAAACATGCACAAAAACTCACCAAACTTGGCAGTCTCATCGGGCATGGCGAGAAATTTGATATTTTAACATCTAATATGAACAGGAAGTGAGTTATGAATTTTTGAAAGTCCGACTTTTGCCCTTTTTTGCATGTTTACAGGGGTCATTCTTTTGCACCCTGATCCTAAAGGCTTCATCTGATTGCCTTAAAATTCTGTCTGTAGCATCTTAAGACCTGGGACAAACACTGGGGCTAAAATCTTTTGTTTCCGAAATACTATATGACGGGGGCGGGGCTTCAAAGTTTTCACTTAAGATTTCCTTCGCCGCAATGGACAAAATGCTTAATAACTCTCCTGCACATGCTGCTAAAAATCCAAAACTTCACATGTACATAAAGAGTCGGTACCTGAAGACATCTATATGTTTATATTCTGTTATACACCTTGCGCCAATCAATAACATTTTTTACATTTTGACGTACTGCACGGTGCCCTTTTAACGAATCCGATTGAAAATTGGCTAGAAAAGACTCAAGACATTGATCTTACTCTATCCCTATTTTTGTGACTTTCCTTCGAAGGGCGTGGCTATTGCGGTGCCGCAGAGTCTGATTATTCTCCGTGGCAACAAAAGTTCCTGCAAAATGATTCAGATGATCCATCTTCTCGAAATTTTTCACATTTGAGGATATACAGGCCCTGAAGACGGCTGCCAACTTATTTTTGATCGCAGTGGTAGCGCCACCAACTGGTTAAAACAAATACAAATTATTTTCGTTGATGTTTTTCTCCGGGCAGGTTCACAAAATCTACCTTATATTTGCTCGGATGAGTGTTTAGGCCTTGAGGATGTCACAATACGAAAGTCTTTCGCCTTCTTCAGAGTGTCACATGATGGTGTCTTGTGACCCGTCTTTATCAGCTGATGTTCCATGAGGGCGTGACTTACCTGTCACAAGAATGAAGGCAAGTCACACCCCCCGCTGTCCGTTCACTCCGCCAAGATGCTGCTCTAGGTGGTAGAGAGGATGAAGGCTCCCTTGTCTCTGTTCATGGTTTTTATGCCTCGCTTGCAGATCTCAATGGCCTCTCTGATCCAGCGCTGTTGTTTGTTCTCTTCGGTGCGGATGACCCTGCCCTTCTCCCGGTCCATGATGTGGTTTTCCCTTTTGCAGTGGTCAGTGATTGCTGATTTGTAATGTTCATGTTGTGCTTGTTCTTTTACTGCTCTGATTTTTCATTTTTTTGACAGGTAAGTCACACCCTCATGGAACATCAGCTGATAAAGACGGGTCTCAAGACACCATCATGCGACACTCTGAAGAAGGCGAAAGTCTCGCCGAAACATGTCAGGTAAAAAATTAACCTAAAACATAATTGTCTGCTTTTAATGAATCAGTCAAATATCAATAATAAGAAGACAAAATGAACCTAATACAAATAAATGAATGCTTAATAACTCCCCTGCACATGCTCCTGAAAATCCAAACCTTCACCTGTAAATAAAACGTCCCGACCTGAAGACATCTTAATGTTATTATTTTGTTATACACACAGCGCCGCCAAGTGGAATCAAAAATGTGTTTTTATTTTAATTTTCACATCCTGCACGGTGCCCTTTTGACAAATCCGACTGAAAATTAGTCAGAAAAGACTCAAGACAATGATCTTTCTCTCTGCCGAATTTTGTGACGTTTTGGAAAAAGGCGTGGCTATTACGGTGCTGAAAAGTCAGATTGTACTCTGTGGCAACAAAAGCTCCGGCAACATGACTCAGATGATCCTATCTTCTCGAAGTTGTACACATTTGAGGATACTTCAGCCCTGAAGACATCTACCAACTTATTTTTCATCGTAGTAGTAGCGCCACCAACTGGTAAAAGCTAATACAAGTTATTTTCTTGGATGTTTTTCTCCGTGCAACTCAACAAGGCCGCCCTCATATATGCTCGGATGACTGTTTCGGCCATGAGGATGTCACAATACGAAATTCGTCCTTTTTCGTGTAAAGTTGTGGGAGTGGCATTGCACTGTTCGGCAATAAAACAACGCTGATTATGAGGTTCTAAATATGAACGACAACTCGTGAAACTTTACACACACATCAGGCCGAGCAAATTTATCAATATTTTATACGTTAGTTGTGCAGCTTTTTTGAAATGGCTCGCCATGGCCCTCGAGAAATGTTAAAAAAAGCAGCCCTGGTTGAGTGTTTCACCTCGCTTTTTGTAAATTTTATGGAGTACAGTGAACCCTCGGTAATCGCGGTTAATGGGGACAGAGACCACCCGCGAAAACTGAAAATCCGCGAAGTAGCGGCGCACCTTCAAAAATGCTTAAAAAAATATACAATATATATAATAAATATATAAATATATATATATATATATATTTATATACGGGGAGAGAGAGAGAGAGTGAAATTCATGTTATAACAAAAAAACCAAATTATTATTCAAACGTATTATTTTTTTATTTCCCAGCCATTCTTTTTTAATTTATTTAATTACTCTGACTTTTACCTGCTGGTACGCCGTCCGGTGTGCCCTGTGAAATGAAAGGTGCCATTCTTTATTTATTTATTTATTTATTCATTTATTCATTCATAACTGACAGCTTCGCGCTCCGCTCGTGCGCGGAAGAGGTGCTCCGATTCGGCTTAACTGTGACACACGCCCACCCTCCTCCCCCGGAGCTTCCATTCGGTTAAACTTAGGGGCCGCTTGGCACCGCCCGTGCCCGGGGAAGGTGCTCCTCTTCGGCTTACTGTGTCGCGAGCATGCCCTCCTCCTCCGGAGCTTCCATTCGGTTAAACTTAGGGGCCGCTTGGCACCGCCCGTGCCCGGGGAAGGTGCTCCTCTACGGCTTAACTGCCACGCACGCCGGCCGGAGCTCTGGTACGGTCCGAACCGCGCGAAACGTCGCCACCGATCGTGTCCGGGGGAACGTGCTCTTCTTCGTCCACTCTCCTCTTCGCCCACGCTCTTCTTCGGCGCACGCCGGCCGTCTAACCGCTCCAGCGCCCCGTCGTGCCGCTCGGCGAAACTACAATGCCCCCGAATATTTTTTATACCCGCGAAGCACTGAACCCGCGAAAGGTGAACCGCGAAGTAGCGAGGGTTCACTGTATGTATAAGACCAAGACCTACAAAAAAGTCTCTTGGAGCAATGAGCTAGGTTTTACAGGAAGTCGGCCATTTTGAATTTATTAAAAGGGGGCGGGTCACCACAATGGACTTTGTGTAGAAATTATTATTGGGGCCCGAGCAGCGACCGCGGCGAGGTCCCTATTGTTTATGTAGAAATTATTATTAGGGCCCGAGCAGCGACCGCTACGAGGTCCCCATTGTTTTTGTGGAAATTATTATTATTATTATTATTAGGGCCCGAGCAGTGACCGCTGCGAGGTCCCTATTGTTTTTCTAGAAATTGTTATTAGGGCCCGAGCTGCGACGGCTGCGAGGTCCCTATTGTTTTTGTAGAAAATATTATTACTTTCAAATTTCCCCATTGTGGGACTAATAAAGGACATCTTATCTTATCTTCTCTTATTATTATTATAATTATTAGGGCCTGAGCAGCGACCGCTGCGAAGTCCCTATTGTTTTTGTAGAAATTATTATTATTATTATTTTTCCGATTGTTCGATTGCATTTTTGACCCCCGAAACATGCACAAAAATTCACCAAACTTGGCAGTCTCATCGGGCATGGCGAAAAATTTGATATTTTAATGTCTAATATGAATAGGAAGTGAGTTATGAATTTTTGAAAGTCCGACTTTTGCCCTTTTTTGCATGTTTACAGGGGTCATTCTTTTGCACCCTGATCCTAAAGGCTTCATCTGATTGCCTTAAAATTCTGTCTGTAGCATCTTAAGACCTAGGACAAACACTGGGGCTAAAATTGGGGCTAAAATCTTTTGTTTCCGAAATACTATATGACGGGGGCGGGGCTTCAAAGTTTTCACTTAAGATTTACTTCGCCGCAATGGACAAAATGCTTAATAACTCTCCTGCACATGCTGCTAAAAATCCAAAACTTCACATGTACATAAAGAGTCGGTACCTGAAGACATCTATATGTTTATATTCTGTTATACACCTTGCGCCAATCAATATAATTTTTTACATTTTGACGTACTGCACGGTGCCCTTTTAACGAATCCGATTGAAAATTGGCTAGAAAAGACTCAAGACATTGATCTTACTCTATCCCTATTTTTGTGACTTTCCTTCGAAGGGCGTGGCTATTACGGTGCCGCAGAGTCTGATTATTCTCCGTGGCAACAAAAGTTCGTGCAAAATGATTCAGATGATCCATCTTCTTGAAATTTTTCACATTTGAGGATATTCAGGCCCTGAAGACGGCTGCCAACTTATTTTTTATCGCAGTGGTAGCGCCACCAACTGGTTAAAACAAATACAAATTATTTTCGTTGATGTTTTTCTCCGGGCAGGTTTACAAAATCTACCTTATATTTGCTCGGATGAGTGTTTAAGCCTTGAGGATGTCACAATACGAAAGTCTTTCGCCTTCTTCAGAGTGTCACATGATGGTGTCTTGTGGCCCGTCTTTATCAGCTGATGTTCCATGAGGGCGTGACTTACCATTCACAAGAATGAAGGCAAGTCACGCCCCCCGCTGTCCGTTCACTCCGCCAAGATGTTGCTCCAGGTGGTAGAGAGGATGAAGGCTCCCTTGTCTCTGTTCATGGTTTTTATGCCTCGCTTGCAGATCTCAATGGCCTTCTGATCCAGCGCTGTTGTTTGTTCTCTTCGGTGCGGATGACCCTGCCCTTCTCCCGGTCCATGATGTGGTTTTCCCTTTTGCAGTGGTCAGTGATTGCTGATTTGTAATGTTCATGTTGTGCTTGTTCTTTTACTGCTCTGATTTTTCATTTTTTTGACAGGTAAGTCACACCCACATGGAACATCAGCTGATAAAGACGGGTCTCAAGACACCATCATGCGACACTCTGAAGAAGGCGAAAGACTCGCCGAAACATGTCAGGTAAAAAATTAACCTAAAACATAATTGTCTGCTTTTAATGAATCAGTCAAATATCAATAATAAGAAGACAAAATGTACCTAATACAAATAAATGAATGCTTAATAACTCCCCTGCACATGCTCCTAAAAATCCAAACCTTCACCTGTAAATAAAACGTCCCGACCTGAAGACATCTTAATGTTATTATTTTGTTATACACACAGCGCCGCCAAGTGGAATAAAAAATGTGTTTTTATTTTAATTTTCACGTACTGCAACGTGCCCTTTTGACGAATCCGACTGAAAATTAGTCAGAAAAGACTCAAGACAATGATCTTACTCTCTGCCGAATTTTGTGACGTTTTGGCAAAAGGCGTGGCTATTACGGTGCTGAAAAGTCCGATTGTACTTTGTGGCAACAAAAGCTCCGGCAACATGACTCAGATGATCCTATCTTCTCGAAGTTGTACACATTTGAGGATACTTCAGCCCTGAAGACATCTACCAACTTATTTTTCATCGTAGTAGTAGCGCCACCAACTGGTAAAAGCTAATACAAGTTATTTTCTTGGATGTTTTTCTCCGTGCAACTCAACAAGGTCGCCCTCATATATGCTCGGATGACTGTTTCGGCCATGAGGATGTCACAATACGAAATTCATCCTTTTTCGTGAAAAGTTGTGGGAGTGGCATTGCACTGTTCGGCAATAAAACAACGCTGATTATGAGGTTCTAAATATGAACGACAACTCGTGAAACTTTACACACACATCAGGCAGAGCAAATTTATCAATATTTTATACGTTAGTTGTGCAGCTTTTTTGAAATGGCTCGCCATGGCCCTCGAGAAATGTTCAAAAAAGCAGCCCTGGTTGAGTGTTTCACCTCGCTTTTTGTAAATTTTATGGAGTACAGTGAACCCTCGGTTATCGCGGTTAATGGGGACCGAGACCACCCGCGAAAACTGAAAATCCGCGAAGTAGCGGCGCACCTTCAAAAATGCTTAAAAAAAAATACAATATATATAATAAATATATAAATATATATATATATATATATATATATATACGGGGAGAGAGAGAGAGAGTGAAATTCATGTTATAACAAAAAAACCAAATTATTATTCAAACGTATTATTTTTTTATTCCCCAGCCATTCTTTTTTAATTTATTTAATTACTCTGACTTTTACCTGCTGGTACGCCGTCCGGTGTGCCCTGTGAAATGAAAGGTGCCATTCTTTATTTATTTATTTATTTATTCATTTATTCATTCATAACTGACAGCTTCGCGCTCCGCTCGTGCGCGGAAGAGGTGCTCCGATTCGGCTTAACTGTGACACACGCCCACCCTCCTCCCCCGGAGCTTCCATTCGGTTAAACTTAGGGGCCGCTTGGCACCGCCCGTGCCCGGGGAAGGTGCTCCTCTTCGGCTTACTGTGTCGCGAGCATGCCCTCCTCCTCCGGAGCTTCCATTCGGTTAAACTTAGGGGCCGCTTGGCACCGCCCGTGCCCGGGGAAGGTGCTCCTCTACGGCTTAACTGCCACGCACGCCGGCCGGAGCTCTGGTACGGTCCGAACCGCGCGAAACGTCGCCACCGATCGTGTCCGGGGGAACGTGCTCTTCTTCGTCCACTCTCCTCTTCGCCCACGCTCTTCTTCGGCGCACGCCAGCCGTCTAACCGCTCCAGCGCCCCGTCGTGCCGCTCGGCGAAACTACAATGCCCCCGAATATTTTTTATACCCGCGAAGCACTGAACCCGCGAAAGGTGAACCGCGAAGTAGCGAGGGTTCACTGTATGTATAAGACCAAGACCTACAAAAAAGTCTCTTGGAGCAATGAGATAGGTTTTACAGGAAGTCGGCCATTTTGAATTTACTTAAAAGGGGGCGGGTCACCACAATGGACTTTGTGTAGAAATTATTATTGGGGCCCGAGCAGCGACCGCGGCGAGGTCCCTATTGTTTATGTAGAAATTATTATTAGGGCCCGAGCAGCGACCGCTACGAGGTCCCCATTGTTTTTGTGGAAATTATTATTATTATTATTATTAGGGCCCGAGCAGTGACCGCTGCGAGGTCCCTATTGTTATTAGGGCCCGAGCTGCGACGGCTGCGAGGTCCCTATTGTTTTTGTAGAAAATATTATTACTTTTATTATTATTATTATTATTATTATTAGGGCCTGAGCAGCGACCGCTGCGAAGTCCCTATTGTTTTTGTAGAAATTATTCTTATTATTATTTTTCCGATTGTTCGATCGCATTTTTGACCCCCGAAACATGCACAAAAATTCACCAAACTTGGCAGTCTCATCGGGCATGGCGAAAAATTTGATATTTTAACGTCTAATATGAACAGGAAGTGAGTTATGAATTTTTGAAAGTCCGACTTTTGCCCTTTTTTGCATGTTTACAGGGGTCATTCTTTTGCACCCTGATCCTAAAGGCTTCATCTGATTGCCTTAAAATTCTGTCTGTAGCATCTTAAGACCTGGGACAAACACTGGGGCTAAAATTTTTTGTTTCCGAAATACTATATGAACGGGGGCGGGGCTTCGAAGTTTTCACTTAAGATTTCCTTCGCCGCAATGGACAAAATGCTTAATAACTCTCCTGCACATGCAGCTAAAAATCCAAAACTTCACATGTACATAAAGAGTCGGTACCTGAAGACATCTATATGTTTATATTCAGTTATACACCTTGCGCCAATCAATATCATTTTTTACATTTTGACGTACTGCACGGTGCCCTTTTAACGAATCCGATTGAAAATTGGCTAGAAAAGACTCAAGACATTGATCTTACTCTATCCCTATTTTTGTGACTTTCCTTCGAAGGGCGTGGCTATTACGGTGCCGCAGAGTCTGATTATTCTCCGTGGCAACAAAAGTTCCTGCAAAATGATTCAGATGATCCATCTTCTCGAAATTTTTCACATTTGAGGATATTCAGGCCCTGAAGACGGCTGCCAACTTATTTTTGATCGCAGTGGTAGCGCCACCAACTGGTTAAAACAAATACAAATTATTTTCGTTTATGTTTTTCTCCGGGCAGGTTAACAAAATCTACCTTATATTTGCTCGGATGAGTGTTTAGGCCTTGAGGATGTCACAATACGAAAGTCTTTCGCCTTCTTCAGAGTGTCACATGATGGTGTCTTGTGACCCGTCTTTATCAGCTGATGTTCCATGAGGGCGTGACTTACCTGTCACAAGAATGAAGGCAAGTCACGCCCCCCGCTGTCCGTTCACTCTGCCAAGATGCTGCTCCAGGTGGTAGAGAGGATGAAGGCTCCCTTGTCTCTGTTCATGGTTTTTATGCCTCGCTTGCAGATCTCAATGGCCTCTCTGATCCAGCGCTGTTGTTTGTTCTCTTCGGTGCGGATGACCCTGCCCTTCTCCCGGTCCATGATGTGGTTTTCCCTTTTGCAGTGGTCAGTGATTGCTGATTTGTAATGTTCATGTTGTGCTTGTTCTTTTACTGCTCTGATTTTTAATTTTTTTGACAGGTAAGTCACACCCTCATGGAACATCAGCTGATAAAGACGGGTCTCAAGACACCATCATGCGACACTCTGAAGAAGGCGAAAGACTCGCCGAAACATGTCAGGTAAAAAATTAACCTAAAACATAATTGTCTGCTTTTAATGAATCAGTCAAATATCAATAATAAGAAGACAAAATGAACCTAATACAAATAAATGAATGCTTAATAACTCCCCTGCACATGCTCCTAAAAATCCAAACCTTCACCTGTAAATAAAACGTCCCGACCTGAAGACATCTTAATGTTATTATTTTGTTATACACACAGCGCCGCCAAGTGGAATCAAAAATGTGTTTTTATTTTAATTTTCACATACTGCACGGTGCCCTTTTGACGAATCCGACTGAAAATTAGTCAGAAAAGACTCAAGACAATGATCTTACTCTCTGCCGAATTTTGTGACGTTTTGGCAAAAGGCGTGGCTATTACGGTGCTGAAAAGTCAGATTGTACTCTGTGGCAACAAAAGCTCCGGCAACATGACTCAGATGATCCTATCTTCTCGAAGTTGTACACATTTGAGGATACTTCAGCCCTGAAGACATCTGCCAACTTATTTTTCATCGTAGTAGTAGCGCCACCAACTGGTAAAAGCTAATACAAGTTATTTTCTTGGATGTTTTTCTCCGTGCAACTCAACAAGGTCGCCCTCATATATGCTCGGAGGACTGTTTCGGCCATGAGGATGTCACAATACGAAATTCATCCTTTTTCGTGAAAATTTGTGGGAGTGGCATTGCACTTTTTGGCAATAAAACAACGCTGATTATGAGGTTCTAAATATAAACGACAACTCGTGAAACTTGACACACACATCAGGCAGAGCAAATTTATCAATATTTTATACGTTAGTTGTGCAGCTTTTTTGAAATGGCTCGCCATGGCCCTCGAGAAATGTTCAAAAAAGCAGCCCTGGTTGAGTGTTTCACCTCGCTTTTTGTAAATTTTATGGAGTACAGTGAACCCTCGGTTATCGCGGTTAATGGGGACCGAGACCACCCGCGGAAACTGAAAATCCGCGAAGTAGCGGCGCACCTTCAAAAATGCTTAAAAGAAAATACAATATATATAATAAATATATATATATATATATATATATATATATATATATATATCTGTATATATATATATATATATATATATATGTATATATATATATATATATATATATATATATATATATGTATATATATATACGGGGAGAGAGAGAGAGTGAAATTCATGTTATAACAAAAAAAACAAATTATTATTAAAACGTATTATTTTTTTATTCCCCAGCCATTCTTTTTGTATTTATTTAATTACTCCGACTTTTACCTGCTGGTACGCCGTCCGGTGTTCCCTGTGAAATGAAAGGTGGCATTCTTTATTTATTTATTTATTTATTCATTTATTCATTCATAACTGACAGCTTCGCGCTCCGTTCGTGCCCGGGCGGAAGAGGTGTTCCAATTCGGCTTAACTGTGACACACGCCCGCCCTCCTCCCCCGGAGCTTCCATTCGGTTAAACTTAGGGGCCGCTTGGCACCGCCCGTGCCCGGGGAAGGTGCTCCTCTTCGGCTTACTGTGACGCGAGCATGCCCGCCTCCTCCGGAGCTTCCATTTGGTTAAACTTAGGGGCCGCTTGGAACCGCCCGTGCCCGGGGAAGGTGCTCCTCTTCGGCTTACTGTGACGCGAGCATGCCCTCCTCCTCCAGAGCTTCCATTCGGTTAAACTTAGGGGCCGCTTGGCACCGCCCGTGCCCGGGGACGGTGCTCCTCTACGGCTTAACTGCCACGCACGCCGGCCGGAGCCCTGGTACGGTCCGAACCGCGCGAAACGTCGCCACCGATCGTGTCCGGGGGAACGTGCTCTTCTTCGTCCACTCTCCTCTTCGCCCACGCTCTTCTTCGGCGCACGCCGGCCGTCTAACCGCTCCAGCGCCCGTCGTGCCGCTCGGCGAAACTACAATGCCCCCGAATATTTTTTATACCCGCGAAGCACTGAACCCGCGAAAGGTGAACCGCGAAGTAGCGAGGGTTCACTGTATGTATAAGACCAAGACCTACAAAAAGTCTCTTGGAGCAATGAGCTAGGTTTTACAGGAAGTCGGCCATTTTGAATTTACTTAAAAGGGGCGGGTCACCAAAATGGACTTTGTGTAGAAATTATTATTGGGGCCCGAGCAGCGACCGCGGCGAGGTCCCTATTGTTTATGTAGAAATTATTATTAGGGCCCGAGCAGCAACCGCTACGAGGTCCCCATTGTTTTTGTGGAAATTATTATTACTTTTATTATTATTATTATTATTATTATTAGGGCCTGAGCAGCGACCGCTGCGAAGTCGCTATTGTTTTTGTAGAAATTGTTATTAGGGCCCGAGCTGCGACGGCTGCGAGGTCCCTAATGTTTTTGTAGAAAATATTATTACTTTTATTATTATTATTATTATTATTATTAGGGCCTGAGCAGCGACCGCTGCGAAGTCGCTATTGTTTTTGTTGAAATTATTATTATTATTATTTTTCCGATTGTTCGATCGCATTTTTGACCCCCGAAACATGCACAAAAACTCACCAAACTTGGCAGTCTCATCGGGCATGGCGAAAAATTTGATATTTTAACGTCTAATATGAACAGGAAGTGAGTTATGAATTTTTGAAAGTCCGACTTTTGCCCTTTTTTGCATGTTTACAGGGGTCATTCTTTTGCACCCTGATCCTAAAGGCTTCATCTGATTGCCTTAAAATTCTGTCTGTAGCATCTTAAGACCTGGGACAAACACTGGGGCTAAAATCTTTTGTTTCCGAAATACGATATGACGGGGGCGGGGCTTCAAAGTTTTCACTTAAGATTTCCTTCGCTGCAATGGACAAAATGCTTAATAACTCTCATGCACATGCTGCTAAAAATCCAAAACTTCACATGTACATAAAGAGTCGGTACCTGAAGACATCTATATGTTTATATTCGTTTCCTGTCTTTTTTACGTCATAGTGTACATAAGGGTCTGATGCAACCTCTGACTGAGAATCAGCCTTGTCCGCATTGTGAATCATGTAAAAATCACCCAGCAGGGGGCAGAGGTGCAAAAGATCCGCCTTGAATCTACGCCAGAGGTACAAATGGGGGGCGGGATCCTGGGGTAGACTTATAAGTGTGGAGAGCAGCGTGGGTAGCAGCAGCATCGGCAGCACTAGCAGCAGTCGTATTAGTAGCGTTAGCAATGAAATCCTCCAAGCAAATGACGATCGAGGAATGCTTTTTTGTAAAAAAAAAAGCTTCCTAAAAGCATCAAGGCGATGGAGACGCTTTGGTTGAGAGGATGACGCTTCGTCGTCGTCTCAACAAACAGGCGTCTAAAGAGGGTGCGCGTGCCTTGCGGCCTGCATCGCCTGCCTTCGGACAATAGCCAAAGCAGCTGAGAGTCCTCACCAGATCCCCCCGAACGAGGAGGTAAGCGCTCGCAAGTTACCATTGAACATGTGGTTTTACCCCTCATGCTTTTATTGTACATATCATGCATCTTGCGGGCAGAAAATGTCGCATAAATGTGCAGTTAGACGCGAGCGTATCTCCTCCCCGACGAGGAAACAACAATACTGAATGGTGTGGTAATCATGCATACTTTCTAAAATTCACAGATTGTGCATCCCGCGGCAAGAAAGTTCCTCCTCGTCTTGTTGGTGTAAAGAAAGGTAAATTATAATATGAAACTTCACACGCCAGCAATAAAATGCAGCAATAAATATATATTTCCAATTGTTTATATTTCTGTAATTTACAGGTTGTGCATCAGGAAGCAGTGGTTCCGGATGGCGTCACACTGGATGGCAACCGAGGAAAATCGACTTTACAGCAACCCCTGGACCACTGAATGCCGCTGCCCATTTGGAGTCTGAGGAGCCAGCTGATTTCCTGCAGCTGTTGGATGAGCTTCTGCAGCACATCGCGGATGCCAGCAATCACTTCCCAGACAATTATTTTCACACAAACCCCAGTGGACAAACACAAGCTCGCCTATTTTCCACGGACCAGCAAAGCCAGACCACAACGAAAGTGTCGGGTCTGTTTGCGCAAAGGCAAACGGAGTGAAACAAGAATGTGGTGTGAACTATGTTGTGTGCCCTTGCATCAAGGCAACTGTTTTATTTTATATCACACCAAAAAAAAGTATGTATGACACTGATGTATTTCATTTTTGTACATAGTTCAACAGTTCAGTCGTTTAGTGTTATGTGCAAATAAATTTATTTTATCAAAAACATGTTTTTTGTGCTTTTTTTTATTTTATAGAAGGCATGCATTATTTAGATGTTAGAGGTGTCATAAAAGCCATAAATAATAGTGTCAAAGTTCAAATTATGGTCAAAATGCATCAGTTTACAAAAAGCTCATTTTCTCAGTTTTTTCCCCAGGGATTGGAGTTTTCATGAAATTTAGCTATTTTCAAATGCTGATTGTTCAAGAATGGAAAAAGATAGGAACAAACATTTTTTTTCTGTTGAAAGAAGAGAGTCTCATCTTTCTTCGGGTGTGCTCCATGTCTATATAGCATTAGAATACAATATTCTGTGGGCCTTGCAATATTAGTCAAAACCCAGGAAAACTCTGGGATTGAGTGGGTTGCTCCAGTGAAAATGGCTGGTATTTAATGAGTTAAGACTGGTTAGGACATCCGGCTCGCAGTCCCAAGGTGCAGGGTTCGATCCCGGGACCCAGCTTTCCTGTGTGGAGGTTGCATTTGTGAGTGAGTTTGAGCGCAGATGGTAGTTCGTCTTTGCGTGCCCTGCGATTGGCTGGCAACCACTTCAGGGTGTGCCCCGCCTACTGCCCGTTGACAGCTGGGTAGGCTCCAGCACGCTATCCTTGTGAGAATAAGCGGATTGGATATTACATGTATGTGTTTATGCCCTAGGCCAGGCGAGGGCAAACTACGGCCCGGGGGCCACATGCGGCCCGTTAAAAGTTTTAATCCGGGCCGCCGAACTTGAAAAAAATTTAATGAATAAACCTTGTTAATGTTTTATTTTCTAAACACTGTGGTTTTCAAAGACAAATATTATTGTTGGAATGCTTTTATTCACTTTCATATAAAATTAAATGTATTTTTTTTCTCAGATGAGATGAGGTTTCCAAAACACTCCATCCATCTGCTCCTGGTCCGGCCCCTCTGTCATATTTTAGAACCCATTGTGGTCCTCCAATCAAAAAGTTTGCCCGCCCCTGCCCTAGGCTTTGTGTCTTTGCTTGGTTGACTGTGTAATGAGTGTATGAATGCATTTCTTTCTACCAGACACCTTGGACTTCCCATGGCAGATTAATAATCTATTTTATCTATCCATCAGAGTCACGAATGTCATTTGATGAGTAGAGAATTTAGAGTCTCCAATTAACCTAATATACATGGATTTGCGCATGGAAACCTGAGAAAAAGCCCTTAGTCCTACTTTTCCATCTGAACCACTTTATCCTCACGAGGGTCACAGCCGTGACATCCCAGCTGACTTCAGAAAGTAAGTGGGCGACGACTCATGATCTCTTGGTTGAATAATATTGTTAGGGGCTCAAAATGGCCCTCTACAATAAAATGGCAGAAGAATATTACATACTCTCTGGCAGAAGAATATTGCGTTTTTTTGTTTTGTCCAATTAACTTAAATAAAACTTGGGAAAATTTAATGATTACATGTAAACCAGCTGGTCTTCCCCATACCAAGCCCTGGCTAAAACTGACTGAAAAATGCATGATGTGTGCCTTTTAAACTCCTCGGCCCATCCACTATGCCAGGGATGGGCAAACTTTTTGATTGGGAGGGGGGGGGGCACAATGAGTCCTAAAATACATTTAATTTTAAACGAAAGTGAACAAAAGCATTACAACAATATATATGTCTTTGAAAAACCACAGTATTTAGAAAATAAACCATTAACAAGGCTTATTCATTTAATTTTTTTCAAGTTTGGGGGGCTGGATTGAAACGTTTAACGGGCCACAAGTGGCCCCCGGGCCGTAGTTTGCCCAAGTGCCCTAAGCCAATTGATTCTAAAAAATAACAGTTTTCTTCATCAAAACAACATTTTATGATCAACATAAATGTTAGTGAGTACATAAAGGTATACTCATTCGATCTATCATAACCCCATGCACTTAGACTGTACAAAAAAAAGAAAATTTTTATTTTAAAACCTAGTATTTCGCCATGACGTCACACGCTAGCGTCAAGTGCTTGGCGCTAAAAACCCGGAAGTAACAGCGGCGCTCGGTTTGAAAGTGGAGAGTTGTGCATGGTAGGCGAATTCGGGAGAAATGTTTGTTGAACACGAGGACTGTGGCGTAGAAGATGGTTTAACAGCGATCTAGTGCGCACCCAACCGTGATGGCTGACCAACGAAATAAATGCGGACCGACGGAGTGGACTGACAGGACGTGGAAAACAGGTGTGTGGCATGTGTGCGTGTGCACGAATGTGGGAGCGCGTTCACTATGGTGGCAGCGATCGCAAAGCAGCAGCACCACTCCTTGACAAAAGTATTGTACTTTCTCTGATGTTTTGGGTTTGCTCTGCTTTGGGGTTTGTAGTTCTGGCCACGCAAAAGTAACAAAGCAAGTTCTTGGATGTCTGCTTTTTTCTTGAACTGTTAATTGGTTAACATCGTGGCTCTTATTTTTATCTAATGTATGGAGTTTGGTGGCTATCTATATGCACAACTATATTAGTTGCACTTGAAATTGCATACAGAAAATTTGTATAAATAGGTTACGCTATAAAGTATAACAATATTAACAATCGTTATTGTTGTTACTGTTTATTTATTTTATTTTGCAATAACTGTGCTCCAAGCTTAGCTGTTGTGCCAGCTGCCAAGTAAAAATATGTAATCTCACTCAATAATAGGAATAAATACTTAACTAACATCTCAATTTTTCGGGTTGGGCTGTGGGGGAGGGGAGGGTGGCTGCCTGACAAAAAGCAGACTGTCCTGCACATGCGCAGACCAGCCGAGTGTGTGAAGTGTGCGTAAGTGCAGTACCGGGACCGACCACTAGACAGCGATCCTGAGTAATTTTTCGCACACACATTTCTAGCACACTCGTCTTGTTTTTGTGACCTTCCTGGGAAGCCCTGAAACTTTGACAGGACCTCCCCCTGAGCTTCTTATCACTGAATTCAATGCTCTTTTTTGTGGGGCCCAGATTTTTGGTCCCCACAAAAATTTTGGTCCCCTACAGTGGGTGTGCTGTCCGATGTTGGTCCCCAACATGTAGCTTATACAAACACACACACACACCCCTACTTGTTTTTTTTGACATTGTTGGGCCACCTGAGCAAAACTCACATTGTGGGAACCACCCTTTCTAGTGGTTGTACAGCTCTGAAAAAAATCAGGCAGTGTCCAGGAATTTAGTTAAACACAAAAACCACTTCAAATTACCAATTAATGACCTGGAGGTCAAATGAGTGACTCAAGTGCATGTAATTCAGTCACTGTAGCCCAAAGATTCTCTGGGCCAGTGGATGAACCATTATTCGTCTTGGACAGCATTGAAGCAGGCCGTAGCCTGGTTTCTAAAGCTGAAAGACTTACTGACAGAGTAAAGGAAAATAGAAAGGAGTTAATCACATTAGGTGAAGAAGGCAAGATGAATTTATTCAAGAGAACTGTCAAAGGAAAGTATTTGACCTGCGACGACTTGGATAAAGCAGAAAGAGAACTTGTGAAATACTGTCAAAGGCGAAGTTTCAAAAAAGATTTAGCCATATTTGAAAAACAAAAAAGGGTGAAGAAAAGTAGCCCACTTTACAAGTTCAATATAGTACTTCAAGATGGTGTCATGAGGGTTGGTGGACAGTTGAGCCACGCAGCCATGCCTGAAACAGCAAAACAGCAAGCCATCTTGCCAAGGATTCACATAACACAAAGCTAGTCCTGAGATACATTCATGAGATTACAGCTCACGCTGGAAGGAACCACATGATGGCTAATCTGCATCAACAGTTTTGGATACCTCGAGCTGCTAGAGTCATCAGAAGAGTGCTACCTGACGATCCGCCTTTCAAGAGAATTGGCGTTGATTATTTTGGTCCATTCTAAGTAAGTAGGGTTAGAGGACAAGTAAAGAGATACGGCGTGATTTTTACATGTCTCGCTGTACGAGCCGTACATCTGGAAATTGCATCTTCACGTGACACAGATGCTTGTCTCAACGCAATCCGAAGATTTCTTGTCAGAAGAGGACAAGTGAGAGAGATGTATTCTGATAACGGAACCAACTTTAGATCAGCTGACAGTGAAATGAAGAAATCAATCAAAGAATGGAACACTAAGTAAATCGAGAAACACATGCTGCAAAAAGGTATTCAGTGGCATAGCAATCCCCCAGCAGGTTCCCACCACGGAGGAAGCTGTGAGCGACTTATTTGGTCTGTGAGAAAAATCCTGAATGTCACTGTAAAAGAACAAATTTCGGGTGAAGAAAGTCAATATACCTTGCTTGGTGAGGCTGAAGCAGTTATAAACAGCAGGCCTATCACAAGGACATCTTCCGACCTCAACGACTTGGAAGCACTCACACCCAACACTCTGTTGTGGCTGAAGGTCAAACCTGAGTTACCTCCTGGAGTCTTCTGTAAAGACGACCAATACGCCCCAATACGTACCTCTGGGAATGAGCTGGTCAGCTCTTTAAAGAGTATTATGTAAGTTGAAATACATTAATCCATTTTTCTTTTTTGGACCATCTTTAACTGTGTAGTGTGTAATGTCTAAAATACAAAATGATCTGATTTTAGGGTGCAGTTGACGACTGTGGCACAGGTCCTCGCTCTACAAGTGCTAATAGTCTTCGGCAAAGAGAAAAATCTGCCATAAGGTACAGAAAACATTGGCATCAGAGTAAATGGATGCATGTTTTTGCAATGTGCGAGGAAACTGGCGAACTCAGAGAAAACTACGCAGGCTTGGGAGAACATGCAAACTCTACACAGGAAGGCCGGAGCCGGAATCGATCCCACAACCTCTGCATTGTGAGACCATCGTGCTCACAAGTCGCCCACCGTGGCGGCCGTCCATTATGAATGCCATCCCACCATCCATTATCTGTACGGCTTCTCCTCACAAGGGTTGCGGGGGGTGCTGGAGCCTATCCCAGCTATCTTGGGGCAGTAGGTGGGGTACACCCTAAACTGGTTGCCAGCCAATCGCAGGTCACACAAAGACAAACAACCATCCGCGCTCACACTCACACCAATTTAGGGTGTCCAAACAACCTGCCATGCATGTGTTTGGAATGTGGGAGGAAACCGGAGAACCCACGCAGGCGTGTGGGAAACATGCAAACTCCAAACAGGAAAGCCGGAATCAATCCCGCGACCTCTGCATTGTGAGACCATCGTGCTAACAAGTCGCCCACCATGCATCCCTGCTAAATAAATGATTAATTTTTACATTTTAGTATTTGTAAGCGATCTTGTGTTCATGACAGCATTTTCAACAGTGTGGGTGTTTGTATGAAAGCATTTCACTCGTGTATGGGCATGAGCATGTTTCAGTTGTATTTATGAATAACAATAATTTCACAATTGTGCCTGAGCGCCTTTCACTGGTGTGTATGAGAATGTTTCACCTATGTGTATGAGCGCATTTGACGAGTGTATGAGCAACAACTATTTCACTAGTGTGTATGAGAGCGTTTCACTCGTATGTATGATAGCGTTTCATAAGTATGCATGAGCAACAACAATTTCACTGGTGTGTAAGAGTGCATTTCAGAAGTGTGAAGCGATTCCTGACTTTTGTCCCCAACGGCACCTCATACTCCCCATCTCCCGCTCACTTCTCCTGACCCCATGAGCCATCCCCGTTGCTACTACATGGAGATTTGATGTGTTTTTTTGTTTTTTTTGTTATTAGCTTCTTCAACATCTCTTCTGATTCTCATCTCTTCTCTGGCGCTCGTCTCCGCCTGTCTGATTTGAAGTCGACCTCAGAATTTGCACTATTTTGACATGACTTCTGTGGTAATCACTACTGACATATTGTGTCATTTGCTCAATAATACATTAAAATTATAATAAATAATAAAAATGGGTCCGGTGCCGAGCTCTGGCTTCATATCTTTAAAAGTGGTCTTCTCAAATCTGTTACTAATGGCCTCTAAATCGGTTGTGGTAGAGAAGGGGCAAATTAGACCTTATGGCATCTTAATTTGGTCAAGTCTTGTACCCATTTTCAAGGCCAGCGACTATTGCTTTAGCTATATACAAGAAAAGGATTACTCTGAATATACACAACAACAAATCCCAGATGTCCATCCCAAATGTTGTTTCAAAATAATCCAGTTCAGATGATAAACAAATGTATTGGTATGTTGAGGTCATTATTTCAAATCAAAATATACACTTCTTTTTCAGACAATGGGGAGGATCGAAGAAGTGGAAAAGTTGCAGGAGTAACTTCAAAACAATGCAAAGAGACAGAATCTGGAAGAATGTCAAGTTTGTCCATGTTTATATTTCTGGAATTTAGTGGGCGTGCATCTCGAAATGTTTGGGGATGGTTCGGGCTGCCAGACAAGACTTTCACTGCGAGCGCTGGACCACTGGATGCTGCGGCAAACAGCGGACTTCTTGCAGCTATTTATTACCAACAAGCTACTCCTGCACATCAATGATGCGGATGGCACAGACTGCTTTGCAGACAATTATTTTGAGGCAAAACCAAGAGGTCTGTAAGCACTCTGAAAACAAAGTAAAATATTTGACACCCACGGCAAAGAAAGCCATGCTACAGCATAGGGCTGGGCGATAAACCGAAAATTTACCGTTACCGAAATTTATTACAATGACCGAAATCATTTTGCCCATGTCGGTAAATTCGATGAATAAAAAAAGAAAAGCCTTTTGTCTGCGGCAATGTTCATGCCCCTTTAAGACCGCTACAGCGCCTCTAGTCATGTGACTCCACCCGTCTGTCGCTCTCGTTGCTGGCGATTCAAATCCAGAAGCTTTCTCACCACCCACAACACAACCATGCTGTGCTGAAAGTTCAAAGTGAGAAGCAAGGTTCGACAAGTGACAACAGCCCATGAACGGAGGCGACACCATACGAGAGAACGTCTCAGAGGTGGACGCGATAGCCTAGCACATAGCTAAAGATAAAGCTCCTCTAGTTACGTGGCGCGCACAGGATTTAAACGCTTCATGAAAGCCGTATTTCCCGATATGGACTACATCGGGCCGGGAGCTTAGACATGTCAAGCATTTTGCATCTACATCCGACTTGTGGTCGGGTCGCAACATGGATCCCTGATTGAGCCTAACTGTGCATTACATAGATGACAAGTGGCGACTGCGCAGCAGAGTACTCGAGATGGCACATTTTCCCCGATAATACCCACTTGTTTATTTGGCTTGCATTGACATTTTCTTTCATTTTATTTCGCGTTTTTTTATTTGCCATTATTTACATCATGAGAGCATCATGGCGCAATCTATTTGCAGAAAAAGATTTCGCAAGAGGTACCCTTTTTCTTTGTGACATTGTTCAAGTCATGCAAAGCAAGCTCAGGGTTCGCGGTTAACCGCTTCCCGATTGCCCGGGGCAAGTGAAATTTGGCCACGGGCAAGGTAAAATTATGGGCAACTTGCCCGACCGGGCAAGCATTTTTTAAAGCAGCCAAATATCTTTAATTTTGACGAAAACGGTGGTGTGATCTGTTTGTGTGCACTGTATGGTGATGGTTTAACCCAGACAACCCCTTATGTTTTGGTATGGTCCATTGGCCTTATCGGGGGTAATGGGCGGGCGCTACGGGGATCAGTTAGTTCAGTGAATGTCGAGTTAAAGTGGACGTCAATAAATCCCGCAGTATTGGAACTCGCTGTCGTAGCATCCTCATTTGAAGTTTGAAAAACACAACAAAAACCTACGATATTTTGGCCGAAAATTGACAGCCGGAAGTTTTCTTACCTTCTGCGCATGTTTACGAGTGGCGACGAGTTCGTTCAAATCCGAACATTTCGGATTCCTCTGACATGACTAAAATAGCTCGAATATTTTTAAGTAGACAATTCAGTTGTGAGTAAGGAAGGGAGTAATATTTGATTATTGGCTGTTAATTCATTAGCTCCATGATGTGACCTGACATAGTGTCAGTGACTGTGTTCTGTTTATGCTATGAAATTTATGGAGGCAGCACCACAGGCACTGGTCTTAAAGGAATACACAAATTTGCCACACTCATAATTTACTCATGTGATTCCTCAATTAATACGCTCTCCTGGACTTAAAATTGATCATCTGGATTGCTGTAATATCATTTTCCCAATTTAACATGCAGATTTGTTAATTATTAAAACTACAATTAACATTTTCAATAACTGCACAGGATGATACATTTGCTCTTGTGAGTAGGGTTTCATGGTTGATGATGAAAACAAGATTAATTTATGCTTATCAGATTATATGTTTATTTACATTTGTGGCGCACATTTTACAACCATAAACATTTTATTCTTAGAGAAAAAAAATTGTCACTTGCCCAAGTCGGGCAAGTAATTTGGCCACTCGGGCAAGGCAAATTTTAGTGGCACTTGCCCTATGGGCAAGCAGTTTTTAAAGTTAACCGCGAACCCTGCAAGCTATTTGGAATGTTCATACAAATGATTTTTGTACTTTTATTTTTCATTGAAAGTAAAGTGTACCAGTTGGTCAATAAAAAAAACAGTCAATATGCAATTCCTGCATTTATTTTGATTTTAGTCCACGTGGGAATTTATTGTGCATTTATCGTTATCGAGGTAAAATTGCTCGATTTCTCGCGATATTGATTTGAGGTCATATCGCCCAGCCCTTCTACAGCATGTATACAGTGTGAGACGTGTTGTGTTCACTTGCTCCAAGGCAATTGTTTTTAAGTGTATACCACATACCCAACGAATTGTGTAATTTGTATGGCGGGGTGTACACATGCGTTGCAAAAACACATGCACACACTGTCACTCACGCACTTCCGTATATAGTTTATTTCAGCACCTTTTGTCATGCTGTTTTTATTTTATAGAAGGAAAGCATTATTTTGATGTCTGAGCTGTCACAAAAGAAAAAATAGAACTGTTGAAGTCAAGTCAAGCTTGTGCTTGAAATGTTTGTTCTTAGTTTCTCAGTTTTTCGTGAGCAATGGGAATTCAGTTATATTCAAACGCTGTCAGGTAAAGGCTCCATATTTTTATAGCATTATAGCACACTATTCTGTGGGCGCTAGAATTGAAGGGTTTGCGTTAGTAAAAATAGGTGGGATTAAATGAGCTGAAGTGTATCTCTTGAGTGCTCCTTAAATATTTGCCTGTGTTGGTATATTTTATTTTGGTCGTGTCATGTTTATTCTTACGCTGAAAGAGACATGAGGTGTTCGAAAAAAATAAATGATTTTTTTTTTTCCCGGTCAAAACTACCAATGGTGTCTGTTTTTTTTCCCTCCGTGAAATGTACGAGTTATCACTTTGACGCGCATGATGTCACGTGGCTGGAGGACTGGAAACTTGCACGAACAACATTTACGTTGAAATGTAACAATGACACATATATCGACATCTAACAAACATGCATGGGCATCTAACATTGACACTTACATTGACGTCTATAACATAAACCATTACAATCACATCTAACAAACACGGACATCTAACAGACACATCGACATCCATCATAAACATTTACATAGACATCGACATCTAACCAACCTCTACATAGACATCTTACACACATCGACATCTAACAAACATTTACATAGACATCTAACATAAACACATCTAATATAGACACATAGATTGACATCTAACATCGACACATTGAGATCTAACATAGACATACATTGACATCTAACATAGACTGTTACATCGACAACTAACATCGACACAAGGCTTTGTCAAATGACACGTCATGACGACATATACAGAGACACAAGGCACAACAGCATATTTTTGGTACAAATTGAACCCGATATGTTAGCTACCTCGTTCGACTTAAAGGGTTAGCGAACTTGTTATGGTGGTTGAGGCGTGGTGGCTACCCAGCTCGTGTAGTGTATATTAAACTTAAGTTAATAATTTATGACCAGTAAACACGGATGTTGTAACGCAAAACAATGTTCAAATGTTAGTTTTTTTTCAACACATTTCATGAGAAAAAGCTCTACTTGTCTGTGAGAAATGTATGTTGTAGACCCATTATATAACACAATATTACACAATTTTACATTGGAATTTCATTTAATAAAACATTGACAATTATCTTTACAAACACTGTGTATGATTCATCTTTTCATTTGTTGTTCAATGAGCAAAACAGTGGCGATCAAAACAGTGCAAATTAAATGACATTTTATAGGTATCTGGTTGCAATACAGTGAACCCTCGCTACTTCGCGGTTCACCTTTCGCGGGTTCAGTGCTTCGCGGGTCTAAAAAATATTCGGGGGCATTGTAGTTTCGCCGAGCGGCACGACGGGGCGCTGGAGTGGTTAGACGGCTGGCGTCCGCCGAAGAAGAACGTGGGCGAAGAGGAGAGTGGACAAAGAAGAGCACGTTCCCCCGGGCACGATTTGGGGCGACGTTTCGCGCGGTTCGGACCGTACCAGAGCTCCGGCCAGCGTGCGTGGCAGTTAAGCCGAAGAGGAACAACTTCCGCCCGGGCACTAGCGGGGCGACATTTCGCTCCGTTCGGGACCGTGCGAGAGCTCCGGAGGAGACCGGCCGGCGTGCGTGGTTGTTAAGCCGAAGAGGAACACCTTCCGCCCGGGCATGAGCGGAGCGCGAGGCTGTCAGTTATGAATGAATAAATGAATAAATAAATGAAGAATGCCAGGGCACACCGGACGGCGTACCAGCAGGTAAAAGTCGAAGTAATTAAATAAATACAAAAAGAAGTAATTGAATAAATACAAAAATAATGGCTGGGGAATAAAAAAATGTTTTAATAATTTTTTTTTTTGTTATAACATGAATTTCACCCTCTCTCTCTCTACCCGTATATATATATATATATATATATATATATATATATTATTTTATTTATTTATTTTTTTAAGCATTTTTGAAGGTGCGCCGCTACTTCGCACTTTTTTTTAAAAGCATTTTTGAAGGTGCGCCGCTACTTCGCACTTTTTTTTTTTTAAGCATTTTTGAAGGTGCGCCGCTACTTCGCGGATTTTCAGTTTTCGCGGGTGGTCTCGGTCCCCATTAACCGCGATAACCGAGGGTTCACTGTAGTAAGTTACATTCTAATTTACATTGACAGGTAATGGAAATGACTACTGGTAACCTCAATTGAACTGTATTTCAGTCAGAATGCCTCAAACATCATAAAAAAATAAAACGTTGAGTATTATTTCTCCTTCAAAATGTCAGAAGAAATACTCTATAATGGCCTGACGACATTAACATAGCTTATAGTATATAGCAGGGGTGGGAAAACTTTTTTATTGGCGGGCCACAATGGGTTCTAAAATTTGACAGAGGGGCTGGACCAGGAGCAGATGGATGGAGTGTTTTGGTAACCTCATCTCATCTGAGAAAAAAAATACATTTAATTTTAAATGAAAGTGAACAAAAGCTTGTCTTTGAAAAACCACACTATTTTGAAAATAAAACATTAACAAGGTTTTTTTTTTTTTTTTTCAAATTCGGCGGGCCGGATTAAAACGTTTAACGGGCCGCATGTGGCCCCCGGGCCGTAGTTTTCTCACGTCGGTATATAGCATAGCGGCATAGGTTCCCTCGTCAACATCAAGTGAGTTACCCTCTTACCAAGACCAAAATACGGGGCTCTCCATCTCCCGGTCACTTCTCCAGACCCCAACAGTCACCCTCGTTGCGAGAACTTGGAGATTCGATGTTTATTTTTTTTCGCTTCTTCAACTTCGTGTCTGATTCTTTTCTCTTCTCTGGCTCCAGGATTCCGCTGTCAATCAGATGACGATTGAGGCGGGACTTCCGGTTCAAAGTCACCCTCAGAGTTTGCAACCATTTGAGATGGCTTCTGTGGTAATAACAACTGTCATAGGTGCAATTTGCTCTATAAAGCATTAAAAAAAAAAAATAATAATAAATTACAAAAAATAGTCAAGTACAGCACTCGTCTCATAAACTAGGTAAGAATTTAGCGTTACTAACGTTGCTACACTATAAAGAGTGTTTTACTGACTAGCTAAACCCAGTTTGCTTAAACTGATCGTACACTGGACGAAATCTTACCGTTGTCTTTTTACAAATGGATTATGAAATTGTTGCAGAAATTGTTTTGCTGTGACGGAGGGCAAGTTTTATAAGGTTCGTTCATCGGGAAGGTTTTATATTAGACGAGGATGGTCTTGTTCTTCGGATTTTTTTTTTATTTATAAAAGGCCGAGCATTTGTATTTGCGCTCAGACTGTGTTGCACAGTGCACACGAACCAAAAGCTCTAAAGAAAACACAATACCCGATCCAAACGGAGGGACGTGTTATCTTTATCTTCCACACCGCCTATCTTGTACTGGCTTGCGGGGAGGTGCTGCCGCCTATCCCGTCTGACTTTGGGCGAAATGCGGGAGGGACGACCTGAACAGAGAAATACAAAAAGAAGCAGTACAGCGTCAGTGTAACTCCTTACGGGATAATATCCTCGTCGCATAAACAAGGTAAGAATTTCACGGTATGCATTTTGGTGAACTATAAAGCGTGCTTTACTGACTGGAGCGACGTCGAGTTAGCCTAAATGTATCGTGCATTGGACTAAATCTAGCAAGTTAGAATTATACGATTTGTTCTTCGGGAAGGTTTTATATTAGAGGAGGAATTAAGATCTTGCCCTTCGGACATTTTTTGTGATAAAAGGCCGAGCATTTGCATTTGCGCACAGTATTAGTCCACGAAACAAGAAATACCCATGTACAAATAACTTGCAATTATAATAGTTGGAGCTGTAACAAAGTGTTTTTCATACGGTGTTGTATAAATTAGCAGGAAATTAGAACACAAATTAAAACACGTACAGTAGATACAAGAAGAACAACGACAGTCACATGTTGAGTCGAAAGCTAAAGAATAAAAATGTGTCTTCAAAACGTTTTAAAAGTGGACAGAGAGGGGGCTTGCCTAACATTCAATGGAGAGTCAGGGAATGGACTCCGAGTGCAAGTTTCAGGCCATCTATCTCAAGAAAGAGCTTCTGATGCACCTCAAACGGGTACTGCAAATTTAGTAAGTTCAGCGCATAGTTAATTCCCATGAGCAGGAGACTGGCAACATTTCCACAACCTCATTTTCTTAAGCAACAATGGAAACAGAGGCATGGGATGTGTCTTCTTGTCCCTCACTTGCTTGGAAGACATAGAGTACGTGTGTCAAACTCAAGGCCCGGGGCCAGATCTGGCCCACAACCTAATTTTATGTTGCCCGCAAAGGGCAAATCATCTGCATCAACTTCCTGTTTCTAGCATATTTTCTTCACAACAACACTGAGATATGAGATATTGCCAATTATTTGTTACCAATCCTCCCCTTTTAAAATAAATTGAAAAATTGTTGAACAATTACTTACTAGCTTCTGATTTCAAAACTGGCTTTCCAATCAATTTATATGGGTTCACAGTCCCTCTGAGGGAAACCACAACTACGATGTGGCCCGTCCATAAAAATGAGTTTGACACCCCTGACATAGACCTTCAGTACTTGCTTGGCCTGGTCCTCTTTTGCTTGTTCTCTGCTGACTTCCTGAAAGAGCATATACATCCATGGTTAGGTGCATAATGTCCCAAATTTGTGTTTGCTTTTTATAGTTCTGAATATCGCTGTCTTCAGGCAGTATCCAAGAAGCTCCAGAATCTTCACCTTGCAGGAGACTTCCAATGGCACGTTTTTGCAATCATTAACACTGCATCATCCAAAGAGAGCAAACCATTTTCAACATTTGAGATTGGTCAGTAATATTTACAAGTAACACCCACTCGTGTGGATTGACCAATAGATTAGATCTAGAAAAACATGAAATTACTCAAATTATGACAACATGTTTCAGCCGGACACCAGTGATATGTGACAGTATTTGCAATCTGCATTACATGTTTATAACAGCATATATGAGAATCAAAAAATAAATAAAAAGGGCAATGAAAACGGAAATTAAAATAGAAACCTCAACCTCAAGGATAGGATTTTTGTCGAAATCTCAAAATCGAAACTTTGGACCTTCTGATTTATTTTGTCAATTACCCGAAAGTAACCTTTGCCAAATGCCAACCCTTTAGCCAGAGCAGGTCACATACTGGCAGCAATTAATTTATTTGAATATTGTGACAAATAAAAATGTTTGCTGCACAGTCTATGAGTTAATTGCAGCTTTAAAAACGTAATACTGTTGTAATTTACCTGGTAGTCCGTGATGAGTTCCTCTGCAGACTGTCCGAGGAATTTCATCAAGGAATGGATTATGCCTTCCAGCTTCAACGTTTTGCTATTTAAAAAGACACAAGATGATTAAGTGTCTTAAATAAATAAAAGCTCACATATGCATTGCTTACATCCCAAAAAGTGCATCTCAACTTTAAATAAAAAAAATAGCAAGATATCCATAAGCTCTAACAGATCTTTTATTGTTTTATTCTGTTAATGCTTATGATGGACTTATCCAAAATAGTTTGATGCAAATTATATTTGCAGTAATAAAACACAACCCTCTTACATGACTGAGTGAACTGAGCATAGGTCTTATTTCAGTGCCAGTAACTCGGCCTTTTTTTCCAAGTATCTCCTTCAATTCCAGGGTGTAAAGTTCCATCTTGGTTAGCCAGGTTCTCTCAAATTGAACATATGTAATTTGTTTGAACTCTTTCTTAATCTGAAACATTTTTCCCTCAATTAGAACATTTTCAAAATTAAGAAATCTAAATCACGATTTAAATTTTGATTAATCGTCCAGCACTAGAAGATACAGCAGCAGGTATTACTCCTCCTCTAAAATAATAAAGGCAGTACAATCATCACTTAATTTGACACAGAGTTTGGATTAATTGCTGGACTATGGTCTGATATTTGTCCCACTTGAAACTAAATCTGAATATTGGTTATTTGAATGTGAATATCTTAACTTTGATATTTGAATTGAAACCTGAATGTTTTGAATTGAACACTGAATTATTGAATTGAAAAACTGAATTCGAATTACATAAATTGTATATTTTTAATTTGATTCTGAATTTTTCGATCATAATGTTTTTGTTAAGAACTATATCCCAATAAACTTGAATGTAGGACTTTAAAATGCGTTTTTAATTCCTCAAAAAAAAGGTCTCCTCACCAAAAATTCAATACTGCATATGCTCAAATTCAGTTTACTAAGTAAAAATTCAAGACTCAGTGACAGACATACGGGAGCTTTAGGGTGCCTCAAGGATGTGCAATGGATTCCAATCACCTTCCACCTATCACATCAACCCCCCATCCTTCAGCAGATCCACTGGCTTCCAGTCAATCAACAAATCATTTTCAAAATTCTTCTATATATTTTCAAATCTATGGCTGGCGACCAGTTCAGGGTGTAGTGCGCCTTTCGCCCGTAGTCAGCTGGGATAGGCTCCAGCACCCTCCCGTGACCCTGTACCGGATAAGCGGTGTGGATAATGACATGACACATGACTTTCAAATCTCTTCACAACCTCGCCCCTCCCTACCTTTCAGACATCATCCATATTCCCACTCCATCCCGCGCTCTCCGGTCTTCATCCTCCTCACTCCACCCCTTGCCTGCCACCATGGGGGACAGAGCCTTCAGCGATTCGGTTCTCCAGCTCTGGAACTCTCTCCACCTGACCTCTGTAATTGCACCACCCTCCCTGTGTTTAAAACTAAACTCAAAACCAATCTGTTCCGCCTTAATTACTCTCTCCAATTCCAGATATGTCCCTCATCCACTTTATTGTATTTTATCCTGCTTGATTTACGTGTTGGTGTTTCTACCCGTATTTGTGTTTTTACTTTCGTATTTTACTCTGTACAGCGGCCTTGAGTGTCCTGAAAGATGCTTCCAAAAAAAAAAAAAAAAAAAATATATATATATATATATAAACACACACACACACACACACACACACACACACACACACACATATATATATGTTGTTTGTTTTTTTTTCATGGTGGAAAAAAATTTCATCTAAATAACTCTAATGAATTTGTCTTTTATCATGGTGGTCTGTAGGATGAATTGGATCAAGAGCCTGCCAAGTGCACCATGGTGGTGTTTGTTGTCCGGGAGGAAGAGGATCTTCAGCCACCACATTACATCGGGGCAGTTATTGTAGGTGTGAAGGTTCTTTGTCAGTTGCCATCTCTTGCACATAGATGTGTGATGCTGTTTGGCCTCATCTCTCCACTAAACCTGTCTTACCTAAGTAAGTTAAAACACGCTTTTGATGCACCACAAAAAAATACTCATGGAGATAGAACCAAACAAATTGACACGAATAGTGTGCGGTTTGAGTGTCAAACTAAATATTTGATAGCCCAAAAAAAAACCATTTCAGAATGTCCTTTTTAACCGTTTGTAGGTTGTATTCAGAGAAAAAAACTACAGCATTTTTCTAAAACAAAATTACATCAATTTAATGTCTTTATTCCAAAGTAACAAATATATATATATATATATATATATATATATATGTGTATATATATGTGTATATATATATATATACACAGACCAGTTGTCCTTTCATTTTACCATGAAGAGTCCTGAGACCTCTATGGCCCTGGTTAGACGACCACCCACCGCTGTGTTGTTGGGAATAAATGTGCAACATTGTTCACCGAACATAGCACAAACACCACCTCTCTCATTCAACAATACATCAACAGTCATCCTGTTTCGGAATGCCATTAGAGATTGGTTGATAGCCGTTCATGCACAGTTTCAAACCCACTTTGCGTCCAATTACCTAATTTTTGCACGTTGTGATGATGCAGTTGACCTGTCTGCGTTCTTTGTTCTTCGTTCGAGGACTCAAATCCTGTTACTTGATCTGTTAATTTACACTTACTTACTTACTTACACTAAGGAGAACACCGATGGCTTCCATGTATGTTGAATCATTTTTTTTTTTTTTTTTGCCGTGATACTCTGCTTTCTCTTTTTTAACGTCACCGATGTCCTGTCATGACATTGGACAGTTCACACAGTTTATTAACAAACAATATAAAACATACCATTTACGATCAATCAATTACATTTTGTGAAATGGCACTCTCCAGAAACTACCAATAATTTATAAGCAGGGCCTAGTTATGAAAAACACATACAGATATGCACTAAGTCTCAAAACCTTTTACATTTTTGGGTGATTTATCAAATGATCTATCATATCCACACCACCACCAGATTTCCCCTCTTGATAGTGATTGAAGTTTATTTCAACCACTATCAAAACCAGACACAGTGGTGGTGAAAAGATTCCTAACCGCTTAGCTCTGTCAGCAACATTAATGCTATTTAAATTTTCAAGAGCAACTATCATAGAAAACATGTTCATCTACATCAACTCTAGTCACAGGATACACGCTGACCCAATCCATACATGTATTATCAAGATAAGCATTAATATAATATCAATAATACAATTTCATTTGCTTATTTTGGATATCTCGTTGTCCAATTGCTATCTTTTCACGAAAGTACAGACTTTCTCCTGTAACTTTGTTCTGTGGACCAATAGTTGCCCACTTGAGTATTACTCATGGTTCCAACTCAAATCTATCAACATGTCGTCCAAGCTCCACAAATATGTCCCATCACTTTTTTTTTTTCAATTATCTGCTTGGTGTTTGCAAATCCATTTTGATTAGTAATTGGGATTCTTACTGTTGGTATTGTACTATAGTCACATCATAGTTTGTTTATGTAACTCTGGGTTGTTCCCACATATAACACAACAACAAAAATATCAGAATAAAATTGTATACATCCAACATAGAACAGCTGCTTTTAACCACTTCAGGGTCATTTTGTCTGAAATATCCCCTCTACTTAGTCTGGTGTCTTATGAAATAAGACCACCCTATCATCAGACTTCCGCTCATCTCCTTTGTAGGAGATTTCAACCAAAATGACCTTTTTACATGTGTCAAATGAACCAATGTTGACTCTTCTACTATATTTACAGCTGTGAGAGCTGTCAATAAAACTAAACATGGCATTCCCCCTTGGGTAATTACATATGTCTTATCTTCAAACTTCTTTCAAGCATCCAGTCTCCTGGCTCCACTAGTTTAGTGCCCTGCTAGGAGACAGAAAGATCCTCACCACTCTAAATTTGTGCCTGTCTTTGTTTTTCTAACACTTTTCACATGTAGTCAGCTAAAGTTGCTTCAGCATCTATTTCCCATTTGTTCTTAAATTTGAGGTATTCTATAAGGCCTTCCAAACAATGTTTTACAACGTCTCGGTCCTAAATACAATGAAATACAATACAGTGCAACTCTCTGTATATAACTCAAATTAACTCACATAAACACATTTACAGTAGATACCAGAAAAACAACAGAACAGCAACAGTCTCATGCTGAGTCAAAGGCCCGAATATTCATCTTCAAGCGAGGTTTAAAAGTGGACAGAGAGGCGACTCGCATAACATTCAATGGAAAGTCACAGTGCTTGTCGTTTTTACAAACAGTTTTACTAATTTCCATACACTGTGTCCACTGCCTCCCCGTTTCCTCAATGCATAGCCTTTTCACTTTTTTTTTTTTGTTCATTCTTTTCACCAATCCAGAGCTTTGAGGGTGGTAAGCACAATTATCTTTCAAATCAACGTGAAACATTCCTATCTCTTTCACAAGTTAGTTAACAAAATGGGTACTATTATCACTGTTTATTATTTTCAGGAATACCATATCTCGGAATGATATCCTTACAAAGTACTTTTGCCACTGTCAATGCATCTGGATTTGTTGGTTAGAAAGAGTTCTAACCATTTCGAATTCACATCTATGATGACCAAACATTTATTTTATTTTTTTTCTTCACTTTGGTTTTTATCAAATAAGTCCATATGAATAATTTGAAATGGATATTGTGGTGTAGGAAAGCGTCCTCTGCGTGGACTCAAATTACCTTGTGAATTGTGTTTCGCACACGTTAAACATGCCCTACAAAAATGTTTCGAATAAGCATTAAAGCCGTAAGCCGTATAATAACGTAATATCTGATGCACCATTTCCCCTGTTGAGACATGTGTTATCCCATGACTCAATATAGCAGCCCATTTGTAAAGATTATTGTTTGGTCATACAGAGATCACGTAGCGATGTTACACCATTTTCCTCCAAAGCCTTTGTTTAACTTTGGGACTTCTATCACTAAAACGTGTATGTCCGCAACAGCTTCTTTAGCTGTATTGTCTGCAATGTGTATTCAAGGAAAACACTTATGCAATGTATGCGCTACACATTTTAAGACGACTATATGTGTAAATAGTAACACAATTTACTCTCTTTAGTTTACACGCTTTTGTTTAAGATACTAATTCTGTTGCATGAGCTGAGTAATTTGAGGAGTAACTGCTAAGTTCTTTTTCCCAGTGTCATTTGATACAACTACAGTATTTTATTCATTTATTTATTTATTTATTTCCATCTACAAATAGCACTTCTCCGTTTTCTGAAGGCGAATCTTTTTGATGCCTTTACTTTTGGTTACTTTTTTCTACTAACTCATAACAATCTAGTTTTGTACCATCCTCCTGACATAATAATGACAGCCGGGTTTAATGTTGTACATCTCTCTATAATCAGATGTGGTTTTGATAACAATGTATTCATACACTATAAATGTCCCGCCGGTGACAAAAACGTCATGTTCATCAGCAAAAGCAATGCAGAAACCGCACGTGGTACTCTCAAAACCAGAGGATGGAACAAAACTATGGTTGCACTTGTTTCTGCAATTTCCAGATTGTGGGACTAATAAAAGACCATCTTTATCTTAATCTTATATCTACAGCAATAGATACTGCATTAACTGTTCTCATGCAGTGCTTCAATGCACATTCTACGTTGTCTAGTTTGGAATAGAAGTATGCGATTGGTTTCATCTTATCTCCATGTTTCTACACTAAAACTAAGGCCTTTTGCATCTGGACAAAGGGTCAGTGCCATACTTAATACGAACACTTGTTTCCTTTCACAAAAGCTGAATATGCTTTATCAGTCCAGTGTAAGGACAATGTCATTTAGAGGTTTTCCTCATTCATCATTTTACTCAGTGGCACAGTAATTTCTGCATAATTTGGAACTCAGACTTTACAATAATTTGTTAATCTTAAGCATGTTAATTTTATTTTTATTTCCTATTTTTCTAACTTTATGACTCATTTTACTTCAACCAGTTCTACCTCAAAGTGAACAAGTACACATCAATGTTATTTGTAGTCTCTAATTTCTTCTCTGCTTTAATTCCTTGGATGTTAAGATGGCGGCGCGCATGGACGCAGCGGCTAACAGCTCCCCCTCACAGTGCTCCTTATTACTTTTTATTAGTGTTTGCTTGCTCTTATTGGCATCAACTGAGGCACAACATCGATATACCCGCCAGGACATCGTGAACATTGGATATCGATGCGAAATAACCATCACAGAGGAATTTTGCTATGATCGCAAAATTCCGAACAAACTGGCGAGGCTGCCCGGCTCACCGTGGCTGGTCATCGGGACCGGGAGGCGGCGCAGGCGACGCAGAGAGAGGAAGCAGAAGCGAGGCTGCAGGTCCGGTGTCTTGCAACGGCTGCGACGGCAGCCCCATAGGCAACCACTACCGAGTCTGCACCTCACCAACGCCAGATCCGTGGTCCACAAAATCGACGACCTGGGATTACAAATCCTGGGAAACCGCTATGTGCGCGATAGCAGTGTGATCGTCGTCACGGAAACCTGGCTGCACGCAGACGTCCCCGACGCTAGCATCCAGCTGGCCGGGCGCTCGCTACATCGCGCGGATCGGACGAGGGACACCGGTAAGAGGAGGGGCGGGGGGCTCTGTGTTTACGTGCATGAGAACTGGTGCGGCGATAGCACGATCGTCGAGAAGCACTCTTCCCCCGACATCGAGTTCATGTCCGTTAAATGCCGGCCTTATTTTCTCCCGAGGGAGCTAACGGTAGTGATTCTCACAGCTGTTTACATCCCTCCCGACGCTAGCACTAGCACGGCGCTCTCGCTACTCGCGTGCGTCATCAATAAACATCAGCGGGCGCACCCTGATGGCGGTCACATTGTAGCGGGAGACTTTAATAAGGCCAATTTAAAGACTGTACTCCCAGAGTTTCACCAGCATGTCAAGTGCCCGACGAGGGGAGACAACACTCTCGACCATGTGTACTCGAACATCAAGCACGCATACAGAGCCCTCCCACTCGCCCCCCTCGGCCAGTCAGACCACCTGTCCTTGCAGCTCGCACCTGCGTACACCCCTCTCAGGCGCAGATTCAGGCCTACCACAAAGACTGTGAAAACCTGGCGTGACGACGCCATGAGTGAATTACAGGACTGCTTTCATGACACAAACTGGGACCTCTTTGATCATCAGGACCTTGATGTCTACACGCATTGTGTACTGGACTACATCAAGTTCTGCATGGAAACTGTGTCCCAACAAAAGACTATACGGACCTTCCCAAATGCGAAGCCCTGGATGTCCAGCAGGGTTCGCGCTCTCCTCAAGGCCCGTGACGCTGCCTTCAGGTCAGGCGACAAAGCCCAGTACAGGGTGGCTCGTGCTGACCTGAGCAAAGGCATCAAGCTAGCAAAGGCAACCTACAAGGGGAGGCTGGAGGCCCACCTTGCCAGTAACAGACCACGGGAGGTGTGGCAGGGTCTACGGAGCATCACCAACTTCCGTGGCAGCAGCACGACCTCTGTAGACCCGAGTGCATCGCTGGCAGAGGAGCTTAACTGCTTCTTCGCTCGCTTTGACTCGCCCCAACCATCACACCCCCGCACTTCAAGCTCCAACTCCCCCCCACTCATCGTAGAGGAACACGGTCAACCCCAGGAAAAGCTACTGGATCCGACGGAATACCAGGCAAGGTCCTCAGAGCATGTGCCCACCAACTGTCACATGTTTTCTGCAGGATCTTCAACCGCTCCCTGGCTCAGGCAGTCATCCCCTCCTGCTTGAAAACCTCCACCATTATTCCTGTCCCCAAAAAGTCACCAGCCGTCCACCTGAATGACTACCGTCCTGTTGCTCTCACACCAGTCATTATGAAGTGCTTCGAGAGGCTGGTTCTCCAGCACATCAGGGACTGCCTTCCTCCCACTCTGGACCCCTACCAGTTTGCATACCGGGCTAACAGATCCACTGAGGACGCCATCGACACTGCTCTGCATGTTGTACTGGGCCACCTGGAACAACAGCGGAGCTATGCAAGGATGCTCTTTGTGGACTACAGCTCGGCATTCAACACGATCATCCCAGACATCCTCGTCGCCAAACTGGACACTCTCGGCCTCCCTGCCCTCACACGCATCTGGATTAAGGACTTTCTGACCAACAGACCCCAGACTGTGTTGCTCGGCCCCTACACGTCCTCCACCCTCATGCTGAGCACCGGTTCCCCCCAAGGATGCGTGCTGAGCCCTCTCCTGTACGCCCTCTACACCTACGACTGCAGCCCGGCCCACGGCAACAACACCATCGTCAAGTTTGCTGACGACACGACAGTGGTCGGTCTGATCTCGGAAGGTTACGAGACAGCCTACAGAGAGGAGGTAAAGAGACTGACAACTTGGTGCAAGGACAACAGACTGCACCTTAACTCTGCTAAAACAAAGGAGATTGTCGTCGACTTCAGAAGGAACAAGACGCTGCCGCCCCCCCTCTGCATCGAAGGTGTGTGTGTGGAGAGGGTCCACACGTTCAAGTTCCTGGGAGTACAGATCTCCGATGACCTTTCTTGGAGTCACAACACCACAGCAGTGGTAAAGAAGGTCCGCCAACGTCTGCACTTCCTGAGAGTCCTCAGGAAATTCAACCTGGACAGGAAGCTGCTGCTGGCCTTCTACCACTCGTCCATCGAGAGCCTGCTGACGTACTCTGTCTCCACCTGGTACAGCGGCTGCACTGAGGCGGACAGAGTGAGGCTCCAGAGGACAGTCAAAACAGCGCAAAGGATTATTGGCTGCCCTCTCCCCTCGCTGTCGGACATCTACACCGCCCGGTGCCTCAGAAGGGCTCTCAACATCGTCAAAGACAATACCCACCCAAACTCACACCTGTTCGACCTGTTGCCCTCTGGCAGGCGCTACAGATGCATCAAATCAAGGACCAATAGACTGAGAAACAGTTTCTTTCCGAGAGCCATCTCCATACTGAACTCTCACACACACACGAGACCACCCTAACCTTGCAAAACAGCATTGTGATGTGTTTCTATATGCCCTATTCAGTCTTATTTATTTATCTAATTTATATATTTGTCTGTATTATTGTTGTATTGCACTGGAGAGGGGAGCCCTCTAATCTCGTTGCACACTTGAGTACAATGACAATAAAGGGATTTCTATTTCTATTTCTATTTCTATTTCTAATGTAAATACTAGCCCTTCTTATCAAATTACCATCTTTTTTTTCCGTGTCATTTCCATCTGTGCATTTCATTCCAGTTACTAACTACAGTTACCTTAATAGAAAGATCATCAACTGAAGTATGAAACATAACATATTTATTTCTTCAAATCATCCTTACAGCAGAACCTAATTCTTATCCTTATTCATTTGTTCAAGTCACACCTTCTTCAATCACCAAACTCTCTCTCTGACTTCCTCCCCCTACTTGGGAACGAGCATCTAACTTCAAAGAGCTGTTAACTCTTTGTTACAGCACACTCATGAGTTACGATTACACCAATACCCATTGCCCTCTGTCAAACTTTCCTCACTCCTTTTTTTTTTTGAATTTTCCAAATTCACTGTAGCCTTACCAAAGCCACTCAAAACTATCAAGGTATCAAATCAAAAACTACAAAATCAGGAAACACCTATGCTCCTACAAGGGTTTCTCATGCTCACTTCTTCATTCAATTAAGATTTCACAACACCTACTCCTCTCTTTCTGAAAAAGACACAAGTATACAATTAAGTAAAACCCATCATCAGAATGATATACCTTGTCTGTCGGATCATGTAAGTATAAATTGTGCCATCAATAATCTTTTTCTGTAAATTAATCACATCCCCACAACTTGGGCTCTCATTGTTCTGTAAAAGTAAACCTAATTTCAATTCATGCAACCAACTCAGTGTCCTTCTGGGTCCCTCAACCACACAGGTTCTAATTCTGTTACTCTAGACAGTTTTCCACTTGCAAATCTGACTATGACACATTTCTCTTGCTCTATCATTTGGAATTAATTTATTACAAGCAATCCTACATGCACCAGTGTCACATAAAAAGGTAATTGGTGACCCATTTACCAATAAGGTTATTTCAGCTCAGTTATTTCATCAAAGGCCAATATCTCTTGTAAATTTAGGAGGACCTCTTCATCTAGAAACTCATCTGTTCCTTGATCAGCCTCTAAATCCTGTTTAGATGCTTCCTATCCTAGTCATGCTGAAGGTTGCTTTTTCTCAGGGCAATCTCTTGCTATATGGCCTTCTTTACCACAACGCCAGCAGCCTGATGTATTTTGCCTGTTTGCTCCTCTTCCTATTCTTCCTCCTCTCTGTCGTCTGCCCCTTTGTCCTCTAAAGCTACCTAGGCCCTTTCCACCTCGATAAAAGACCTCCTGTCCTACCTGTCCTACCTGACCTGTCCTGTCTATAGACCTCTGCTTCTTTTTATTTTCTATCTTCTCAGCATGGAGGGCGTGATTTACATACTCCTCCAGGGTACCTGTTGGCAGGCAAATGAAATGTTTATTTACCCACTTATGAATTACCTCTCTTGAGCCTGCATGTAAAGCATTCTTCAACTGCTGTTGAAATGGCCCATTTACATTACCATTTTCCTGTAGCCCGCTGTGATTTTTAAACACAGCTGTCATTCTCACTTTGTGTTGCTCAAAAGTCTCATCATCCTTTTGTTTTACTCTTCCTATTTCAGTGTAATTTGCTCTATCTGACTTTTCGCATTCCTTTCCTTTGCTTATTTTGTTTTCATTCTCTTTTTGTTTCCTGTATCCCTCTTCTCTTTTTAAGGCTACCCTCATCCAATATTCTGTTTCCTCAAAGCCATTTTTCTTCATCTTTTTGGGGTCTTTTTCGTCTTTCCTATGATTGATCCCTGCAATGCGGCTATTTTTTGTGTATTTAACTGACCATTAAAGCCATGTTCAGTTATCCATGTATCTAAATACTGAGTTTTATCAGGATCCTGTTTTTCGATGAACTTCCAATCTCTACACTGCAGCGTATCCCTGGGTTTTATTTTACTACCTAATATCCCCATTTTAGAAAATTTGGACCAGTTTGTCAACACCTAAGGTGTTCTAAAAACTGGTTTCTCATCAGTAGGACAGCAACTCAAATTTCCTGTTGTGGTAATTCTCAATTCAACCTTTTCAGGTGGAGAATTATTGCCTTTGCATCCACACCAGTCTGCTGTGTACAACCCTACTGTATTACATCGGATAAAATACCAAGTGGTATTTGTAATCCCCAATCACACCGTTCACTCACTTTACATACGGTTTGCGCAAACATTCACACACGGAATTTAAGTGTACACACAGACTCCGCCGTCCTACTTTCTCCACGGAATTTCTCGGACTCCGCCGTCATATACCTGCCATTGACTAGTATTCACAGGGTTTTTTTATTTCTCACTCCACTGTCCTTCATGGACCTGCCATCGACTAGTATGCACAGGATTTCTTATCTATACACAATTTCTTTCTCTTTTCTCTATCTATCTTTCTTTCTTTCTCTTTTCTTATTTCATCTCTACTTCATGTCTTTCTTTGCTTTTTTTTCTTTTTTATGTTTTATTTTTATTTATTTATTCTTAATGCTCATTTATTTATTCTGAACACTTATTTATTTATTCTTAACGCGCAATGACCTCCAGTCAGTCACTTCCCCCCTAAAAAAAAATATCTCACCACTGTTGTCTTCCCTCCATTGGATCGCCGTCAACCGCCAGATCCCAGCTGGTGGGGTGAGGTCCAGTCCTGGAAAAGGATTTTTAGGCTCTCTCTAGTGAGCCTGCCATGGCCATGGTCTTTCTGGAGTTCACCACACCCGCTGGAATCCTCAGGTATCTTGGCTTCCCGCTCGAAGGACCAAAATAATGTCAGGTTCAATCACCTAAGCATTCACTGAACAAAGGCAAAATGAATGAAAGGAAGACAAGAGTTGATCTTTTACTCGCGAGGAGAACGAACGGAGGTGTGCTCAGTTACATCTCCAACTTCGTTCTGGAGCACACTCCGCCGAGCCCTCTATTTTATTTGGGAAGTCCCTAAACAATACAATGTATTTGCACTAAGGAACGAAGGGGGGAGCACCAGCAGGAACATGTAAACATTTCAGACACAAGAGGAAAGACAGACATCAATGGCAGTCATTTACTGATTGAAAAGGCAGATATGCCTTTTAGTGCTCTGGCACTAAAGTCTCAGTCCTTTTGGTTCAGAGGTGTGTCTCGGCACACCTCCTTTGATGTTGTAGACGTTGATCCTGTCTTCAGGCATCCGCTTCTCTTGAAGTCTTCTCATCCATATGGTCAAACATAGGTCACGCTGTGGAACAATTCTTTTGCAATACTAATAGAGTAAAATATGGGATAAAATATATCTTCAACCTAACAATAGTGTAAACTGACATACTGAAGACTGGACAGTCATTAATTTGATTGTCCAGTCTTTCCCTCATGAGATAATGCTTCACTTAGAAAATGTGTACAGCGCGAGCTGAAAATGCATTTGCAGTACTAAACTACCACATTTCTATAACAGCTTAATTCAACGTTTCCAATGTAAATTTCTTCCTTTATATAGTGTAAACTGACATACTGAAGACTGGACAGTCATTAATTTGATTGTCCAGTATTTCCCTTATGAGATATTGCCTCACTTTGCAAATGTGCACAGCGCAAGCTGAAAATGCATTTGCAGCACAATAAAAACCCAAACTTCTATAACAGCTAAACCAAACGTTTCCAATGAAAGATTCCACCTTTATATCGTGGAAAAAGACATCCTGAAGCCTGGACAGTCATTAATTTGATTGTCCAGTATTTCCCTTATGAGATAATGCCTCACATAGCAGAATCATAAAAACATGGACGTGATGGTAAACTGTCCATTGTGCCGATAGATGGTATTCTCATGAGGTTAGGCTTGCTATGGAGAGTGGCATGGGGGTTGTGTCTCATGGTTGGAATGGGAAAGATGTCAATTTGGGACACATCGTCAGTAGTGTTCCATCAAATCACTGGGTGTTTCGGCCTTTATCACTAGACACCCTCATCGATGGTGGCCAGCGGCCGGTTGATCACGCCCGCGCTTATGTCCCATGCCCAATTAACTGTGGTGGATGGTTCTGCCCTGGGTACTCAAGTGGGATGACGCAGATTAGTGGTGGGATGGGGAGGGGGGACGGGGGTCATGTTGCTGATCTATGAGCCCAGTAGGGGTCCTTCCTCTTCATCCAGATCCACTGGCTGCTTCTTTCAGCCGCTTTAGAGAGCGATCTGACTGTGTGCCGCAGAGCCTGTCCATGGATTCCCAGGTCTTTCAGCAGCTTGATGGTTGATGAGGCCAGAAACCCTCTGCATCCAACTTCGACGGGATAGACCTTGGCTTTCCACCCTCGTTGTTGTGCGTCCGCCGCCAGTTCAGTGTAGCGCAACTTCTTACGCTCATAGGCCTCTTCAACTGCATTTTCCCACGGGACTGTGAGCTCTGCAATGTAGACAGTCTTCAATGAATGGGACCACAGCACTAAGTCTGGCCTTAGGGTGGTGGTTGCAATCTCTGCTGGGAAGATTAGTTGCTGACCTATATCGACCAGCATCTTCCAATCCCGAGCCTTGGTTAGCTGACCAACTTCTGGCTTGAGAAAAGGATGGTTGGGCTTTTCCTGTCCCTTTCGGACAAATTTTGGTGCTGTAATGGTAGTGGTGGCTCTTAAGGGCAAGGAGTTGATGGTAGTTCTCCTGCTTTCAAGCACTGCTGCCAAGCTCTTGAGGACCTGGTTGTGCCTCCAGGTATAGCGGCCTTGTGTGAGGCTGGTCTTACAACCAGTCAGGATGTGTTTGAGAGTTGCTGGTGTTGGGCAGAGGGCACAGGTTGGATCTTCGCCATACCACTGGTGGAGGTTTTTTGGGGATGGCAGCACGTCATTGGTAGCTCTGATGATGAAGCTGATGTTGCTAGCTTCCATCTCCCAGAGATCCCTCCAGCCAAGCTTTCTTTTCTCCAGGCCTTCCCACCTCATCCACTGTCCCTGCTTGGCAAGCGAGACAGCCTTTGCAGACCTTTCAGCCTCTTCCTGGCGGCGCACCTCCTCCACGACCATTTTTTTCCTCTCTGCGGTTGAGGCCTTACACCAAGTTGGTTTGCTTGCTGTAAGGCCAAAGCCTCCTCTTCCCCTCTGGACGTGTCCCACAATATCGCTGTGCCTCAGGGCTGCTGTGGCATGCTGCACTGCACTGGATGGTGTCCATTTCCGTGCAGTTGACAGGGGTGGTGCCGTTTCACTGATGGTCCGGTCTCTGGAGTCCGTCAGCGTCATCTGTAGTCTCACTTTAGAGCACTTGTATTCTTCAGTGAGACTTGTGATGGGCAGTTCGAGGACTCCTTTGCCATAGAGGCTGATGTTATTCAGACAGCGTGGGACACCAAGCCACTGTTTCACATATACTGTGATGGCTCGCTCCATCTTCTCCACAGTTGTTAGTGGGACCTCGTAGACAGTGAGTGGCCACATCACGAGAGGGAGAAGCCCAAATTGCAGACACCAGAGCTTGAGCTTCCCTGGTAGTGGAGTCTTGTTGATGTTGTTCAGGTCGTTGATGATATCCTGTCTTAGCTGCTGCACCTGGTTTTTATCCTTAAGACTTGAGTCATACCATCTGCCCAGGCTTTTGACAGGTTGTTCTGCCACCGTTGGTATTGGTTCGTCACCAATGCAGAACTTCACGTCTTTTAGCTCTCCCTTGATTATCGAGATGCTACGTGACTTGTTCGGCTTGATTTTCATCCGGGCCCAGCTGATGTTTTCCTGCAGCTTACCAAGTAGCCGCCTGGTGCAAGCTGCAGTGGTGGTCAGAGTGGTCATGTCGTCCATATATACTCGGACGGTGGAAGGCGGATCCCGTTCCTGGTTCGCTCACCCCGCCACCCATTTTGAGGCCCTGATGATGACCTCCATGGCCATTGTAAAGGCCAGGGGTGAGATCGTGCAACCTGCCATGATGCCTACTTCTACTTGCTGCCATGATGTTTTGAAGTCGGGTGTTGTGAAGCACAGCTGCAGGTCTTCAAAGTAGGATTTTACCAAGGTAGTGATGGATGTTGGAACGCGGAAGAAGTTGAAGGACTCCCAGAGAAGGCTATGCGGAACTGAACCAAAGGCATTGGCTAGGTCGAGAAAGATGACATGAAGATCCCCTTTGTTCTTCTTCGCTGCTTGAATCTGATGCCAGATCATACTGGTGTGCTCCAAGCAGCCAGAGAATCCAGAAATTCCAGCCTTTTGTACGGATGTGTCAATGTACTCGTTTTTTCTCCAGGTAGGTGGTGTGTGTCAAGACGCTGAAAAAGATTTTCCCTTCAACGTTGAGAAGGCTGATTGGCCGAAATTGACTGATATCTGCGTCCTTCTCTTTTGGAATTAGTACACCTCCAGCCCTTCGCCATGCCTTTGGTATTATCCCCTTCTGCCAGACGATTCTCATTAGCCTCCAAAGATAGCGTAGGACATCTGGTGAGTTCTTGTAGAGCTTATATGACACTCCATTTGGTCCTGGTGCAGATCCTGATCTTGCACGCCCACCATGTTCTCCACTTCTTTCCATTTTGGAGGGCCGGTCTCGATGTTGACCTCTGGTGGTCGAATGGGGGGGATATCATGTGGGATGGCTAGCTGTTCATGCCTTTTCGTGTCTTGGTAGACCTTTTCCAGGTGCTCTTCAAGTTCCTTCTTTGAAGTTTGCAGGAACCCGCTTTTGTCCTTAGCGAAGAGATCTTTGACAAACTTGAAGGGATTTTTATAGAACAGGGTTCTTGTGTGTTCCTTCTTCCTGCGAAGTTTCCTCAAGTTCTCTGCTCTTCGTAAGGTTTTCAACCGGAGCTTGATGTCCCCATGGAGCAGCATGAGACCTTCTCTCTCTGGATCAGAGGCTTTTCTCCACTGTTTCCGCAGGTCCCTTCTTTCCCTGATCAGTCTCTCTATCTCTTGTTGCCTCCTAGGTTTGGTTGGTGGTGGTATTTTGTTGGTGGTTTTCCAGCTGTTCACTCCAAAGCGCTCCTCTCCATAGTGGTAGATGATGTCACCGATGTGTTCCAGCTTTCTCTCTGCAGTGCCCACTTGTTGCTCCAACATTTTCACCAGGTCGTTATTGACGGTTTCCCACTCTCTCTTCTCAATAGTTTTGGGCCACCTCACACTCTGTCTGTGCCCTTTGATCTTGTTCTCTTTGGGAGGTCTCTGTGGCTGGGTGGGTTCTACCTCCTGCAATTCTGTGTTTATAATACCCTCCTCAGTGACAGGGGGGCTGATGCTCTGCGAACTTTGGTTTTTTTCCCGTCGCTGTGCTTCACTCGACTGATTTGACGCATTACTTCGTAAGAAGTATTGGTCAATGCGAGGCCCTTGACTCGGCTTTCCCAAACACCGCTTCTTTCCTTGGTGGATCTTCAACCCTGTAACTGATGTTACTTTTGCCCAGCCACAGGTGCAGACCTGAAGTGAGTGTCCTGCTGCCATTGTCTCATGCACCGTGTTCTTGCTCGTAGTCATGTTTGTTCCTAGGTCTGTAACCGTGTGGTCAGTCATTGAGCCATCTTGCGCCCCCGCTCTCGCAGGCTGTAGGGGTGTCATTCTTTGTAGACTTTCTGTAGCACTTGGCGGGTGTCTCCAACAAACTGAACACAGTGTCAGAGACTGCCAGCATGGGTAGCTAGCCCATGTCAGCCCCAGTGGGGTCTATTCCCTCCTGTCAGCAGTCTCTCCAGGCTGTCACACAGACTTTTTCTAAGTGTTGCTGTATCTCATGAAGGAAATACTGGACAAAGAAATTAATGACTTCCCAGGCTTCAGGATGCATTTTTACACTATATAAATGTGGAAATTTACATTGGAAACGTTTGGTTTAGCTGTTAATGAAGTTTCGTTTTTTTAGTGCTGCAAATTCATTGTCTGCTGGCGCTGTACACTTTTTCTAAGTGTTGCAATATCTCATGAAGGAAATACTGGACAATCAAATTAATGACTTCCCAGGCTTCAGGATGCCTTTTTACACTATATAAATGTGGAAATTTACATTGGAAACGTTTGGTTTAGCTGTTAATGAAGTTTCGTTTTTTTAGTGCTGCAAATTCATTGTCTGCTGGCGCTGTACACTTTTTCTAAGTGTTGCAATATCTCATGAAGGAAATACTGGACAATCAAATTAATGACTTTCCAGGCTTCAGGATGCCTTTCTACACTATATAAAGGTGGAAATTTACATTGGAAACGTTTGGTTTAGCTGTTATAAAAGTTTGTTTTTTTAGTGCTGTAAATGCATTCTCAGCTCGCGCTGTACACATTTGCTATGTGAGGCATTATCTCATAAGGGAAATACTGGACAATCAAATTAATGACTTCCCAGGCTTCAGGATGCCTTTTTACACTATATAAAGGTGGAAATTTACATTGGAAACGTTTGGTTTAGCTGTTATAAAAGTTTGGTTTTTTAGTGCTGTAAATGCATTTTCAGCTCGCGCTGTACACATTTGCTATGTGAGGCATTATCTCAAAAGGGAAATACTGGACAATCAAATTAATGACTTCCCAGGCTTCAGGATGCCTTTTTACACTATATAAAGGTGGAAATTTACATTGGAAACGTTTGGTTTAGCTGTTATAAAAGTTTGGTTTTTTAGTGCTGTAAATGCATTTTTAGCTCGCGCTGTACACATTTGCTATGGTGAGGCATTATCTCATAAGGGAAATACTGGACAATCAAATTAATGACTTCCCAGGCTTCAGGATGTCTTTTTACACTATATAAAGGTGAAAATTTACATTGGAAACGTTTAGTTTAGCTGTTATAAAAGTTTGTTTTTTTAGTGCTGTAAATGCATTTTCAGCTCGCGCTGTACACATTTGCTATGTGAGGCATTATCTCATAAGGGAAATACTGGACAATCAAATTAATGACTTCCCAGGCTTCAGGATGCCTTTTTACACTATATAAATGTGGAAATTTACATTGGAAACGTTTGGTTTAGCTGGAAATGAAGTTTCGTTTTTTTAGTGCTGCAAATTCATTGTCTGCTGGCGCTGTACACTTTTTCTAAGTGTTGCAATATCTCATGAAGGAAATACTGGACAATCAAATTAATGACTTCCCAGGCTTCAGGATGCCTTTTTACACTATATAAAGGTGGAAATGTACATTGGAAACGTTTGGTTTAGCTGTTATAAAAGTTTGGTTTTTTAGTGCTGTAAATGCATTTTCAGCTCGCGCTGTACTCATTTGCTATGTGAGGCATTATCTCATAAGGGAAATACTGGACAATCAAATTAATGACTTCCCAGGGTTCAGGATGCCTTTTTACACTATATAAATGTGGAAATTTACATTGGAAACGTTTGGTTTAGCTGTTAATGAAGTTTCGTTTTTTTAGTGCTGAAAATTCATTGTCTGCTGGCGCTGTACACTTTTTCTAAGTGTTGCAATATCTCATGAAGGAAATACTGGACAATCAAATTAATGACTTTCCAGGCTTCAGGATGCCTTTCTACACTATATAAAGGTGGAAATTTACATTGGAAACGTTTGGTTTAGCTGTTATAAAAGTTTGGTTTTTAGTGCTGTAAATGCTATGTGAGGCATTATCTCATAAGGGAAATATTGGACAATCAAATTAATGACTGCCCAGGCTTCAGGATGTCTTTTTTACACTATATAAAGGTGGAAATTTACATTGGAAACGTTTAGTTTAGCTGTTATAAAAGTTAGTTTTTTTAGTGCTGTAAATGCATTTTCAGCTCGCGCTGTACACATTTGCTATGTGAGGCATTATCTCATAAGGGAAATACTGGACAATCAAATTAATGACTTCCCAGGCTTCAGGATGCCTTTTTACACTATATAAATGTGGAAATTTACATTGGAAACGTTTGGTTTAGCTGTTAATGAAGTTTAGTTTTTTTAGTGCTGCAAATTCATTGTCTGCTGGCGCTGTACACTTTTTCTAAGTGTTGCAATATCTCATGAAGGAAATACTGGACAATCAAATTAATGACTTCCCAGGCTTCAGGATGCCTTTTTACACTATATAAATGTGGAAATTTACATTGGAAACGTTTGGTTTAGCTGTTAATGAAGTTTCGTTTTTTTAGTGCTGCAAATTCATTGTCTGCTGGCGCTGTACACTTTTTCTAAGTGTTGCAATATCTCATGAAGGAAATACTGGACAATCAAATTAATGACTTTCCAGGCTTCAGGATGCCTTTTTACACTATATAAAGGTGGAAATTTACATTGGAAACGTTTGGTTTAGCTGTTATAAACATAAGATAAGATAAGATAAGATAAGATGTCCTTTATTAGTCCCACAATGGGGAAATTTGAGGTGTTACAGCAGCAAAGATATAGATCACACAGAGTCGGCGGCGTAATGTAGCCGTTAATGTATAACATTAGCAGCAGACATTCAGAAAAAGCATGCAAATATACACAGTATAAACGTATCTAAGTGTAAGGAAACACTCCTAACGTTTGGTTTTTTAGTGCTGTAAATGCATTTTCAGCTCGCGCTGTACACATTTGCTATGTGAGGCATTATCCCATAAGGGAAATACTGGACAATCAAATTAATGACTTACCAGGCTTCAGTAGACCTTTTTACACTATATAGAGGTGGAAATTTACATTGGAAACGTTTAGTTTAGCTGTTATAAAAGTTTGTTTTTTTAGTGCTGTAAATGCATTTTCAGCTCGCGCTGTACACATTTGCTATGTGAGGCATTATCTCATAAGGGAAATAATGGACAATCAAATTAATGACTTCCCAGGCTTCAGGATGCCTTTTTACACTATATAAATGTGGAAATTTACATTGGAAACGTTTGGTTTAGCTGTTAATGAAGTTTCGTTTTTTTAGTGCTGCATATTCATTGTCTGCTGGCGCTGTACACATTTGCTATGAGAGGCATTATCTCATAAGGAAAATATTGGACAATCAAATTAATGACTGCCCAGGCTTCAGGATATCTTTTTACACTATATAAAGGTGGAAATTTACATTGGAAACGTTTGGTTTAGCTGTTAATGAAGTTTCGTTTTTTTAGTGCTGCAAATTCATTGTCTGCTGGCGCTGTACACTTTTTCTAAGTGTTGCAATATCTCATGAAGGAAATACTGGACAATCAAATTAATGACTTTCCAGGCTTCAGGATGCCTTTCTACACTATATAAAGGTGGAAATTTACATTGGAAACGTTTGGTTTAGCTGTTATAAAAGTTTGGTTTTTTAGTGCTGTAAATGCATTTTCAGCTCGCGCTGTACACATTTGCTATGAGAGGCATTATCTCATTAGGGAAATATTGGACAATCAAATTAATGACTGCCCATGCTTCAGGATGTCTTTTTACACTATATAAAGGTGAAAATTTACATTGGAAACGTTTAGTTTAGCTGTTATAAAAGTTTGTTTTTTTAGTGCTGTAAATGCATTTTCAGCTCGCGCTGTACACATTTGCTATGTGAGGCATTATCTCATAAGGGAAATACTGGACAATCAAATTAATGACTTCCCAGGCTTCAGGATGCCTTTTTACACTATATAAATGTGGAAATTTACATTGGAAACGTTTGGTTTAGCTGTAAATGAAGTTTCGTTTTTTTAGTGCTGCAAATTCATTGTCTGCTGGCGCTGTACACTTTTTCTAAGTGTTGCAATATCTCATGTAGGAAATACTGGACAATCAAATTAATGACTTTCCAGGCTTCAGGATGCCTTTCTACACTATATAAAGGTGGAAATTTACATTGGAAACGTTTGGTTTAGCTGTTATAAAAGTTTGGTTTTTTAGTGCTGTAAATGCATTTTCAGCTCGCGCTGTACACATTTGCTATGAGAGGCATTATCTCATAAGGGAAATATTGGACAATCAAATTAATGACTGCCCAGGCTTCAGGATGTTTTTTTACACTATATAAAGGTGGAAATTTACATTGGAAACGTTTGGTTTAGCTGTTATAAAAGTTTGGTTTTTTAGTGCTGTAAATGCATTTTCAGCTCGCGCTGTACACATTTTCTATGAGAGGCATTATCTCATAAGGGAAATATTGGACAATCAAATTAATGACTGCCCAGGCTTCAGGATGTCTTTTTACACTATATAAAGGTGGAAATTTACATTGGAAACGTTTAGTTTAGCTGTTATAAAAGTTTGTTTTTTTAGTGCTGTAAATGCATTTTCAGCTCGCGCTGTACACATTTGCTATGTGAGGCATTATCTCATAAGGGAAATACTGGACAATCAAATTAATGACTTCCCAGGCTTCAGGATGCCTTTTTACACTATATAAATGTGGAAATTTACATTGGAAACGTTTGGTTTAGCTGTTATAAAAGTTTGTTTTTTTCGTGCTGTAAATGCATTTTCAGCACTAAAAAACCATACTTTTATAACAGCTAAACCAAACGTTTCCAATGTAAATTTCCACCTTTATATAGTGTAAAAAGACATCCTGAAGCCTGGGCAGTCATTAATTTGATTGTCCAATATTTCCCTTATGAGATAATGCCTCTCATAGCAAATGTGTACAGCGCGAGCTGAAAATGCATTTACAGCACTAAAAAACCAAACTTTTATAACAGCTAAACCAAACGTTTCCAATGTAAATTTCCACCTTTATATAGTGTAAAAAGGCATCCTGAAGCCTGGAAAGTCATTAATTTGATTGTCCAGTATTTCCTTCATGAGATATTGCAACACTTAGAAAAAGTGTACAGCGCCAGCAGACAATGAATTTTCAGCACTAAAAAACGAAACTTCATTAACAGCTAAACCAAACGTTTCCAATGTAAATTTCCACATTTATAGAGTGTAAAAAGGCATCCTGAAGCCTGGGAAGTCATTAATTTGATTGTCCAGTATTTCCCTTATGAGATAATGCCTCACATAGCAAATGTGTACAGTGCGAGCTGAAAATGCATTTTCAGCACTAAAAAACCAAACTTTTATAACAGCTAAACCAAACGTTTCCAATGTAAATTTCCACCTTTATATAGTGTAAAAAGACATCCTGAAGCCTGGGCAGTCATTCATTTGATTGTCCAATATTTCCCTTATGAGATAATGCCTCTCATAGCAAATGTGTACAGCGCGAGCTGAAAATGCATTTACAGCACTAAAAAACCAAACTTTTATAACAGCTAAACCAAACGTTTCCAATGTACATTTCCACCTTTATATAGTGTAGAAAGGCATCCTGAAGCCTGGAAAGTCATTAATTTGATTGTCCAGTATTTCCTTCATGAGATATTGCAACACTTAGAAAAAGTGTACAGCGCCAGCAGACAATGAATTTTCAGCACTAAAAAAACGAAACTTCATTAACAGCTAAACTAAACGTTTCCAATGTAAATTTCCACCTTTATATAGTGTAAAAAGACATCCTGAAGCCTGGGCAGTAATTAATTTGATTGTCCAATATTTCCCTTATGAGATAATGCCTCTCATAGCAAATGTGTACAGCGCGAGCTGAAAATGCATATACAGCACTAAAAAACCAAACTTTTATAACAGCTAAACCAAACGTTTCCAATGTAAATTTCCACCTTTATATAGTGTAGAAAGGCATCCTGAAGCCTGGAAAGTCATTAATTTGATTGTCCAGTATTTCCTTAATGAGAAATTGCAACACTTAGAAAAAGTGTACAGCGCCAGCAGACAATGAATTTTCAGCACTAAAAAAACGAAACTTCATTCACAGCTAAACCAAACGTTTCCAATGTAAATTTCCACATTTATAGAGTGTAAAAAGGCATCCTGAAGCCTGGGAAATAATTAATTTGATTGTCCAGTATTTCCCTTATGAGATAATGCCTCACATAGCAAATGTGTACAGTGCGAGCTGAAAATGCATTTTCAGCACTAAAAAACCAAACTTTTATAACAGCTAAACCAAACGTTTCCAATGTAAATTTCCACCTTTATATAGTGTAAAAAGACATCCTGAAGCCTGGGCAGTCATTAATTTGATTGTCCAATATTTCCCTTATGAGATAATGCCTCTCATAGCAAATGTGTACAGCGCGAGCTGAAAATGCATTTACAGCACTAAAAAACCAAACTTTTATAACAGCTAAACCAAACGTTTCCAATGTAAATTTCCACCTTTATATAGTGTAGAAAGGCATCATGAAGCCTGGAAAGTCATTAATTTGATTGTCCAGTATTTCCTTCATGAGATATTGCAACACTTAGAAAAAGTGTACAGCGCCAGCAGACAATGAATTTTCAGCACTAAAAAAACGAAACTTCATTAACAGCTAAACCAAACGTTTCCAATGTAAATTTCCACATTTATAGAGTGTAAAAAGGCATCCTGAAGCCTGGGAAGTCATTAATTTGATTGTCCAGTATTTCCCTTATGAGATAATGCCTCACATAGCAAATGTGTACAGTGCGAGCTGAAAATGCATTTTCAGCACTAAAAAACCAAACTTTTATTACAGCTAAACCAAACGTTTCCAATGTAAATTTCCACCTTTATATAGTGTAAAAAGACATCCTGAAGCCTGGGCAGTCATTAATTTGATTATCCAGTATTTCCCTTATGAGATAATGCCTCACATAGCAAATGTGTACAGCGCGAGCTGAAAATGCATTTACAGCACTAAAAAAACAAACTTTTATAACAGCTAAACCAAACGTTTCCAATGTAAATTTCCACCTTTATATAGTGTAGAAAGGCATCCTGAAGCCTGGGCAGTCATTAATTTGATTGTCCAATATTTCCCTTATGAGATAATGCCTCTCATAGCAAATGTGTACAGCGCGAGCTGAAAATGCATTTACAGCACTAAAAAACCAAACTTTTATAACAGCTAAACCAAACGTTTCCAATGTAAATTTCCACCTTTATAAAGTGTAGAAAGGCATCCTGAAGCCTGGAAAGTCATTAATTTGATTGTCCAGTATTTCCTACATGAGATATTGCAAAACTTAGAAAAAGTGTACAGCGCCAGCAGACAATGAATTTTCAGCAATAAAAAAACAAAACTTCATTAACAGCTAAACCAAACGTTTCCAATGTAAATTTCCACATTTATAGAGTGTAAAAAGGCATCCTGAAGCCTGGGAAGTCATTAATTTGATTGTCCAGTATTTCCCTTATGAGATAATGCCTCACATAGCAAATGTGTACAGTGCGAGCTGAAAATGCATTTTCAGCACTAAAAAACCAAACTTTTATAACACCTAAACCAAACGTTTCCAATGTAAATTTCCACCTTTATATAGTGTAAAAAGACATCCTGAAGCCTGGGCAGTCATTAATTTGATTGTCCAACATTTCCCTTATGAGATAATGCCTCTCATAGCAAATGTGTACAGCGCGAGCTGAAAATGCATTTACAGCACTAAAAAACCAAACTTTTATAACAGCTAAACCAAACGTTTCCAATGTACATTTCCACCTTTATATAGTGTAGAAAGGCATCCTGAAGCCTGGAAAGTCATTAATTTGATTGTCCAGTATTTCCTTCATGAGATATTGCAACATTTAGAAAAAGTGTACAGCGCCAGCAGACAATGAATTTTCAGCACTAAAAAAACGAAACTTCATTAACAGCTAAACTAAACGTTTCCAATGTAAATTTCCACCTTTATATAGTGTAAAAAGACATCCTGAAGCCCGGGCAGCCATTAATTTGATTGTCCAATATTTCCCTTATGAGATAATGCCTCTCATAGCAAATGTGTACAGCGCGAGCTGAAAATGCATTTACAGCACTAAAAAACCAAACTTTTATAACAGCTAAACCAAACGTTTCCAAAGTAAATTTCCACATTTATATAGTGTAAAAAGACATCCTGAAGCCTGGGCAGTCATTAATTTCATTGTCCAATATTTCCCTTATGAGATAATGCCTCTCATAGCAAATGTGTACAGCGCGAGCTGAAAATGCATTTACAGCACTAAAATTTACATTTTAAGGACTTTTGCCCTTTTTTGCATGTTTACAGGGGTCATTCTTTTGCACCCTGATCCTAAAGGCTTCATCTGATTGCCTTAAAATTCTGTCTGTAGCATCTTAAGACCTGGGACAAACACTGGGGCTAAAATTTTTTGTTTCCGAAATACTATATGAACGGGGGCGGGGCTTCGAAGTTTTCACTTAAGATTTCCTTCGCCGCAATGGACAAAATGCTTAATAACTCTCCTGCACATGCTGCTAAAAATCCAAAACTTCACATGTACATAAAGAGTCGGTACCTGAAGACATCTATATGTTTATATTCAGTTATACACCTTGCGCCAATCAATATCATTTTTTACATTTTGACGTACTGCACGGTGCCCTTTTAACGAATCCGATTGAAAATTGGCTAGAAAAGACTCAAGACATTGATCTTACTCTATCCCTATTTTTGTGACTTTCCTTCGAAGGGCGTGGCTATTACGGTGCCGCAGAGTCTGATTAATCTCCGTGGCAACAAAAGTTCCTGCAAAATGATTCAGATGATCCATCTTCTCGAAATTTTTCACATTTGAGGATATTCAGGCTCTGAAGACGGCTGCCAACTTATTTTTGATCGCAGTGGTAGCGCCACCAACTGGTTAAAACAAATACAAATTATTTTCGTTGATGTTTTTCTCCGGGCAGGTTAACAAAATCTACCTTATATTTGCTCGGATGAGTGTTTAGGCCTTGAGGATGTCACAATACGAAAGTCTTTCGCCTTCTTCAGAGTGTCACATGATGGTGTCTTGTGACCCGTCTTTATCAGCTGATGTTCCATGAGGGCGTGACTTACCTGTCACAAGAATGAAGGCAAGTCACGCCCCCCGCTGTCCGTTCACTCCGCCAAGATGCTGCTCCAGGTGGTAGAGAGGATGAAGGCTCCCTTGTCTCTGTTCATGGTTTTTATGCCTCGCTTGCAGATCTCAATGGCCTCTCTGATCCAGCGCTGTTGTTTGTTCTCTTCGGTGCGGATGACCCTGCCCTTCTCCCGGTCCATGATGTGGTTTTCCCTTTTGCAGTGGTCAGTGATTGCTGATTTGTAATGTTCATGTTGTGCTTGTTCTTTTACTGCTATGATTTTTCATTTTTTTGACAGGTAATTCACACCCTCATGGAACATCAGCTGATAAAGACGGGTCTCAAGACACCATCATGCGACACTCTGAAGAAGGCGAAAGACTCGCCGAAACATGTCAGGTAAAAAATTTACCTAAAACATAATTGTCTGCTTTTAATGAATCTGTCAAATATCAATAATAAGAAGACAAAATGAACCTAATACAAATAAATGAATGCTTAATAACTCCCCTGCACATGCTCCGAAAAATCCAAACCTTCACCTGTAAATAAAATGTCCCGACCTGAAGACATCTTAATGTTATTATTTTGTTATACACACAGCGCCGCCAAGTGGAATAAAAAATTTGTTTTTATTTTAATTTTCACGTACTGCACGGTGCCCTTTTGACGAATCCGACTGAAAATTAGTCAGAAAAGACTCAAGACAATGATCTTACTCTCTGCGGAGTTTTGTGACGTTTTGGCAAAAGGCGTGGCTATTACGGTGCTGAAAAGTCCGATTGTACTTTGTGGCAACAAAAGCTCTGGCAACATGACTGAGATGATCCTATCTTCTCGAAGTTGTACACATTTGAGGATACTTCAACCCTGAAGACATCTACCAACCTATTTTTCATCGTAGTAGTAGCGCCACCAACTGGTAAAAGCTAATACAAGTTATTTTCTTGGATGTTTTTCTCCGTGCAACTCAACAAGGTCGCCCTCATATATGCTCGGAGGACTGTTTCGTCCATGAGGATGTCACAATACGAAATTCATCCTTTTTCGTGAAAAGTTGTGGGAGTGGCATTGCACTGTTCGGCAATAAAACAACGCTGATTATGAGGTTCTAAATATGAACGACAACTCGTGAAACTTGACACACACATCAGGCAGAGCAAATTTATCAATATTTTATACGTTAGTTGTGCAGCTTTTTTTAAATGGCTCGCCATGGCCCTCGAGAAATGTTCAAAAAAGCAGCCCTGGTTGAGTGTTTCACCTCGCTTTTTGTAAATTTTATGGAGTACAGTGAACCCTCGGTTGTCGCGGTTAATGGGGACCGAGACCACCCGCGGAAACTGAAAATCCGCGAAGTAGCGGCGCACCTTCAAAAATGCTTAAAAAAAAATACAATATATATAATATATATATATATATATATATATATATATATATATATATATATATATATATATATATATATATATATACAGAGAGAGAGAGAGAGAGTGAAATTCATGTGATAACAAAAAAAACAAATTATTATTAAAACGTATTATTTTTTTATTCCCCAGCCATTCTTTTTGTATTTATTTAATTACTCCGACTATTACCTGCTGGTACGCCGTCCGGTGTGCCCTGTGAAATGAAAGGTGGCATTCTTTATTTATTTATTTATTTATTCATTCATTTATTCATTCATAACTGACAGCTTCGCGCTCCGTTCGTGCCCGGGCGGAAGAGGTGTTCCAATTCGGCTTAACTGTGACACACGCCCGCCCTCCTCCCCCGGAGCTTCCATTCGGTTAAACTTAGGGGCCGCTTGGCACCGCCCGTGCCCGGGGAAGGTGCTCCTCTTCGGCTTACTGTGACGCGAGCATGCCCGCCTCCTCCGGAGCTTCCATTCGGTTAAACTTAGGGGCCGCTTGGAACCGCCCGTGCCCGGCGAAGGTGTTCCTCTTCGGCTTACTGTGACGCGAGCATGCCCTCCTCCTCCGGAGCTTCCATTTGGTTAAACTTAGGGGCCGCTTGGAACCGCCCGTGCCCGGGGAAGGTGCTCCTCTTCGGCTTACTGTGACGCGAGCATGCCCTCCTCCTCCGGAGCTTCCATTCGGTTAAACTTCGGGGCCGCTTGGCACCGCCCGTGCCCGGGGAAGGTGCTCCTCTACGGCTTAACTGCCACGCACGCCGGCCGGAGCTCTGGTACGGTCCGAACCGCGCGAAACGTCGCCACCGATCGTGTCCGGGGGAACGTGCTCTTCTTCGTCCACTCTCCTCTTCGCCCACGCTCTTCTTCGGCGCACGCCGGCCGTCTAACCGCTCCAGCGCCCGTCGTGCCGCTCGGCGAAACTACAATGCCCCCGAATATTTTTTATACCCGCGAAGCACTGAACCCGCGAAAGGTGAACCGCGAAGTAGCGAGGGTTCACTGTATGTATAAGACCAAGACCTACAAAAAAGTCTCTTGGAGCAATGAGCTAGGTTTTACAGGAAGTCGGCCATTTTGAATTTACTTAAAAGGGGCGGGTCACCACAATGGACTTTGTGTAGAAATTATTATTGGGGCCCGAGCAGCGACCGCGGCGAGGTCCCTATTTTTTATGTAGAAATTATTATTAGGGCCCGAGCAGCGACCGCTACGAGGTCCCCATTGTTTTTGTGGAAATTATTATTATTATTATTATTAGGGCCCGAGCAGTGACCGCTGCGAGGTCCCTATTGTTTTTCTAGAAATTGTTATTAGGGCCCGAGCTGCGACGGCTGCGAGGTCCCTATTGTTTTTGTAGAAAATATTAATACTTTTATTATTATTGTTATTATTATTATTAGGGCCTGAGCAGCGACCGCTGCGAAGTCCCTGTTGTTTTTGTAGAAATTATTATTATTATTTTTCCGATTGTTCGATTACATTTTTGCCCCCCCGAAACATGCACAAAAATTCACCAAACTTGGCAGTCTCATCGGGCATGGCGAAAAATTTGATATTTTAACGTCTAATATGAACAGGAAGTGAGTTATGAATTTTTGAAAGTCCGACTTTTGCCCTTTTTTGCATGTTTACAGGGGTCATTCTTTTGCACCCTGATCCTAAAGGCTTCATCTGATTGCCTTAAAATTCTGTCTGTAGCATCTTAAGACCTGGGACAAACACTGGGGCTAAAATTTTTTGTTTCCGAAATACTATATGACGGGGGCGGGGCTTTGAAGTTTTCACTTAAGATTTCCTTCGCCGCAATGGACAAAATGCTTAATAACTCTCTTGCACATGCTGCTAAAAATCCAAAACTTCACATGTACATCAAGAGTCGGTACCTGAAGACATCTATATGTTTATATTCTGTTATACACCTTGCGCCAATCAATATCATTTTTTACATTTTGACGTCCTGCACGGTGCCCTTTTAACGAATCCGATTGAAAATTGGCTAGAAAAGACTCAAGACATTGATCTTACTCTATCCCTATTTTTGTGACTTTCCTTCGAAGGGCGTGGCTATTACGGTGCCGCAGAGTCTGATTATTCTCCGTGGCAACAAAAGTTCCTGCAAAATGATTCAGATGATCCATCTTCTCGAAATTTTTCACATTTGAGGATATTCAGGCCCTGAAGACGGCTGCCAACTTATTTTTGATCGCAGTGGTAGCGCCACCAACTGGTTAAAACAAATACAAATTATTTTCGTTGATGTTTTTCTCCGGGCAGGTTCACAAAATCTACCTTATATTTGCTCGGATGAGTGTTTAGGCCTTGAGGATGTCACAATACGAAAGTCTTTCGCCTTCTTCAGAGTGTCACATGATGGTGTCTTGTGACCCGTCTTTATCAGCTGATGTTCCATGAGGGCGTGACTTACCTGTCACAAGAATGAAGGCAAGTCACACCCCCCGCTGTCCGTTCACTCCGCCAAGATGCTGCTCTAGGTGGTAGAGAGGATGAAGGCTCCCTTGTCTCTGTTCATGGTTTTTATGCCTCGCTTGCAGATCTCAATGGCCTCTCTGATCCAGCGCTGTTGTTTGTTCTCTTCGGTGCGGATGACCCTGCCCTTCTCCCGGTCCATGATGTGGTTTTCCTTGCAGTGGTCAGTGATTGCTGATTTGTAATGTTCATGTTGTGCTTGTTCTTTTACTGCTCTGATTTTTCATTTTTTTGACAGGTAAGTCACACCCTCATGGAACATCAGCTGATAAAGACGGGTCTCAAGACACCATCATGCGACACTCTGAAGAAGGCGAAAGACTCGCCGAAACATGTCAGGTAAAAAATTAACCTAAAACATAATTGTCTGCTTTTAATGAATCAGTCAAATATCAATAATAAGAAGACAAAATGAACCTAATACAAATAAATGAATGCTTAATAACGCCCTTGCACATGCTCCTAAAAATCCAAACCTTCACCTGTAAATAAAACGTCCCGACCTGAAGACATCTTAATGTTATTATTTTGTTATACACACAGCGCCGCCAAGTGGAATCAAAAATGTGTTTTTATTTTAATTTTCACGTACTGCACGGTGCCCTTTTGACGAATCCGACTGAAAATTAGTCAGAAAAGACTCAAGACAATGATCTTACTCTCTGCCGAATTTTGTGACGTTTTGGCAAAAGGCGTGGCTATTACGGTGCTGAAAAGTCCGATTGTACTTTGTGGCAACAAAAGCTCCGGCAACATGACTCAGATGATCCTATCTTCTCGAAGTTGTACACATTTGAGGATACTTCAGCCCTGAAGACATCTACCAACTTATTTTTCATCGTAGTAGTAGCGCCACCAACTGGTAAAAGCTAATACAAGTTATTTTCTTGGATGTTTTTCTCCGTGCAACTCAACAAGGTCGCCCTCATATATGCTCGGATGACTGTTTCGGCCATGAGGATGTCACAATACGAAATTCATCCTTTTTCGTCAAAAGTTGTGGGAGTGGCATTGCACTGTTCGGCAATAAAACAACGCTGATTATGAGGTTCTAAATATGAACGACAACTCGTGAAACTTTACACACACATCAGGCAGAGCAAATTTATCAATATTTTATACGTTAGTTGTGCAGCTTTTTTGAAATGGCTCGCCATGGCCCTCGAGAAATGTTCAAAAAAGCAGCCCTGGTTGAGTGTTTCACCTCGCTTTTTCTAAATTTTATGGAGTACAGTGAACCCTCGGTTGTCGCGGTTAATGGGGACCGAGACCACCCGCGGAAACTGAAAATCCGCGAAGTAGCGGCGCACCTTCAAAAATGCTTAAAAAAAAATACAATATATATAATAAATATATATATATATATATATATATATAGATATATATATATAGATATATATATATATATACAGAGAGAGAGAGAGAGTGAAATTCATGTTATAACAAAAAAAACAAATTATTATTAAAACGTATTATTTTTTTATTCCCCAGCCATTCTTTTTGTATTTATTTAATTACTCCGACTTTTACCTGCTGGTACGCCGTCCGGTGTGCCCTGTGAAATGAAAGGTGGCATTCTTTATTTATTTATTTATTTATTCATTTATTCATTCATAACTGACAGCTTCGCGCTCCGTTCGTGCCCGGGCGGAAGAGGTGTTCCAATTCGGCTTAACTGTGACACACGCCCGCCCTCCTCCCCCGGAGCTTCCATTCGGTTAAACTTAGGGGCCGCTTGGCACCGCCCGTGCCCGGGGAAGGTGCTCCTCTTCGGCTTACTGTGACGCGAGCATGCCCGCCTCCTCCGGAGCTTCCATTCGGTTAAACTTAGGGGCCGCTTGGAACCGCCCGTGCCCGGCGAAGGTGCTCCTCTTCGGCTTACTGTGACGCGAGCATGCCCTCCTCCTCCGGAGCTTCCATTCGGTTAAACTTAGGGGCCGCTTGGCACCGCCCGTGCCCGGGGAAGGTGCTCCTCTTCGGCTTACTGTGACGCGAGCATGCCCGCCTCCTCCGGAGCTTCCATTCGGTTAAACTTAGGGGCCGCTTGGAACCGCCCGTGCCCGGCGAAGGTGCTCCTCTTCGGCTTACTGTGACGCGAGCATGCCCTCCTCCTCCGGAGCTTCCATTTGGTTAAACTTAGGGGCCGCTTGGAACCGCCCGTGCCCGGGGAAGGTGCTCCTCTTCGGCTTACTGTGACGCGAGCATGCCCTCCTCCTCCGGAGCTTCCATTCGGTTAAACTTAGGGGCCGCTTGGCACCGCCCGTGCCTGGGGAAGGTGCTCCTCTACGGCTTAACTGCCACGCACGCCGGCCGGAGCTCTGGTACGGTCCGAACCGCGCGAAACGTCGCCACCGATCGTGTCCGGGGGAACGTGCTCTTCTTCGTCCACTCTCCTCTTCGCCCACGCTCTTCTTCGGCGCACGCCGGCCGTCTAACCGCTCCAGCGCCCGTCGTGCCGCTCGGCGAAACTACAATGCCCCCGAATATTTTTTATACCCGCGAAGCACTGAACCCGCGAAAGGTGAACCGCGAAGTATCGAGGGTTCACTGTATGTATAAGACCAAGACCTACAAAAAAGTCTCTTGGAGCAATGAGCTAGGTTTTACAGGAAGTCGGCCATTTTGAATTTACTTAAAAGGGGCGGGTCACCACAATGGACTTTGTGTAGAAATTATTATTGGGGCCCGAGCAGCGACTGCGGCGAGGTCCCTATTGTTTATGTAGAAATTATTATTAGGGCCCGAGCAGCGACCGCTACGAGGTCCCCATTGTTTTTGTGGAAATTATTATTATTATTATTATTAGGGCCCGAGCAGTGACCGCTGCGAGGTCCCTATTGTTTTTCTAGAAATTGTTATTAGGGCCCGAGCTGCGACGGCTGCGAGGTCCCTATTGTTTTTGTAGAAAATATTATTACTTTCAAATTTCCCCATTGTGGGACTAATAAAGGACATCTTATCTTATCTTCTCTTATTATTATTATAATTATTAGGGCCTGAGCAGCGACCGCTGCGAAGTCCCTATTGTTTTTGTAGAAATTATTATTATTATTATTTTTCCGATTGTTCGATTGCATTTTTGACCCCCGAAACATGCACAAAAATTCACCAAACTTGGCAGTCTCATCGGGCATGGCGAAAAATTTGATATTTTAATGACTAATATGAATAGGAAGTGAGTTATGAATTTTTGAAAGTCCGACTTTTGCCCTTTTTTGCATGTTTACAGGGGTCATTCTTTTGCACCCTGATCCTAAATACACACAGCGCCGCCAAGTGGAATCAAAAATTTGTTTTTATTTAAATTTTCACATTATGCACGGTGCCCTTTTGACGAATCCGACTGAAAATTAGTCAGAAAAGACTCAAGACAATGATCTTACTCTCTGCCGAATTTTGTGACGTTTTGGCAAAAGGCGTGGCTATTACGGTGCTGAAAAGTCAGATTGTACTCTGTGGCAATAAAAGCTCCGGCAACATGACTCAGATGATCCTATCTTCTCGAAGTTGTACACATTTGAGGATACTTCAGCCCTGAAGACATCTACCAACTTATTTTTCATCGTAGTAGTAGCGCCACCAACTGGTAAAAGCTAATACAAGTTATTTTCTTGGATGTTTTTCTCCGTGCAACTCAACAAGGTCGCCCTCATATATGCTCGGATGACTGTTTCGGCCATGAGGATGTCACAATACGAAATTCGTCCTTTTTCTTGTGACAAAATGCTTAATAACTCTCCTGCACATGCTGCTAAAAATCCAAAACTTCACATGTACATAAAGAGTCGGTACCTGAAGACATCTATATGTTTATATTCTGTTATACACCTTGCGCCAATCAATATCATTTTTTACATTTTGACGTACTGCACGGTGCCCTTTTAACGAATCCGATTGAAAATTGGCTAGAAAAGACTCAAGACATTGATCTTACTCTATCCCTATTTTTGTGACTTTCCTTCGAAGGGCGTGGCTATTACGGTGCCGCAGAGTCTGATTATTCTCCGTGGCAACAAAAGTTCCTGCAAAATGATTCAGATGATCCATCTTCTCGAAATTTTTCACATTTGAGGATATTCAGGCCCTGAAGACGGCTGCCAACTTATTTTTGATCGCAGTGGTAGCGCCACCAACTGGTTAAAACAAATACAAATTATTTTCGTTGATGTTTTTCTCCGGGCAGGTTAACAAAATCTACCTTATATTTGCTCGGATGAGTGTTTAGGCCTTGAGGATGTCACAATACGAAAGTCTTTCGCCTTCTTCAGAGTGTCACATGATGGTGTCTTGTGGCCCGTCTTTATCAGCTGATGTTCCATGAGGGCGTGACTTACCTGTCACAAGAATGAAGGCAAGTCACGCCCCCCGCTGTCCGTTAACTCCGCCAAGATGCTGGTCCAGGTGGTAGAGAGGATGAAGGCTCCCTTGTCTCTGTTCATGGTTTTTATGCCTTGCTTGCAGATCTCAATGGCCTCTCTGATCCAGCGCTGTTGTTTGTTCTCTTCTGTGCGGATGACCCTGCCCTTCTCCCGGTCCATGATGTGGTTTTCCCTTTTGCAGTGGTCAGTGATTGCTGATTTGTAATGTTCATGTTGTGCTTGTTCTTTTACTGCTCTGATTTTTCATTTTTTTGACAGGTAAGTCACACCCTCATGGAACATCAGCTGATAAAGACGGGTCTCAAGACGCCATCATGCGACACTCTGAAGAAGGCGAAAGACTCGCCGAAACATGTCAGGTAAAAAATTTACCGAAAACATAATTGTCTGCTTTTAATGAATCTGTCAAATATCAATAATAAGAAGACAAAATGAACCTAATACAAATAAATGAATGCTTAATAACTCCCCTGCACATGCTCCTAAAAATCCAAACCTTCACCTGTAAATAAAATGTCCCGACCTGAAGACATCTTAATGTTATTATTTTGTTATACACACAGCGCCGCCAAGTGGAATCAAAAATTTGTTTTTATTTTAATTTTCACGTACTGCACCGTGCCCTTTTGACGAATCCGACTGAAAATTAGTCAGAAAAGACTCAAGACAATGATCTTACTCTCTGCCGAGTTTTGTGACGTTTTGGCAAAAGGCGTGGCTATTACGGTGCTGAAAATTCCGATTGTACTTTGTGGCAACAAAAGCTCCGGCAACATGACTCAGATGATCCTATCTTCTCGAAGTTGTACACATTTGAGGATACTTCAGCCCTGAAGACATCTACCAACTTATTTTTCATCGTAGTAGTAGCGCCACCAACTGGTAAAAGCTAATACAAGTTATTTTCTTGGATGTTTTTCTCCGTGCAACTCAACAAGGTCGCCCTCATATATGCTCGGAGGACTGTTTCGGCCATGAGGATGTCACAATACGAAATTCATCCTTTTTCGTGAAAAGTTGTGGGAGTGGCATTGCACTGTTTGGCAATAAAACAACGCTGATTATGAGGTTCTAAATATGAACGACAACTCGTGAAACTTGACACACACATCAGGCAGAGCAAATTTATCAATATTTTATACGTTAGTTGTGCAGCTTTTTTGAAATGGCTCGCCATGGCCCTCGAGAAATGTTCAAAAAAGCAGCCCTGGTTGAGTGTTTCACCTCGCTTTTTGTAAATTTTATGGAGTACAGTGAACCCTCGGTTATCGCGGTTAATGGGGACCGAGACCACCCGCGGAAACTGAAAATCCGCGAAGTAGCGGCGCACCTTCAAAAATGCTTAAAAGAAAATACAATATATATAATAAATATATATATATATATATATATATATATATATATATATATATATATACGGGGAGAGAGAGAGAGAGAGAGAGTGAAATTCATGTTATAACAAAAAAACCAAATTATTATTAAAACGTATTATTTTTTTATTCCCCAGCCATTCTTTTTGTATTTATTTAATTACTCCGACTTTTACCTGCTGGTACGCCGTCCGGTGTTCCCTGTGAAATGAAAGGTGGCATTCTTTAATTATTTATTTATTTATTCATTTATTCATTCATAACTGACAGCTTCGCGCTCCGTTCGTGTCCGGGCGGAAGAGGTGTTCCAATTCGGCTTAACTGTGACACACGCCCGCCCTCCTCCCCCGGAGCTTCCATTCGGTTAAACTTAGGGGCCGCTTGGCACCGCCCGTGCCCGGGGAAGGTGCTCCTCTTCGGCTTACTGTGACGCGAGCATGCCCGCCTCCTCCGGAGCTTCCATTCGGTTAAACTTAGGAGCCGCTTGGAACCGCCCGTGCCCGGCAAAGGTGCTCCTCTTCGGCTTACTGTGACGCGAGCATGCCCTCCTCCTCCGGAGCTTCCATTTGGTTAAACTTAGGGGCCGCTTGGAACCGCCCGTGCCTGGGGAAGGTGCTCCTCTTCGGCTTACTGTGACGCGAGCATGCCCTCCTCCTCCGGAGCTTCCATTCGGTTAAACTTAGGGGCCGCTTGGCACCGCCCGTGCCCGGGGACGGTGCTCCTCTACGGCTTAACTGCCACGCACGCCGGCCGGAGCCTTGGTACGGTCCGAACCGCGCGAAACGTCGCCACCGATCGTGTCCGGGGGAACGTGCTCTTCTTCGTCCACTCTCCTCTTCGCCCACGCTCTTCTTCGGCGCACGCCGGCCGTCTAACCGCTCCAGCGCCCGTCGTGCCGCTCGGCGAAACTACAATGCCCCCGAATATTTTTTATACCCGCGAAGCACTGAACCCGCGAAAGGTGAACCGCGAAGTAGCGAGGGTTCACTGTATGTATAAGACCAAGACCTACAAAAAAGTCTCTTGGAGCAATGAGCTAGGTTTTACAGGAAGTCGGCCATTTTGAATTTACTTAAAAGGGGCGGGTCACCACAATGGACTTTGTGTAGAAATTATTATTGGGGCCCGAGCAGCGACCGCGGCGAGGTCCCTATTGTTTATGTAGAAATTATTATTATTATTATTATTAGGGCCCGAGCAGTGACCGCTGCGAGGTCCCTATTGTTTTTCTAGAAATTGTTATTAGGGCCCGAGCTGCGACGGCTGCGAGGTCCCTATTGTTTTTGTAGAAAATATTATTACTTTTATTATTATTATTATTATTATTATTAGGGCCTGAGCAGCGACCGCTGCGAAGTCCCTGTTGTTTTTGTAGAAATTATTATTATTATTATTTTTCCGATTGTACGATCGCATTTTTGACCCCGAAACATGCACAAAAACTCACCAAACTTGGCAGTCTCATCGGGCATGGCGAGAAATTTGATATTTTAACGTCTAATATGAACAGGAAGTGAGTTATGAATTTTTGAAAGTCCGACTTTTGCCCTTTTTTGCATGTTTACAGGGGTCATTCTTTTGCACCCTGATCCTAAAGGCTTCATCTGATTGCCTTAAAATTCTGTCTGTAGCATCTTAAGACCTGGGACAAACACTGGGGCTAAAATCTTTTGTTTCCGAAATACTATATGACGGGGGCGGGGCTTCAAAGTTTTCACTTAAGATTTCCTTCGCCGCAATGGACAAAATGCTTAATAACTCTCCTGCACATGCTGCTAAAAATCCAAAACTTCACATGTACATAAAGAGTCGGTACCTGAAGACATCTATATGTTTATATTCTGTTATACACCTTGCGCCAATCAATAACATTTTTTACATTTTGACGTACTGCACGGTGCCCTTTTCACGAATCCGATTGAAAATTGGCTAGAAAAGACTCAAGACATTGATCTTACTCTATCCCTATTTTTGTGACTTTCCTTCGAAGGGCGTGGCTATTGCGGTGCCGCAGAGTCTGATTATTCTCCGTGGCAACAAAAGTTCCTGCAAAATGATTCAGATGATCCATCTTCTCGAAATTTTTCACATTTGAGGATATTCAGGCCCTGAAGACGGCTGCCAACTTATTTTTGATCGCAGTGGTAGCGCCACCAACTGGTTAAAACAAATACAAATTATTTTCGTTGATGTTTTTCTCCGGGCAGGTTCACAAAATCTACCTTATATTTGCTCGGATGAGTGTTTAGGCCTTGAGGATGTCACAATACGAAAGTCTTTCGCCTTCTTCAGAGTGTCACATGATGGTGTCTTGTGACCCGTCTTTATCAGCTGATGTTCCATGAGGGCGTGACTTACCTGTCACAAGAATGAAGGCAAGTCACACCCCCCGCTGTCCGTTCACTCCGCCAAGATGCTGCTCTAGGTGGTAGAGAGGATGAAGGCTCCCTTGTCTCTGTTCATGGTTTTTATGCCTCGCTTGCAGATCTCAATGGCCTCTCTGATCCAGCGCTGTTGTTTGTTCTCTTCGGTGCGGATGACCCTGCCCTTCTCCCGGTCCATGATGTGGTTTTCCCTTTTGCAGTGGTCAGTGATTGCTGATTTGTAATGTTCATGTTGTGCTTGTTCTTTTACTGCTCTGATTTTTCATTTTTTTGACAGGTAAGTCACACCCTCATGGAACATCAGCTGATAAAGACGGGTCTCAAGACACCATCATGCGACACTCTGAAGAAGGCGAAAGACTCGCCGAAACATGTCAGGTAAAAAATTAACCTAAAACATAATTGTCTGCTTTTAATGAATCAGTCAAATATCAATAATAAGAAGACAAAATGAACCTAATACAAATAAATGAATGCTTAATAACTCCCCTGCACATGCTCCTGAAAATCCAAATCTTCACCTGTAAATAAAACGTCCCGACCTGAAGACATCTTAATGTTATTATTTTGTTATACACACAGCGCCGCCAAGTGGAATCAAAAATGTGTTTTTATTTTAATTTTCACATCCTGCACGGTGCCCTTTTGACAAATCCGACTGAAAATTAGTCAGAAAAGACTCAAGACAATGATCTTTCTCTCTGCCGAATTTTGTGACGTTTTGGCAAAAGGCGTGGCTATTACGGTGCTGAAAAGTCAGATTGTACTCTGTGGCAACAAAAGCTCCGGCAACATGACTCAGATGATCCTATCTTCTCGAAGTTGTACACATTTGAGGATACTTCAGCCCTGAAGACATCTGCCAACTTATTTTTCATCGTAGTAGTAGCGCCACCAACTGGTAAAAGCTAATACAAGTTATTTTCTTGGATGTTTTTCTCCGTGCAACTCAACAAGGCCGCCCTCATATATGCTCGGATGACTGTTTCGGCCATGAGGATGTCACAATACGAAATTCGTCCTTTTTCGTGTAAAGTTGTGGGAGTGGCATTGCACTGTTCGGCAATAAAACAACGCTGATTATGAGGTTCTAAATATGAACGACAACTCGTGAAACTTTACACACACATCAGGCCGAGCAAATTTATCAATATTTTATACGTTAGTTGTGCAGCTTTTTTGAAATGGCTCGCCATGGCCCTCGAGAAATGTTAAAAAAAGCAGCCCTGGTTGAGTTTTTCACCTCGCTTTTTGTAAATTTTATGGAGTACAGTGAACCCTCGGTAATCGCGGTTAATGGGGACAGAGACCACCCGCGAAAACTGAAAATCCGCGAAGTAGCGGCGCACCTTCAAATATGCTTAAAAAAATATACAATATATATAATAAATATATAAATATATATATATATATATATATATATATATATATATATATATATATATATATATATATATATATATATATATATATATATATATACGGGGAGAGAGAGAGTGAAATTCATGTTATAACAAAAAAACCAAATTATTATTAAAACGTATTATTTTTTTATTCCCCAGCCATTCTTTTTGTATTTATTTAATTACTCCGACTTTTATCTGCTGGTACGCCGTCCGGTGTGCCCTGTGAAATGAAAGGTGGCATTCTTTATTCATTTCTTTATTTATTCTTTTATACATTCATAACTGACAGCTTCGCGCTCCGCTCGTGCCCGGGCGGAAGAGGTGCTCCAATTCGGCTTAACTGTGACACACACCCGCCCTCCTCCCCCGGAGCTTCCATTCGGTTAAACTTAGGGGCCGCTTGGCACCGCCCGTGCCCGGGGAAGGTGCTCCTCTTCGGCTTACTGTGACGCGAGCATGCCCTCCTCCTCCGGAGCTTCCATTCGGTTAAACTTAGGGGCCGCTTGGAATCGCCCGTGCCCGGGGAAGGTGCTCCTCTTCGGCTTACTGTGACGCGAGCATGCCCTCCTCCTCCGGAGCTTCCATTCGGTTAAACTTAGGGGCCGCTTGGCACCGCCCGTGCCCGGGGAAGGTTCTCCTCTACGGCTTAACTGCCACGCACGCCGGCCGGAGCTCTGGTACTGTCCGAACCGCGCGAAACGTCGCCACCGATCGTGTCCGGGGGAACGTGCTCTTCTTCGTCCACTCTCCTCTTCGCCCACGCTCTTCTTCGGCGCACACCGGCCGTCTAACCGCTCCAGCGCCCCGTCGTGCCGCTCGGCGAAACTACAATGCCCCCGAATATTTTTTAGACCCGCGAAGCACTGAACCCGCGAAAGGTGAACCGCCAAGTAGCGAGGGTTCACTGTATGTATAAGACCAAGACCTACAAAAAAGTCTCTTGGAGCAATGAGCTAGGTTTTACAGGAAGTCGGCCATTTTGAATTTACTTAAAAGGGGGCGGGTCACCACAATGGACTTTGTGTAGAAATGATAATTGGGGCCCGAGCAGCGACCGCGGCGAGGTCCCTATTGTTTTTGTAGAAATTATTATTAGGGCCCGAGCAGCGACCGCTACGAGGTCCCCATTGTTTTTGTGGAAATTATTATTATTATTATTATTAGGCCCGAGCAGTGACCGCTGCGAGGTCCCTATTGTTTTTCTAGAAATTGTTATTAGGGCCCGAGCTGCGACGGCTGCGAGGTCCCTATTGTTTTTGTAGAAAATATTATTACTTTTATTATTATTATTATTATTATTATTAGGGCCTGAGCAGCGACCGCTGCGAAGTCCCTGTTGTTTTTGTAGAAATTATTATTATTATTATTTTTCCGATTGTTCGATTGCATTTTTGACCCCCGAAACATGCACAAAAACTCACCAAACTTGGCAGTCTCATCGGGCATGGCGAGAAATTTGATATTTTAAACGTCTAATATGAACAGGAAGTGAGTTATGAATTTTTGAAAGTCCGACTTTTGCCCTTTTTTGCATGTTTACAGGGGTCATTCTTTTGCACCCTGATCCTAAAGGCTTCATCTGATTGCCTTAAAATTCTGTCTGTAGCATCTTAAGACCTGGGACAAACACTGGGGCTAAAATTGGGGCTAAAATCTTTTGTTTCCGAAATACTATATGACGGGGGCGGGGCTTCAAAGTTTTCACTTAAGATTTCCTTCGCCGCAATGGACAAAATGCTTAATAACTCTCCTGCACATGCTGCTAAAATCCAAAACTTCACATGTACATAAAGAGTCGGTACCTGAAGACATCTATATGTTTATATTCTGTTATACACCTTGCGCCAATCAATATCATTTTTTACATTTTGACGTACTGCACGGTGCCCTTTTAACGAATCCGATTGAAAATTGGCTAGAAAAGACTCAAGACATTGATCTTACTCTATCCCTATTTTTGTGACTTTCCTTCGAAGGGCGTGGCTATTACGGTGCCGCAGAGTCTGATTATTCTCCGTGGCAACAAAAGTTCCTGCAAAATGATTCAGATGATCCATCTTCTCGAAATTTTTCACATTTGAGGATATTCAAGCCCTGAAGACGGCTGCCAACTTATTTTTGATCGCAGTGGTAGCGCCACCAACTGGTTAAAACAAATACAAATTATTTTCGTTGATGTTTTTCTCCGGGCAGGTTCACAAAATCTACCTTATATTTGCTCGGATGAGTGTTTAGGCCTTGAGGATGTCACAATACGAAAGTCTTTCGCCTTCTTCAGAGTGTCACATGATGGTGTCTTGTGACCCGTCTTTATCAGCTGATGTTCCATGAGGGCGTGACTTACCTGTCACAAGAATGAAGGCAAGTCACACCCCCCGCTGTCCGTTCACTCCGCCAAGATGCTGCTCTAGGTGGTAGAGAGGATGAAGGCTCCCTTGTCTCTGTTCATGGTTTTTATGCCTCGCTTGCAGATCTCAATGGCCTCTCTGATCCAGCGCTGTTGTTTGTTCTCTTCGGTGCGGATGACCCTGCCCTTCTCCCGGTCCATGATGTGGTTTTCCCTTTTGCAGTGGTCAGTGATTGCTGATTTGTAATGTTCATGTTGTGCTTGTTCTTTTACTGCTCTGATTTTTCATTTTTTTGACAGGTAAGTCACACCCTCATGGAACATCAGCTGATCAAGACGGGTCTCAAGACACCATCATGCGACACTCTGAAGAAGGCGAAAGACTCGCCGAAACATGTCAGGTAAAAAATTAACCTAAAACATAATTGTCTGCTTTTAATGAATCAGTCAAATATCAATAATAAGAAGACAAAATTAACCTAATACAAATAAATGAATGCTTAATAACTCCCCTGCACATGCTCCTGAAAATCCAAACCTTCACCTGTAAATAAAACGTCCCGACCTGAAGACATCTTAATGTTATTATTTTGTTATACACACAGCGCCGCCAAGTGGAATCAAAAATGTGTTTTTATTTTAATTTTCACATCCTGCACGGTGCCCTTTTGACAAATCCGACTGAAAATTAGTCAGAAAAGACTCAAGACAATGATCTTTCTCTCTGCCGAATTTTGTGACGTTTTGGCAAAAGGCGTGGCTATTACGGTGCTGAAAAGTCAGATTGTACTCTGTGGCAACAAAAGCTCCGGCAACATGACTCAGATGATCCTATCTTCTCGAAGTTGTACACATTTGAGGATACTTCAGCCCTGAAGACATCTACCAACTTATTTTTCATCGTAGTAGTAGCGCCACCAACTGGTAAAAGCTAATACAAGTTATTTTCTTGGATGTTTTTCTCCGTGCAACTCAACAAGGCCGCCCTCATATATGCTCGGATGACTGTTTCGGCCATGAGGATGTCACAATACGAAATTCGTCCTTTTTCGTGTAAAGTTGTGGGAGTGGCATTGCACTGTTCGGCAATAAAACAACGCTGATTATGAGGTTCTAAATATGAACGACAACTCGTGAAACTTTACACACACATCAGGCCGAGCAAATTTATCAATATTTTATACGTTAGTTGTGCAGCTTTTTTGAAATGGCTCGCCATGGCCCTCGAGAAATGTTAAAAAAAGCAGCCCTGGTTGAGTGTTTCACCTCGCTTTTTGTAAATTTTATGGAGTACAGTGAACCCTCGGTAATCGCGGTTAATGGGGACAGAGACCACCCGCGAAAACTGAAAATCCGCGAAGTAGCGGCGCACCTTCAAAAATGCTTAAAAAAATATACAATATATATAATAAATATATATATATATATATATATATATATATATATATATATATATATATATATATATATATATATATATATATATATATATATATATATATACGGGGAGAGAGAGAGTGAAATTCATGTTATAACAAAAAAACCAAATTATTATTAAAACGTATTATTTTTTTATTCCCCAGCCATTCTTTTTGTATTTATTTAATTACTCCGACTTTTATCTGCTGGTACGCCGTCCGGTGTGCCCTGTGAAATGAAAGGTGGCATTCTTTATTCATTTATTTATTTATTCTTTTATACATTCATAACTGACAGCTTCGCGCTCCGCTCGTGCCCGGGCGGAAGAGGTGCTCCAATTCGGCTTAACTGTGACACACACCCGCCCTCCTCCCCCGGAGCTTCCATTCGGTTAAACTTAGGGGCCGCTTGGCACCGCCCGTGCCCGGGGAAGGTGCTCCTCTTCGGCTTACTGTGACGCGAGCATGCCCTCCTCCTCCGGAGCTTCCATTCGGTTAAACTTAGGGGCCGCTTGGAATCGCCCGTGCCCGGCAAAGGTGCTCCTCTTCGGCTTACTGTGACGCGAGCATGCCCTCCTCCTCCGGAGCTTCCATTCGGTTAAACTTAGGGGCCGGTTGGCACCGCCCGTGCCCGGGGAAGGTTCTCCTCTACGGCTTAACTGCCACGCACGCCGGCCGGAGCTCTGGTACTGTCCGAACCGCGCGAAACGTCGCCACCGATCGTGTCCGGGGGAACGTGCTCTTCTTCGTCCACTCTCCTCTTCGCCCACGCTCTTCTTCGGCGCACACCGGCCGTCTAACCGCTCCAGCGCCCCGTCGTGCCGCTCAGCGAAACTACAATGCCCCCGAATATTTTTTAGACCCGCGAAGCACTGAACCCGCGAAAGGTGAACCGCCAAGTAGCGAGGGTTCACTGTATGTATAAGACCAAGACCTACAAAAAAGTCTCTTGGAGCAATAAGCTAGGTTTTACAGGAAGTCGGCCATTTTGAATTTACTTAAAAGGGGGCGGGTCACCACAATGGACTTTGTGTAGAAATTATAATTGGGGCCCGAGCAGCGACCGCGGCGAGGTCCCTATTGTTTTTGTAGAAATTATTATTAGGGCCCGAGCAGCGACCGCTACGAGGTCCCCATTGTTTTTGTGGAAATTATTATTATTATTATTATTAGGGCCCGAGCAGTGACCGCTGCGAGGTCCCTATTGTTTTTCTAGAAATTGTTATTAGGGCCCGAGCTGCGACGGCTGCAAGGTCCCTATTGTTTTTGTAGAAAATATTATTACTTTTATTATTATTATTATTATTATTATTATTAGGGCCTGAGCAGCGACCGCTGCGAAGTCCCTGTTGTTTTTGTAGAAATTATTATTATTATTATTTTTCCGATTGTTCGATTGCATTTTTGACCCCCGAAACATGCACAAAAACTCACCAAACTTGGCAGTCTCATCGGGCATGGCGAGAAATGTGATATTTTAACGTCTAATATGAACAGGAAGTGAGTTATGAATCTTTGAAAGTCCGACTTTTGCCCTTTTTTGCATGTTTACAGGGGTCATTCTTTTGCACCCTGATCCTAAAGGCTTCATCTGATTGCCTTAAAATTCTGTCTGTAGCATCTTAAGACCTGGGACAAACACTGGGGCTAAAATTGGGGCTAAAATCTTTTGTTTCCGAAATACTATATGACGGGGGCGGGGCTTCAAAGTTTTCACTTCAGATTTCCTTCGCCGCAATGGACAAAATGCTTAATAACTCTCCTGCACATGCTGCTAAAAATCCAAAACTTCACATGTACATAAAGAGTCGGTACCTGAAGACATCTATATGTTTATACTCTGTTATACACCTTGCGCCAATCAATATAATTTTTTACATTTTGACGTACTGCACGGTGCCCTTTTAACGAATCCGATTGAAAATTGGCTAGAAAAGACTCAAGACATTGATCTTACTCTATCCCTATTTTTGTGACTTTCCTTCGAAGGGCGTGGCTATTACGGTGCCGCAGAGTCTGATTATTCTCCGTGGCAACAAAAGTTCCTGCAAAATGATTCAGATGATCCATCTTCTCGAAATTTTTCACATTTGAGGATATTCAGGCCCTGAAGACGGCTGCCAACTTATTTTTGATCACAGTGGTAGCGCCCCCAACTGGTTAAAACAAATACAAATTATTTTCGTTGATTTTTTTCTCCGGGCAGGTTAACAAAATCTACCTTATATTTGCTCGGATGAGTGTTTAGGCCTTGAGGATGTCACAATACGAAAGTCTTTCGCCTTCTTCAGAGTGTCACATGATGGTGTCTTGTGACCCGTCTTTATCAGCTGATGTTCCATGAGGGCGTGACTTACCTGTCACAAGAATGAAGGCAAGTCACGCCCCCCGCTGTCCGTTCACTCCGCCAAGATGCTGGTCCAGGTGGTAGAGAGGATGAAGGCTCCCTTGTCTCTGTTCATGGTTTTTATGCCTCGCTTGCAGATCTCAATGGCCTCTCTGATCCAGCGCTGTTGTTTGTTCTCTTCGGTGCGGATGACCCTGCCCTTCTCCCGGTCCATGATGTGGTTTTCCCTTTTGCAGTGGTCAGTGATTGCTGATTTGTAATGTTCATGTTGTGCTTGTTCTTTTACTGCTCTGATTTTTCATTTTTTTGACAGGTAAGTCACACCCACATGGAACATCAGCTGATAAAGACGGGTCTCAAGACACCATCATGCGACACTCTGAAGAAGGCGAAAGACTCGCCGAAACATGTCAGGTAAAAAATTCACCTAAAACATAATTGTCTGCTTTTAATGAATCAGTCAAATATCAATAATAAGAAGACAAAATGAACCTAATACAAATAAATGAATGCTTAATAACTCCCCTGCACATGCTCCTGAAAATCCAAACCTTCACCTGTAAATAAAACGTCCCGACCTGAAGACATCTTAATGTTATTATTTTGTTATACACACAGCGCCGCCAAGTGGAATCAAAAATGTGTTTTTATTTTAATTTTCACGTACTGCACGGTGCCCTTTTGACGAATCCGACTGAAAATTAGTCAGAAAAGACTCAAGACAATGATCTTACTCTCTGCCGAATTTTGTGACGTTTTGGCAAAAGGCGTGGCTATTACGGTGCTGAAAAGTCCGATTGTACTTTGTGGCAACAAAAGCTCCGGCAACATGACTCAGATGATCCTATCTTCTCGAAGTTGTACACATTTGAGGATACTTCAGCCCTGAAGACGTCTACCAACTTATTTTTCATCGTAGTAGTAGCGCCACCAACTGGTAAAAGCTAATACAAGTTATTTTCTTGGATGTTTTTCTCCGTGCAACTCAACAAGGCCGCCCTCATATATGCTCGGATGACTGTTTCGGCCATGAGGATGTCACAATACGAAATTCGTCCTTTTTCGTGTAAAGTTGTGGGAGTGGCATTGCACTGTTCGGCAATAAAACAACGCTGATTATGAGGTTCTAAATATGAACGACAACTCGTGAAACTTTACACACACATCAGGCAGAGCAAATTTATCAATATTTTATACGTTAGTTGTGCAGCTTTTTTGAAATGGCTCGCCATGGCCCTCGAGAAAAGTTAAAAAAAGAATAGAATAGAAATAGAAATCCCTTTATTGTCATTGTACTCAAGTGTGCAACGAGATTAGAGGGCTCCCCTCTCCAGTGCAATACAACAATAATACAGACAATATATAAATTAGATAAATAAATAAGACAGTGCAATGGAATTCAGTACTGAATAGGGCATATAGAAACACATCACAATGCTGTTTTGCAAGGTTAGGGTGGTCTCGTGTGTGTGTGAGAGTTCAGTATGGAGATGGCTCTCGGAAAGAAACTGTTTCTCAGTCGATTGGTCCTTGATTTGATGCATCTGTAGCGCCTGCCAGAGGGCAACCGGTCGAACAGGTGTGAGTTTGGGTGGGTATTGTCTTTGACGATGTTGAGAGCCCTTCTGAGGCACCGGGCGGTGTAGATGTCCGACAGCGAGGGGAGAGGGCAGCCAATAATCCTTTGCGCTGTTTTGACTGTCCTCTGGAGCCTCACTCTGTCCGCCTCAGTGCAGCCGCTGTACCAGGTGGAGACACAGTACGTCAGCAGGCTCTCGATAGACGAGTGGTAGAAGGCCAGCAGCAGCTTCCTGTCCAGGTTGAATTTCCTGAGGACTCTCAGGAAGTGCAGACGTTGGCGGACCTTCTTTACCACTGCTGTGGTGTTGTGACTCCAAGAAAGGTCATCGGAGATCTGTACTCCCAGGAACTTGAACGTGTGGACCCTCTCCACACACACGCCTTCGATGCAGAGGGGGGGCGGCAGCGTCTTGTTCCTCCTGAAGTCGACGACAATCTCCTTTGTTTTAGCAGAGTTAAGGTGCAGTCTGTTGTCCTTGCACCAAGTTGTCAGTCTCCCTACCTCCTCTCTGTAGGCTGTCTCGTCACCTTCCGAGATCAGACCGACCACTGTCGTGTCGTCAGCAAACTTGACGATGGTGTTGTTGCCGTGGGCCGGGCTGCAGTCGTAGGTGTAGAGGGCGTACAGGAGAGGGCTCAGCACGCATCCTTGGGGGGAACCGGTGCTCACCATGAGGGTGGAGGACGTGTAGGGGCCGAGCAACACAGTCTGGGGTCTGTTGGTCAGAAAGTCCTTAATCCAGAAGTGTGTGAGGGCAGGGAGGCCGAGAGTGTCCAGTTTGGCGACGAGGATGTCTGGGATGATCGTGTTGAATGCCGAGCTGTAGTCCACAAAGAGCATCCTTGCATAGCTCCGCTGTTGTTCCAGGTGGCCCAGCACAACATGCAGAGCAGCCCTGGTTGAGTGTTTCACCTCGCTTTTTGTAAATTTTATGGAGTACAGTGAACCCTCGGTTATCGCGGTTAATGGGGACCGAGACCACCCGCGAAAACTGAAAATCCGCGAAGTAGCGGCGCACCTTCAAAAATGCTTAAAAAAAAAATACAATATATATATATATATATATATATATATATACGGGGAGAGAGAGAGTGAAATTCATGTTATAACAAAAAAAACAAATTATTATTAAAACGTATTATTTTTTTATTCCCCAGCCATTCTTTTTGTATTTATTTAATTACTCCGACTTTTACCTGCTGGTACGCCGTCCGGTGTGCCCTCTGCAATGAAAGGTGCCATTCTTTATTTATTTATTTATTTATTCATTTATTCATTCATAACTGACAGCTTCGCGCTCCGCTCGTGCCCGGGCGGAAGAGGTGCTCCAATTCGGCTTAACTGTGACACACGCCCACCCTCCTCCCCCGGAGCTTCCATTCGGTTAAACTTAGGGGCCGCTTGGCACCGCCCGTGCCCGGGGAAGGTGCTCCTCTTCGGCTTACTGTGTCGCGAGCATGCCCTCCTCCTCCGGAGCTTCCATTCGGTTAAACTTAGGGGCCGCTTGGAACCGCCCGTGCCCGGGGAAGGTGCTCCTCTTCGGCTTACTGTGACGCGAGCATGCCCTCCTCCTCCGGAGCTTCCATTCCATTAAACTTAGGGGCCGCTTGGCACCGCCCGTGCCTGGGGAAGGTGCTCCTCTACGGCTTAACTGCCACGCACGCCGGCCGGAGCTCTGGTACGGTCCGAACCGCGCGAAACGTCGCCACCGATCGTGTCCGGGGGAACGTGCTCTTCTTCGTCCACTCTCCTCTTCGCCCACGCTCTTCTTCGGCGCACGCCGGCCGTCTAACCGCTCCAGCGCCCCGTCGTGCCGCTCGGCGAAACTACAATGCCCCCGAATATTTTTTATACCCGCGAAGCACTGAACCCGCGAAAGGTGAACTGCGAAGTAGCGAGGGTTCACTGTATGTATAAGACCAAGACCTACAAAAAAGTCTCTTGGAGCAATGAGCTAGGTTTTACAGGAAGTCGGCCATTTTGAATTTACTTAAAAGGGGCGGGTCACCACAATGGACTTTGTGTAGAAATTATTATTGGGGCCCGAGCAGCGACCGCGGCGAGGTCCCTATTGTTTATGGAGAAATTATTATTAGGGCCCGAGCAGCGACCGCTACGAGGTCCCCATTGTTTTTGTGGAAATTATTATTATTATTATTATTAGGGCCCGAGCAGTGACCGCTGCGAGGTCCCTATTGTTTTTCTAGAAATTGTTATTAGGGCCCGAGCTGCGACGGCTGCGAGGTCCCTATTGTTTTTGTAGAAAATATTATTACTTTTATTATTATTATTATTAGGGCCTGAGCAGCGACCGCTGCGAAGTCCCTGTTGTTTTTGTAGAAATTATTATTATTATTATTTTTCCGATTGTTCGATCGCATTTTTGACCCCCGAAACATGCACAAAAACTCACCAAACTTGGCAGTCTCATCGGGCATGGCGAGAAATTTGATATTTTAACGTCTAATATGAACAGGAAGTGAGTTATGAATTTTTGAAAGTCCGACTTTTGCCCTTTTTTGCATGTTTACAGGGGTCATTCTTTTGCACCCTGATCCTAAAGGCTTCATCTGATTGCCTTAAAATTCTGTCTGTAGCATCTTAAGACCTGGGACAAACACTGGGGCTAAAATCTTTTGTTTCCGAAATACGATATGACGGGGGCGGGGCTTCAAAGTTTTCACTTAAGATTTCCTTCGCCGCAATGGACAAAATGCTTAATAACTCTCCTGCACATGCTGCTAAAAATCCAAAACTTCACATGTACATAAAGAGTCGGTACCTGAAGACATCTATATGTTTATATTCTGTTATACACCTTGCGCCAATCAATATCATTTTTTACATTTTGACGTACTGCACGGTGTCCTTTTAACGAATCCGATTGAAAATTGGCTAGAAAAGACTCAAGACATTGATCTTACTCGATCCCTATTTTTGTGACTTTCCTTCGAAGGGCGTGGCTATTGCGGTGCCGCAGAGTCTGATTATTCTCCGTGGCAACAAAAGTTCCTGCAAAATGATTCAGATGATCAATCTTCTCGAAAATTTTCACATTTGAGGATATTCAGGCCCTGAAGACGGCTGCCAACTTCTTTTTGATCGCAGTGGTAGCGCCACCAACTGGTTAAAACAAATACAAATTATTTTCGTTGATGTTTTTCTCCGGGCAGGTTCACAAAATCTACCTTATATTTGCTCGGATGAGTGTTTAGGACTTGAGGATGTCACAATACGAAAGTCTTTCGCCTTCTTCAGAGTGTCACATGATGGTGTCTTGTGACCTGTCTTTATCAGCTGATGTTCCATGAGGGCGTGACTTACCTGTCACAAGAATGAAGGCAAGTCACACCCCCCGCTGTCCGTTCACTCCGCCAAGATGCTGCTCCAGGTGGTAGAGAGGATGAAGGCTCCCTTGTCTCTGTTCATGGTTTTTATGCCTCGCTTGCAGATCTCAATGGCCTCTCTGATCCAGCGCTGTTGTTTGTTCTCTTCGGTGCGGATGACCCTGCCCTTCACCCGGTCCATGATGTGGTTTTCCCTTTTGCAGTGGTCAGTGATTGCTGATTTGTAATGTTCATGTTGTGCTTGTTCTTTTACTGCTCTGATTTTTCATTTTTTTGACAGGTAAGTCACACCCTCATGGAACATCAGCTGATAAAGACGGACGGGTCTCAAGACACCATCATGCGACACTCTGAAGAAGGCGAAAGACTCGCCGAAACATGTCAGGTAAAAAATTAACCTAAAACACAATTGTCTGCTTTTAATGAATCAGTCAAATATCAATAATAAGAAGACAAAATGAACCTAATACAAATAAATGAATGCTTAATAACTCCCCTGCACATGCTCCTAAAAATCCAAACCTTCACCTGTAAATAAAACGTCCCGACCTGAAGACATCTTAATGTTATTATTTTGTTATACACACAGCGCCGCCAAGTGGAATGAAAAATGTGTTTTTATTTTAATTTTCACGTACTGCACGGTGCCCTTTTGACGAATCCGACTGAAAATTAGTCAGAAAAGACTCAAGACAATGATCTTACTCTCTGCCGAATTTTGTGACGTTTTGGCAAAAGGCGTGGCTATTACGGTGCTGAAAAGTCCGATTGTACTTTGTGGCAACAAAAGCTCCGGCAACATGACTCAGATGATCCTATCTTCTCGAAGTTGTACATATATATATATATATATATATATATATATATATATATATATATATATATATATATATATATATATATATATATATATATATATATATATACGGGGAGAGAGAGAGTGAAATTCATGTTATAACAAAAAAAACAAATTATTATTAAAACGTATTATTTTTTTATTCCCCAGCCATTCTTTTTGTATTTATTTAATTACTCCGACTTTTACCTGCTGGTACGCCGTCCGGTGTGCCCTGTGAAATGAAAGGTGGCATTCTTTATTTATTTATTTATTTATTCATTTATTCATTCATAACTGACAGCTTCGCGCTCCGCTCGTGCCCGGGCGGAAGAGGTGCTCCAATTCGGCTTAACTGTGACACACGCCCACCCTCCTCCCCCGGAGCTTCCATTCGGTTAAACTTAGGGGCCGCTTGGCACCGCCCGTGCCCGGGGAAGGTGCTCCTCTTCGGCTTACTGTGTCGCGAGCATGCCCTCCTCCTCCGGAGCTTCCATTCGGTTAAACTTAGGGGCCGCTTGGAACCGCCCGTGCCCGGGGAAGGTGCTCCTCTTCGGCTTACTGTGTCGCGAGCATGCCCTCCTCCTCCGGAGCTTCCATTCGGTTAAACTTAGGGGCCGCTTGGAACCGCCCGTGTACACAAGTTGTACACATTTGAGGATACTTCAGCCCTGAAGACATCTACATACTTATTTTTCATCGTAGTAGTAGCGCCACTAACTGGTAAAAGCTAATACAAGTTATTTTCTTGGATGTTTTTCTCTGTGCAACTCAACAAGGTCGCCCTCATATATGCTCGGATGACTGTTTCGGCCATGAGGATGTCACAATACGAAATTCGTCCTTTTTCGTGAAAAGTTGTGGGAGTGGCATTGCACTGTTCGGCAATAAAACAACGCTGATTATGAGGTTCTAAATATGAACGACAACTCGGGAAACTTTACACACACATCAGGCAGAGCAAATTTATCAATATTTTATACGTTAGTTGTGCAGCTTTTTTGAAATGGCTCGCCATGGCCCTCGAGAAATGTTCAAAAAAGCAGCCCTGGTTGAGTGTTTCACCTCGCTTTTTGTAAATTTTATGGAGTACAGTGAACCCTCGGTTATCGCGGTTAATGGGGACAGAGACCACCCGCGAAAACTGAAAATCCGCGAAGTAGCGGCGCACCTTCAAAAATGCTTAAAAAAAAAATACAATATATATATATATAAATATATATATATACATATATATATATATATATATATATATATATATATATATATATATATATATATATATATATATATTCATATATACATATATATATATATATATATATATATATATATATATATATATATGTATATATATATATATATATATATATACGGGGAGAGAGAGAGTGAAATTCATGTTATAACAAAAAAAACAAATTATTATTAAAACGTATTATTTTTTTATTCCCCAGCCATTCTTTTTGTATTTATTTAATTACTCCGACTTTTACCTGCTGGTACGCCGTCCGGTGTGCCCTGTGAAATGAAAGGTGGCATTCTTTATTTATTTATTTATTTATTCATTTATTCATTCATAACTGACAGCTTCGCGCTCCGCTCGTGCCCGGGCGGAAGAGGTGCTCCAATTCGGCTTAACTGTGACACACGCCCACCCTCCTCCCCCGGAGCTTCCATTCGGTTAAACTTAGGGGCCGCTTGGCACCGCCCGTGCCCGGGGAAGGTGCTCCTCTTCGGCTTACTGTGTCGCGAGCATGCCCTCCTCCTCCGGAGCTTCCATTCGGTTAAACTTAGGGGCCGCTTGGAACCGCCCGTGCCCGGGGAAGGTGCTCCTCTTCGGCTTACTGTGACGCGAGCATGCCCTCCTCCTCCGGAGCTTCCATTCGGTTAAACTTAGGGGCCGCTTGGCACCGCCCGTGCCCGGGGAAATTGCTCCTCTACGGCTTAACTGCCACGCACGCCGGCCGGAGCTCTGGTACGGTCCGAACCGCGCGAAACGTCGTCACCGATCGTGTCCGGGGGAACGTGCTCTTCTTCGTCCACTCTCCTCTTCGCCCACGCTCTTCTTCGGCGCACGCCGGCCGTCTAACCGCTCCAGCGCCCCGTCGTGCCGCTCGGCGAAACTACAATGCCCCCGAATATTTTTTATACCCGCGAAGCACTGAACCCGCGAAAGGTGAACCACGAAGTAGCGAGGGTTCACTGTATGTATAAGACCAAGACCTACAAAAAAGTCTCTTGGAGCAATAAGCTAGGTTTTACAGGAAGTCGGCCATTTTGAATTTACTTAAAAGGGGGCGGGTCACCACAATGGACTTTGTGTAGAAATTATTATTGGGGCCCGAGCAGCGACCGCGGCGAGGTCCCTATTGTTTATGTAGAAATTATTATTAGGGCCCGAGCAGCGACCGCTACGAGGTCCCCATTGTTTTTGTGGAAATTATTATTATTATTATTATTAGGGCCCGAGCAGTGACCGCTGCGAGGTCCCTATTGTTTTTCTAGAAATTGTTATTAGGGCCCAAGCTGCGACGGCTGCGAGGTCCCTATTGTTTTTGTAGAAAATATTATTACTTTTATTATTATTATTATTATTATTATTATTAGGGCCTGAGCAGCGACCGCTGCGAAGTCCCTATTGTTTTTGTAGAAATTATTATTATTATTATTTTTCCGATTGTTCGATTGCATTTTTGACCCCCGAAACATGCACAAAAATTCACCAAACTTGGCAGTCTCATCGGGCATGGCGAAAAATTTGATATTTTAACGTCTAATATGAACAGGAAGTGAGTTATGAATTTTTGAAAGTCCGACTTTTGCCCTTTTTTGCATGTTTACAGGGGTCATTCTTTTGCACCCTGATCCTAAAGGCTTCATCTGATTGCCTTAAAATTCTGTCTGTAGCATCTTAAGACCTGGGACAAACACTGGGGCTAAAACTTTTTGTTTCCGAAATACTATATGACGGGGGCGGGGCTTCGAAGTTTTCACTTAAGATTTCCTTCGCCGCAATGGACAAAATGCTTAATAACTCTCTTGCACATGCTGCTAAAAATCCAAAACTTCACATGTACATAAAGAGTCGGTACCTGAAGACATCTATATGTTTATATTCTGTTATACACCTTGCGCCAATCAATAACATTTTTTACATTTTGACGTACTGCACGGTGCCCTTTTAACGAATCCGATTGAAAATTGGCTAGAAAAGACTCAAGACATTGATCTTACTCTATCCCTATTTTTGTGACTTTCCTTCGAAGGGCGTGGCTATTACGGTGCCGCAGAGTCTGATTATTCTCCGTGGCAACAAAAGTTCCTGCAAAATGATTCAGATGATCCATCTTCTCGAAATTTTTCACATTTGAGGATATTCAGGCCCTGAAGACGGCTGCCAACTTCTTTTTGATCGCAGTGGTAGCGCCACCAACTGGTTAAAACAAATACAAATTATTTTCGTTGATGTTTTTCTCCGGGCAGGTTCACAAAATCTACCTTATATTTGCTCGGATGAGTGTTTAGGACTTGAGGATGTCACAATACGAAAGTCTTTCGCCTTCTTCAGAGTGTCACATGATGGTGTCTTGTGACCTGTCTTTATCAGCTGATGTTCCATGAGGGCGTGACTTACCTGTCACAAGAATGAAGGCAAGTCACACCCCCCGCTGTCCGTTCACTCCGCCAAGATGCTGCTCCAGGTGGTAGAGAGGATGAAGGCTCCCTTGTCTCTGTTCATGGTTTTTATGCCTCGCTTGCAGATCTCAATGGCCTCTCTGATCCAGCGCTGTTGTTTGTTCTCTTCGGTGCCGATGACCCTGCCCTTCTCCCGGTCCATGATGTGGTTTTCCCTTTTGCAGTGGTCAGTGATTGCTGATTTGTAATGTTCATGTTGTGCTTGTTCTTTTACTGCTCTGATTTTTCATTTTTTTGACAGGTAAGTCACACCCTCATGGAACATCAGCTGATAAAGACGGGTCTCAAGACACCATCATGCGACACTCTGAAGAAGGCGAAAGACTCGCCGAAACATGTCAGGTAAAAAATTTTACCGAAAACATAATTGTCTGCTTTTAATGAATCTGTCAAATATCAATAATAAGAAGACAAAATGAACCTAATACAAATAAATGAATGCTTAATAACTCCCCTACACATGCTCCTAAAAATCCAAACATTCACCTGTAAATAAAATGTCCCGACCTGAAGACATCTTAATGTTATTATTTTGTTATACACACAGCGCCGCCAAGTGGAATCAAAAATTTGTTTTTATTTAAATTTTCACGTACTGCACGGTGCCCTTTTGACGAATCCGACTGAAAATTAGTCAGAAAAGACTCAAGACAATGATCTTACTCTCTGCCGAGTTTTGTGACGTTTTGGCAAAAGGCGTGGCAATTACGGTGCTGAAAAGTCCGATTGTACTTTGTGGCAACAAAAGCTCCGGCAACATGACTCAGATGATCCTATCTTCTCGAAGTTGTACACATTTGAGGATACTTCAGCCCTGAAGACATCTACCAACTTATTTTTCATCGTAGTAGTAGCGCCACCAACTGGTAAAAGCTAATACAAGTTATTTTCTTGGATGTTTTTCTCCGTGCAACTCAACAAGGTCGCCCTCATATATGCTCGGAGGACTGTTTCGGCCATGAGGATGTCACAATACGAAATTCATCCTTTTTCGTGAAAAGTTGTGGGAGTGGCATTGCACTTTTTGGCAATAAAACAACGCTGATTATGAGGTTCTAAATATGAACGACAACTCGTGAAACTTGACACACACATCAGGCAGAGCAAATTTATCAATATTTTATACGTTAGTTGTGCAGCTTTTTTGAAATGGCTCGCCATGGCCCTCGAGAAATGTTCAAAAAAGCAGCCCTGGTTGAGTGTTTCACCTCGCTTTTTGTAAATTTTATGGAGTACAGTGAACCCTCGGTTATCGCGGTTAATGGGGACCGAGACCACCCGCGGAAACTGAAAATCCGCGAAGTAGCGGCGCACCTTCAAAAATGCTTAAAAGAAAATACAATATATATAATAAATATATATATATATATATATATATATATATATATATATATATATATATATATATATATATACGGGGGGAGAGAGAGAGAGAGAGAGAGAGTGAAATTCATGTTATAACAAAAAAACCAAATTATTATTAAAACGTATTATTTTTTTATTCCCCAGCCATTCTTTTTGTATTTATTTAATTACTCCGACTTTTACCTGCTGGTACGCCGTCCGGTGTGCCCTGTGAAATGAAAGGTGGCATTCTTTATTTATTTATTTATTTATTCTTCTATACATTCATAACTGACAGCTTCGCGCTCCGCTCGTGCCCGGGCGGAAGAGGTGCTCCAATTCGGCTTAACTGTGACACACACCCGCCCTCCTCCCCCGGAGCTTCCATTCGGTTAAACTTAAACTGTGACACACGCCCGCCCTCCTCCCCCGGAGCTTCCATTCGGTTAAACTTAGGGGCCGCTTGGCACCGCCCGTGCCCGGGGAAGGTGCTCCTCTTCGGCTTACTGTGACGCGAGCATGCCCGCCTCCTCCGGAGCTTCCATTCGGTTAAACTTAGGGGCCGCTTGGAACCGCCCGTGCCCGGCGAAGGTGCTCCTCTTCGGCTTACTGTGACGCGAGCATGCCCTCCTCCTCCGGAGCTTCCATTTGGTTAAACTTAGGGGCCGCTTGGAACCGCCCGTGCCCGGGGAAGGTGCTCCTCTTCGGCTTACTGTGACGCGAGCATGCCCTCCTCCTCCAGAGCTTCCATTCGGTTAAACTTAGGGGCCGCTTGGCACCGCCCGTGCCCGGGGACGGTGCTCCTCTACGGCTTAACTGCCACGCACGCCGGCCGGAGCCCTGGTACGGTCCGAACCGCGCGAAACGTCGCCACCGATCGTGTCCGGGGGAACGTGCTCTTCTTCGTCCACTCTCCTCTTCGCCCACGCTCTTCTTCGGCGCACGCCGGCCGTCTAACCGCTCCAGCGCCCGTCGTGCCGCTCGGCGAAACTACAATGCCCCCGAATATTTTTTATACCCGCGAAGCACTGAACCCGCGAAAGGTGAACCGCGAAGTAGCGAGGGTTCACTGTATGTATAAGACCAAGACCTACAAAAAAGTCTCTTGGAGCAATGAGCTAGGTTTTACAGGAAGTCGGCCATTTTGAATTTACTTAAAAGGGGCGGGTCACCACAATGGACTTTGTGTAGAAATTATTATTGGGGCCCGAGCAGCGACCGCGGCGAGGTCCCTATTGTTTATGTAGAAATTATTATTAGGGCCCGAGCAGCAACCGCTACGAGGTCCCCATTGTTTTTGTGGAAATTATTATTACTTTTATTATTATTATTATTATTATTATTAGGGCCTGAGCAGCGACCGCTGCGAAGTCGCTATTGTTTTTGTAGAAATTGTTATTAGGGCCCGAGCTGCGACGGCTGCGAGGTCCCTAATGTTTTTGTAGAAAATATTATTACTTTTATTATTATTATTATTATTATTATTAGGGCCTGAGCAGCGACCGCTGCGAAGTCGCTATTGTTTTTGTTGAAATTATTATTATTATTATTTTTCCGATTGTTCGATCGCATTTTTGACCCCCGAAACATGCACAAAAACTCACCAAACTTGGCAGTCTCATCGGGCATGGCGAAAAATTTGATATTTTAACGTCTAATATGAACAGGAAGTGAGTTATGAATTTTTGAAAGTCCGACTTTTTCCCTTTTTTGCATGTTTACAGGGGTCATTCTTTTGCACCCTGATCCTAAAGGCTTCATCTGATTGCCTTAAAATTCTGTCTGTAGCATCTTAAGACCTGGGACAAACACTGGGGCTAAAATCTTTTGTTTCCGAAATACTATATGACGGGGGCGGGGCTTCAAAGTTTTCACTTAAGATTTCCTTCGCCGCAATGGACAAAATGCTTAATAACTCTCATGCACATGCTGCTAAAAATCCAAAACTTCACATGTACATAAAGAGTCGGTACCTGAAGACATCTATATGTTTATATTCGTTTCCTGTCTTTTTTACGTCATAGTGTACATAAGGGTCTGATGCAACCTCTGACTGAGAATCAGCCTTGTCCGCATTGTGAATCATGTAAAAATCACCCAGCAGGGGGCAGAGGTGCAAAAGATCCGCCTTGAATCTGCGCCAGAGGTACAAATGGGGGGCGGGATCCTGGGGTAGACTTATAAGTTGTGGAGAGCAGCGTGGGTAGCAGCAGCATCGGCAGCACTAGCAGCAGTCGCATTAAATAAATAAATAATATTGCCTTTATTAGTCCCACAATGGGGAAATTCGAGATTCGAACCCAGGCCTCCTGGGGAGACTGGGTCCTGAACGCGGCGCCTTAGACCCCTCGGCCATCCTGGCAGCCGAAAAATTCGAGATTCGGACCCAGGCCTCCTGGGGAGACTGGGTCCTGAACGCGGCGCCTTAGACCACTCGGCCATCCTGGCATTAGTAGCGTTAGCAATGAAATCCTCCAAGCAAATGACGATCGAGGAATGCTTTTTTGTAAAAAAAAAAGCTTCCTAAAAGCATCAAGGCGATGGAGACGCTTTGGTTGAGAGGATGACGCTTCGTCGTCGTCTCAACAAACAGGCGTCTAAAGAGGGTGCGCGTGCCTTGCGGCCTGCATCGCCTGCCTTCGGACAATAGCCAAAGCAGCTGAGAGTCCTCACCAGATCCCCCCGAACGAGGAGGTAAGCGCTCGCAAGTTACCATTGAACATGTGGTTTTACCCCTCGTGCTTTTATTGTACATATCATGCATCTTGCGGGCAGAAAATGTCGCATAAATGTGCAGTTAGACGCGAGCGTATCTCCTCCCCGACGAGGAAACAACAATACTGAATGGTGTGGTAATCATGCATACTTTCTAAAATTCACAGATTGTGCATCCCGCGGCAAGAAAGTTCCTCCTCGTCTTGTTGGTGTAAAGAAAGGTAAATTATAATATGAAACTTCACACGCCAGCAATAAAATGCAGCAATAAATATATATTTCCAATTGTTTATATTTCTGTAATTTACAGGTTGTGCATCAGGAAGCAGTGGTTCCGGATGGCGTCACACTGGATGGCAACCGAGGAAAATCGACTTTACAGCAACCCCTGGACCACTGAATGCCGCTGCCCATTTGGAGTCTGAGGAGCCAGCTGATTTCCTGCAGCTGTTTCTCACGGATGAGCTTCTGCAGCACATCGCGGATGCCAGCAATCACTTCCCAGACAATTATTTTCACACAAACCCCAGTGGACAAACACAAGCTCGCCTATTTTCCACGGACCAGCAAAGCCAGACCACAACGAAAGTGTCGGGTCTGTTTGCGCAAAGGCAAACGGAGTGAAACAAGAATGTGGTGTGAACTATGTTGTGTGCCCTTGCATCAAGGCAACTGTTTTATTTTATATCACACAAAAAAAAAGTATGTATGACACTGATGTATTTCATTTTTGTACATAGTTCAACAGTTCAGTCGTTTAGTGTTATGTGCAAATAAATTTATTTTATCAAAAACATATTTTTTGTGCTTTTTTTTATTTTATAGAAGGCATGCATTATTTAGATGTTAGAGGTGTCATAAAAGCCATAAATAATAGTGTCAAAGTTCAAATTATGGTCAAAATGCATCAGTTTACAAAAAGCTCATTTTCTCAGTTTTTTCCCCAGGGATTGGAGTTTTCATGAAATGTAGCTATTTTCAAATGCCGATTGTTCAAGAATGGAAAAAGATAGGAACAAACATTTTTTTTCTGTTGAAAGAAGAGAGTCTCATCTTTCTTCGGGTGTGCTCCATGTCTATATAGCATTAGAATACAATATTCTGTGGGCCTTGCAATATTAGTCAAAACCCAGGAAAACTCTGGGATTGAGTGGGTTGCTCCAGTGAAAATGGCTGGTATTTAATGAGTTAAGACTGGTTAGGACATCCGGCTCGCAGTCCCAAGGTGCAGGGTTCGATCCCGGGACCCAGCTTTCCTGTGTGGAGGTTGCATTTGTGAGTGAGTTTGAGCGCAGATGGTTGTTCGTCTTTGCGTGCCCTGCGATTGGCTGGCAACCACTTCAGGGTGTGCCCCGCCTACTGCCCGTTGACAGCTGGGTAGGCTCCAGCACGCTATCCTTGTGAGAATAAGCGGATTGGATATTACATGTATGTGTTTATGCCCTAGGCCAGGCGAGGGCAAACTACGGCCCGGGGGCCACATGCGGCCCGTTAAAAGTTTTAATCCGGGCCGCCGAACTTGAAAAAAATTTAATGAATAAACCTTGTTAATGTTTTATTTTCTAAACACTGTGGTTTTCAAAGACAAATATTATTGTTGGAATGCTTTTATTCACTTTCATATAAAATTAAATGTATTTTTTTTCTCAGATGAGGTGAGGTTTCCAAAACACTCCATCCATCTGCTCCTGGTCCGGCCCCTCTGTCATATTTTAGAACCCATTGTGGTCCTCCAATCAAAAAGTTTGCCCGCCCCTGCCCTAGGCTTTGTGTCTTTGCTTGGTTGACTGTGTAATGAGTGTATGAATGCATTTCTTTCTACCAGACACCTTGGACTTCCCATGGCAGATTAATAATCTATTTTATCTATCCATCAGGGTCACGAATGTCATTTGATGAGTAGAGAATTTAGAGTCTCCAATTAACCTAATATACATGGATTTGCGCATGGAAACCTGAGAAAAAGCCCTTAGTCCTACTTTTCCATCTGAACCACTTTATCCTCACGAGGGTCACAGCCGTGACATCCCAGCTGACTTCAGAAAGTAAGTGGGCGACGACTCATGATCTCTTGGTTGAATAATATTGTTAGGGGCTCAAAATGGCCCTCTACAATAAAATGGCAGAAGAATATTACATACTCTCTGGCAGAAGAATATTGCGTTTTTTTGTTTTGTCCAATTAACTTAAATAAAACTTGGGAAAATTTAATGATTACATGTAAACCAGCTGGTCTTCCCCATACCAAGCCCTGGCTAAAACTGACTGAAAAATGCATGATGTGTGCCTATTAAACTCCTCGGCCCATCCACTATGCCAGGGATGGGCAAACTTTTTGATTGGGAGGGGGGGGGGCACAATGAGTCCTAAAATACATTTAATTTTAAACGAAAGTGAACAAAAGCATTCCAACAATATATATGTCTTTGAAAAACCACAGTATTTAGAAAATAAACCATTAACAAGGCTTATTCATTTAATTTTTTTCAAGTTTGGGGGGCTGGATTGAAACGTTTAACGGGCCACAAGTGGCCCCCGGGCCGTAGTTTGCCCAAGTGCCCTAAGCCAATTGATTCTAAAAAATAACAGTTTTCTTCATCAAAACAACATTTTATGATCAACATAAATGTTAGTGAGTACATAAAGGTATACTCATTCGATCTATCATAACCCCATGCACTTAGACTGTACAAAAAAAAGAAAATTTTTATTTTAAAACCTAGTATTTCGCCATGACGTCACACGCTAGCGTCAAGTGCTTGGCGCTAAAAACCCGGAAGTAACAGCGGCGCTCGGTTTGAAAGTGGAGAGTTGTGCATGGTAGGCGAATTCGGGAGAAATGTTTGTTGAACACGAGGACTGTGGCGTAGAAGATGGTTTAACAGCGATCTAGTGCGCACCCAACCGTGATGGCTGACCAACGAAATAAATGCGGACCGACGGAGTGGACTGACAGGACGTGGAAAACAGGTGTGTGGCATGTGTGCGTGTGCACGAATGTGGGAGTGCGTTCACTATGGTGGCAGCGATCGCAAAGCAGCAGCACCACTCCTTGACAAAAGTATTGTACTTTCTCTGATGTTTTGGGTTTGCTCTGCTTTGGGGTTTGTAGTTCTGGCCACGCAAAAGTAACAAAGCAAGTTCTTGGATGTCTGCTTTTTTCTTGAACTGTTAATTGGTTAACATCGTGGCTCTTATTTTTATCTAATGTATGGAGTTTGGTGGCTATCTATATGCACAACTATATTAGTTGCACTTGAAATTGCATACAGAAAATTTGTATAAATAGGTTACGCTATAAAGTATAACAATATTAACAATCGTTATTGTTGTTACTGTTTATTTATTTTATTTTGCAATAACTGTGCTCCAAGCTTAGCTGTTGTGCCAGCTGCCAAGTAAAAATATGTAATCTCACTCAATAATAGGAATAAATACTTAACTAACATCTCAATTTTTCGGGTTGGGCTGTGGGGGAGGGGAGGGTGGCTGCCTGACAAAAAGCAGACTGTCCTGCACATGCGCAGACCAGCCGAGTGTGTGAAGTGTGCGTAAGTGCAGTACCGGGACCGACCACTAGACAGCGATCCTGAGTAATTTTTCCGCACACACATTTCTAGCACACTCGTCTTGTTTTTGTGACCTTCCTGGGAAGCCCTGAAACTTTGACAGGACCTCCCCCTGAGCTTCTTATCACTGAATTCAATGCTCTTTTTTGTGGGGCCCAGATTTTTGGTCCCCACAAAAATTTTGGTCCCCTACAGTGGGTGTGCTGTCCGATGTTGGTCCCCAACATGTAGCTTATACAAACACACACACACACCCCTACTTGTTTTTTTTGACATTGTTGGGCCACCTGAGCAAAACTCACATTGTGGGAACCACCCTTTCTAGTGGTTGTACAGCTCTGAAAAAAATCAGGCAGTGTCCAGGAATTTAGTTAAACACAAAAACCACTTCAAATTACCAATTAATGACCTGGAGGTCAAATGAGTGACTCAAGTGCATGTAATTCAGTCACTGAAGCCCAAAGATTCTCTGGGCCAGTGGATGAACCATTATTCGTCTTGGACAGCATTGAAGCAGGCCGTAGCCTGGTTTCTAAAGCTGAAAGACTTACTGACAGAGTAAAGGAAAATAGAAAGGAGTTAATCACATTAGGTGAAGAAGGCAAGAAGAATTTATTCAAGAGAACTGTCAAAGGAAAGTATTTGACCTGCGACGACTTGGATAAAGCAGAAAGAGAACTTGTGAAATACTGTCAAAGGCGAAGTTTCAAAAAAGATTTAGCCATATTTGAAAAACAAAAAAGGGTGAAGAAAAGTAGCCCACTTTACAAGTTCAATATAGTACTTCAAGATGGTGTCATGAGGGTTGGTGGACAGTTGAGCCACGCAGCTATGCCTGAAACAGCAAAACAGCAAGCCATCTTGCCAAGGATTCACATAACACAAAGCTAGTCCTGAGATACATTCATGAGATTACAGCTCACGCTGGAAGGAACCACATGATGGCTAATCTGCATCAACAGTTTTGGATACCTCGAGCTGCTAGAGTCATCAGAAGAGTGCTACCTGACGATCCGCCTTTCAAGAGAATTGGCGTTGATTATTTTGGTCCATTCTAAGTAAGTAGGGTTAGAGGACAAGTAAAGAGATACGGCGTGATTTTTACATGTTTCGCTGTACGAGCCGTACATCTGGAAATTGCATCTTCACGTGACACAGATGCTTGTCTCAACGCAATCCGAAGATTTCTTGTCAGAAGAGGACAAGTGAGAGAGATGTATTCTGATAACGGAACCAACTTAAGATCAGCTGACAGTGAAATGAAGAAATCAATCAAAGAATGGAACACTAAGTAAATCGAGAAACACTTGCTGCAAAAAGGTATTCAGTGGCATAGCAATCCCCCAGCAGGTTCCCACCACGGAGGAAGCTGTGAGCGACTTATTTGGTCTGTGAGAAAAATCCTGAATGTCACTGTAAAAGAACAAATTTCGGGTGAAGAAAGTCAATATACCTTGCTTGGTGAGGCTGAAGCAGTTATAAACAGCAGGCCTATCACAAGGACATCTTCCGACCTCAACGACTTGGAAGCACTCACACCCAACACTCTGTTGTGGCTGAAGGTCAAACCTGAGTTACCTCCTGGAGTCTTCTGTAAAGACGACCAATACGCCCCAATACGTACCTCTGGGAATGAGCTGGTCAGCTCTTTAAAGAGTATTATGTAAGTTGAAATACATTAATCCATTTTTCTTTTTTGGACCATCTTTAACTGTGTAGTGTGTAATGTCTAAAATACAAAATGATCTGATTTTAGGGTGCAGTTGACGACTGTGGCACAGGTCCTCGCTCTACAAGTGCTAATAGTCTTCGGCAAAGAGAAAAATCTGCCATAAGGTACAGAAAACATTGGCATCAGAGTAAATGGATGCATGTTTTTGCAATGTGCGAGGAAACTGGCGAACTCAGAGAAAACTACGCAGGCTTGGGAGAACATGCAAACTCTACACAGGAAGGCCGGAGCCGGAATCGATCCCACAACCTCTGCATTGTGAGACCATCGTGCTCACAAGTCGCCCACCGTGGCGGCCGTCCATTATGAATGCCATCCCACCATCCATTATCTGTACGGCTTCTCCTCACAAGGGTTGCAGGGGGTGCTGGAGCCTATCCCAGCTATCTTGGGGCAGTAGGTGGGGTACACCCTAAACTGGTTGCCAGCCAATCGCAGGTCACACAAAGACAAACAACCATCCGCGCTCACACTCACACCAATTTAGGGTGTCCAAACAACCTGCCATGCATGTGTTTGGAATGTGGGAGGAAACCGGAGAACCCACGCAGGCGTGTGGGAAACATGCAAACTCCAAACAGGAAAGCCGGAATCAATCCCGCGACCTCTGCATTGTGAGACCATCGTGCTAACAAGTCGCCCACCATGCATCCCTGCTAAATAAATGATTAATTTTTACATTTTAGTATTTGTAAGCGATCTTGTGTTCATGACAGCATTTTCAACAGTGTGGGTGTTTGTATGAAAGCATTTCACTCGTGTATGGGCATGAGCATGTTTCAGTTGTATTTATGAATAACAATAATTTCACAATTGTGCCTGAGCGCCTTTCACTGGTGTGTATGAGAATGTTTCACCTATGTGTATGAGCGCATTTGACGAGTGTATGAGCAACAACTATTTCACTAGTGTGTATGAGAGCGTTTCACTCGTATGTATGATAGCGTTTCATAAGTATGCATGAGCAACAACAATTTCACTGGTGTGTAAGAGTGCATTTCAGAAGTGTGAAGCGATTCCTGACTTTTGTCCCCAACGGCACCTCATACTCCCCATCTCCCGCTCACTTCTCCTGACCCCATGAGCCATCCCCGTTGCTACTACATGGAGATTTGATGTGTTTTTTTGTTTTTTTTGTTATTAGCTTCTTCAACATCTCTTCTGATTCTCATCTCTTCTCTGGCGCTCGTCTCCGCCTGTCTGATTTGAAGTCGACCTCAGAATTTGCACTATTTTGACATGACTTCTGTGGTAATCACTACTGACATATTGTGTCATTTGCTCAATAATACATTAAAATTATAATAAATAATTAAAATGGGTCCGGTGCCGAGCTCTGGCTTCATATCTTTAAAAGTGGTCTTCTCAAATCTGTTACTAATGGCCTCTAAATCAGTTGTGGTAGAGAAGGGGCAAATTAGACCTTATGGCATCTTAATTTGGTCAAGTCTTGTACCCATTTTCAAGGCCAGCGACTATTGCTTTAGCTATATACAAGAAAAGGATTACTCTGAATATACACAACAACAAATCCCAGATGTCCAACCCAAATGTTGTTTCAAAATAATCCAGTTCAGATGATAAACAAATGTATTGGTATGTTGAGGTCATTATTTCAAATCAAAATATACACTTCTTTTTCAGACAATGGGGAGGATCGAAGAAGTGGAAAAGTTGCAGGAGTAACTTCAAAACAATGCAAAGAGACAGAATCTGGAAGAATGTCAAGTTTGTCCATGTTTATATTTCTGGAATTTAGTGGACGTGCATCTCGAAATGTTTGGGGATGGTTCGGGCTGCCAGACAAGACTTTCACTGCGAGCGCTGGACCACTGGATGCTGCGGCAAACAGCGGACTTCTTGCAGCTATTTATTACCAACAAGCTACTCCTGCACATCAATGATGCGGATGGCACAGACTGCTTTGCAGACAATTATTTTGAGGCAAAACCAAGAGGTCTGTAAGCACTCTGAAAACAAAGTAAAATATTTGACACCCACGGCAAAAAAAGCCATGCTACAGCATAGGGCTGGGCGATAAACCGAAAATTTACCGTTACCGAAATTTATTACAATGACCGAAATCATTTTGCCCATGTCGGTAAATTCGATGAATAAAAAAAGAAAAGCCTTTTGTCTGCGGCAATGTTCATGCCCCTTTAAGACCGCTACAGCGCCTCTAGTCATGTGACTCCACCCGTCTGTCGCTCTCGTTGCTGGCGATTCAAATCCAGAAGCTTTCTCACCACCCACAACACAACCATGCTGTGCTGAAAGTTCAAAGTGAGAAGCAAGGTTCGACAAGTGACAACAGCCCATGAACGGAGGCGACACCATACGAGAGAACGTCTCAGAGGTGGACGCGATAGCTTAGCACATAGCTAAAGATAAAGCTCCTCTAGTTACGTGGCGCGCACAGGATTTAAACGCTTCATGAAAGCCGTATTTCCCGATATGGACTACATCGGGCCGGGAGCTTAGACATGTCAAGCATTTTGCATCTACATCCGACTTGTGGTCGGGTCGCAACATGGATCCCTGATTGAGCCTAACTGTGCATTACATAGATGACAAGTGGCGACTGCGCAGCAGAGTACTCGAGACGGCACATTTTCCCCGATAATACCCACTTGTTTATTTGGCTTGCATTGACATTTTCTTTCATTTTATTTCGCGTTTTTTTATTTGCCATTATTTACATCACGAGAGCATCTTGGCGCAATCTATTTGCAGAAAAAGATTTCGCAAGAGGTACCCTTTTTCTTTGTGACATTGTTCAAGTCATGCAAAGCAAGCTCAGGGTTCGCGGTTAACCGCTTCCCGATTGCCCGGGGCAAGTGAAATTTGGCCACGGGCAAGGTAAAATTATGGGCAACTTGCCCAACCGGGCAAGCATTTTTTAAAGCAGCCAAATATCTTTAATTTTGACGAAAACGGTGGTGTGATCTGTTTGTGTGCACTGTATGGTGATGGTTTAACCCAGACAACCCCTTATGTTTTGGTATGGTCCATTGGCCTTATCGGGGGTAATGGGCGGGCGCTACGGGGATCAGTTAGTTCAGTGAATGTCGAGTTAAAGTGGACGTCAATAAATCCCGCAGTATTGGAACTCGCTGTCGTAGCATCCTCATTTGAAGTTTGAAAAACACAACAAAAACCTACGATATTTTGGCCGAAAATTGACAGCCGGAAGTTTTCTTACCTTCTGCGCATGTTTACGAGTGGCGACGAGTTCGTTCAAATCCGAACATTTCGGATTCCTCTGACATGACTAAAATAGCTCGAATATTTTTAAGTAGACAATTCAGTTGTGAGTAAGGAAGGGAGTAATATTTGATTATTGGCTGTTAATTCATTAGCTCCATGATGTGACCTGACATAGTGTCAGTGACTGTGTTCTGTTTATGCTATGAAACTTATGGAGGCAGCACCACAGGCACTGGTCTTAAAGGAATACACAAATTTGCCACACTCATAATTTACTCATGTGATTCCTCAATTAATACGCTCTCCTGGACTTAAAATTGATCATCTGGATTGCTGTAATATCATTTTCCCAATTTAACATGCAGATTTGTTAATTATTAAAACTACAATTAACATTTTCAATAACTGCACAGGATGATACATTTGCTCTTGTGAGTAGGGTTTCATGGTTGATGATGAAAACAAGATTAATTTATGCTTATCAGATTATATGTTTATTTACATTTGTGGCGCACATTTTACAACCATAAACATTTTATTCTTAGAGAAAAAAAATTGTCACTTGCCCAAGTCGGGCAAGTAATTTGGCCACTCGGGCAAGGCAAATTTTAGTGGCACTTGCCCTATGGGCAAGCAGTTTTTAAAGTTAACCGCGAACCCTGCAAGCTATTTGGAATGTTCATACAAATGATTTTTGTACTTTTATTTTTCATTGAAAGTAAAGTGTACCAGTTGGTCAATAAAAAAAACAGTCAATATGCAATTCCTGCATTTATTTTGATTTTAGTCCACGTGGGAATTTATTGTGCATTTATCGTTATCGAGGTAAAATTGCTCGATTTCTCGCGATATTGATTTGAGGTCATATCGCCCAGCCCTTCTACAGCATGTATACAGTGTGAGACGTGTTGTGTTCACTTGCTCCAAGGCAATTGTTTTTAAGTGTATACCACATACCCAACGAATTGTGTAATTTGTATGGCGGGGTGTACACATGCGTTGCAAAAACACATGCACACACTGTCACTCACGCACTTCCGTATATAGTTTATTTCAGCACCTTTTGTCATGCTGTTTTTATTTTATAGAAGGAAAGCATTATTTTGATGTCTGAGCTGTCACAAAAGAAAAAATAGAACTGTTGAAGTCAAGTCAAGCTTGTGCTTGAAATGTTTGTTCTTAGTTTCTCAGTTTTTCGTGAGCAATGGGAATTCAGTTATATTCAAACGCTGTCAGGTAAAGGCTCCATATTTTTATAGCATTATAGCACACTATTCTGTGGGCGCTAGAATTGAAGGGTTTGCGTTAGTAAAAATAGGTGGGATTAAATGAGCTGAAGTGTATCTCTTGAGTGCTCCTTAAATATTTGCCTGTGTTGGTATATTTTATTTTGGTCGTGTCATGTTTATTCTTACGCTGAAAGAGACATGAGGTGTTCGAAAAAAATAAATGATTTTTTTTTTTTCCCGGTCAAAACTACCAATGGTGTCTGTTTTTTTTCCCTCCGTGAAATGTACGAGTTATCACTTTGACGCGCATGATGTCACGTGGCTGGAGGACTGGAAACTTGCACGAACAACATTTACGTTGAAATGTAACAATGACACATATATCGACATCTAACAAACATGCATGGGCATCTAACATTGACACTTACATTGACGTCTATAACATAAACCATTACAATCACATCTAACAAACACGGACATCTAACAGACACATCGACATCCATCATAAACATTTACGTAGACATCGACATCTAACCAACCTCTACATAGACATCTTACACACATCGACATCTAACAAACATTTACATAGACATCTAACATAAACACATAGATTGACATCTAACATCGACACATTGAGATCTAACATAGACATACATTGACATCTAACATAGACTGTTACATCGACAACTAACATCGACACAAGGCTTTGTCAAATGACACGTCATGACGACATATACAGAGACACAAGGCACAACAGCATATTTTTGGTACAAATTGAACCCGATATGTTAGCTACCTCGTTCGACTTAAAGGGTTAGCGAACTTGTTATGGTGGTTGAGGCGTGGTGGCTACCCAGCTCGTGTAGTGTATATTAAACTTAAGTTAATAATTTATGACCAGTAAACACGGATGTTGTAACGCAAAACAATGTTCAAATGTTAGTTTTTTTTCAACACATTTCATGAGAAAAAGCTCTACTTGTCTGTGAGAAATGTATGTTGTAGACCCATTATATAACACAATATTACACAATTTTACATTGGAATTTCATTTAATAAAACATTGACAATTATCTTTACAAACACTGTGTATGATTCATCTTTTCATTTGTTGTTCAATGAGCAAAACAGTGGCGATCAAAACAGTGCAAATGAAATGACATTTTATAGGTATCTGGTTGCAATACAGTGAACCCTCGCTACTTCGCGGTTCACCTTTCGCGGGTTCAGTGCTTCGCGGGTCTAAAAAATATTCGGGGGCATTGTAGTTTCGCCGAGCGGCACGACGGGGCGCTGGAGTGGTTAGACGGCCGGCGTCCGCCGAAGAAGAACGTGGGCGAAGAGGAGAGTGGACAAAGAAGAGCACGTTCCCCCGGGCACGATTTGGGGCGACGTTTCGCGCGGTTCGGACCGTACCAGAGCTCCGGCCAGCGTGCGTGGCAGTTAAGCCGAAGAGGAACAACTTCCGCCCGGGCACTAGCGGGGCGACATTTCGCTCCGTTCGGGACCGTGCGAGAGCTCCGGAGGAGACCGGCCGGCGTGCGTGGTTGTTAAGCCGAAGAGGAACACCTTCCGCCCGGGCATGAGCGGAGCGCGAGGCTGTCAGTTATGAATGAATAAATGAATAAATAAATGAAGAATGCCAGGGCACACCGGACGGCGTACCAGCAGGTAAAAGTCGAAGTAATTAAATAAATACAAAAAGAAGTAATTGAATAAATACAAAAATAATGGCTGGGGAATAAAAAAATGTTTTAATAATTTTTTTTTTTTGTTATAACATGAATTTCACCCTCTCTCTCTCTACCCGTATATATATATATATATATATATATATATATTATTATTTTATTTATTTATTTTTTTAAGCATTTTTGAAGGTGCGCCGCTACTTCGCACTTTTTTTTAAAAGCATTTTTGAAGGTGCGCCGCTACTTCGCACTTTTTTTTTTTTAAGCATTTTTGAAGGTGCGCCGCTACTTCGCGGATTTTCAGTTTTCGCGGGTGGTCTCGGTCCCCATTAACCGCGATAACCGAGGGTTCACTGTAGTAAGTTACATTCTAATTTACATTGACAGGTAATGGAAATGACTACTGGTAACCTCAATTGAACTGTATTTCAGTCAGAATGCCTCAAACATCATAAAAAAATAAAACGTTGAGTATTATTTCTCCTTCAAAATGTCAGAAGAAATACTCTATAATGGCCTGACGACATTAACATAGCTTATAGTATATAGCAGGGGTGGGAAAACTTTTTTATTGGCGGGCCACAATGGGTTCTAAAATTTGACAGAGGGGCTGGACCAGGAGCAGATGGATGGAGTGTTTTGGTAACCTCATCTCATCTGAGAAAAAAAATACATTTAATTTTAAATGAAAGTGAACAAAAGCTTGTCTTTGAAAAACCACACTATTTTGAAAATAAAACATTAACAAGGTTTTTTTTTTTTTTTTTCAAATTCGGCGGGCCGGATTAAAACGTTTAACGGGCCGCATGTGGCCCCCGGGCCGTAGTTTTCTCACGTCGGTATATAGCATAGCGGCATAGGTTCCCTCGTCAACATCAAGTGAGTTACCCTCTTACCAAGACCAAAATACGGGGCTCTCCATCTCCCGGTCACTTCTCCAGACCCCAACAGTCACCCTCGTTGCGAGAACTTGGAGATTCGATGTTTATTTTTTTTCGCTTCTTCAACTTCGTGTCTGATTCTTTTCTCTTCTCTGGCTCCAGGATTCCGCTGTCAATCAGATGACGATTGAGGCGGGACTTCCGGTTCAAAGTCACCCTCAGAGTTTGCAACCATTTGAGATGGCTTCTGTGGTAATAACAACTGTCATAGGTGCAATTTGCTCTATAAAGCATTAAAAAAAAAATAATAATAATAAATTACAAAAAATAGTCAAGTACAGCACTCGTCTCATAAACTAGGTAAGAATTTAGCGTTACTAACGTTGCTACACTATAAAGAGTGTTTTACTGACTAGCTAAACCCAGTTTGCTTAAACTGATCGTACACTGGACGAAATCTTACCGTTGTCTTTTTACAAATGGATTATGAAATTGTTGCAGAAATTGTTTTGCTGTGACGGAGGGCAAGTTTTATAAGGTTCGTTCATCGGGAAGGTTTTATATTAGACGAGGATGGTCTTGTTCTTCGGATTTTTTTTTTATTTATAAAAGGCCGAGCATTTGTATTTGCGCTCAGACTGTGTTGCACAGTGCACACGAACCAAAAGCTCTAAAGAAAACACAATACCCGATCCAAACGGAGGGACGTGTTATCTTTATCTTCCACACCGCCTATCTTGTACTGGCTTGCGGGGAGGTGCTGCCGCCTATCCCGTCTGACTTTGGGCGAAATGCGGGAGGGACGACCTGAACAGAGAAATACAAAAAGAAGCAGTACAGCGTCAGTGTAACTCCTTACGGGATAATATCCTCGTCGCATAAACAAGGTAAGAATTTCACGGTATGCATTTTGGTGAACTATAAAGCGTGCTTTACTGACTGGAGCGACGTCGAGTTAGCCTAAATGTATCGTGCATTGGACTAAATCTAGCAAGTTAGAATTATACGATTTGTTCTTCGGGAAGGTTTTATATTAGAGGAGGAATTAAGATCTTGCCCTTCGGACATTTTTTGTGATAAAAGGCCGAGCATTTGCATTTGCGCACAGTATTAGTCCACGAAACAAGAAATACCCATGTACAAATAACTTGCAATTATAATAGTTGGAGCTGTAACAAAGTGTTTTTCATACGGTGTTGTATAAATTAGCAGGAAATTAGAACACAAATTAAAACACGTACAGTAGATACAAGAAGAACAACGACAGTCACATGTTGAGTCGAAAGCTAAAGAATAAAAATGTGTCTTCAAAACGTTTTAAAAGTGGACAGAGAGGGGGCTTGCCTAACATTCAATGGAGAGTCAGGGAATGGACTCCGAGTGCAAGTTTCAGGCCATCTATCTCAAGAAAGAGCTTCTGATGCACCTCAAACGGGTACTGCAAATTTAGTAAGTTCAGCGCATAGTTAATTCCCATGAGCAGGAGACTGGCAACATTTCCACAACCTCATTTTCTTAAGCAACAATGGAAACAGAGGCATGGGATGTGTCTTCTTGTCCCTCACTTGCTTGGAAGACATAGAGTACGTGTGTCAAACTCAAGGCCCGGGGCCAGATCTGGCCCACAACCTAATTTTATGTTGCCCGCAAAGGGCAAATCATCTGCATCAACTTCCTGTTTCTAGCATATTTTCTTCACAACAACACTGAGATATGAGATATTGCCAATTATTTGTTACCAATCCTCCCCTTTTAAAATAAATTGAAAAATTGTTGAACAATTACTTACTAGCTTCTGATTTCAAAACTGGCTTTCCAATCAATTTATATGGGTTCACAGTCCCTCTGAGGGAAACCACAACTACGATGTGGCCCGTCCATAAAAATGAGTTTGACACCCCTGACATAGACCTTCAGTACTTGCTTGGCCTGGTCCTCTTTTGCTTGTTCTCTGCTGACTTCCTGAAAGAGCATATACATCCATGGTTAGGTGCATAATGTCCCAAATTTGTGTTTGCTTTTTATAGTTCTGAATATCGCTGTCTTCAGGCAGTATCCAAGAAGCTCCAGAATCTTCACCTTGCAGGAGACTTCCAATGGCACGTTTTTGCAATCATTAACACTGCATCATCCAAAGAGAGCAAACCATTTTCAACATTTGAGATTGGTCAGTAATATTTACAAGTAACACCCACTCGTGTGGATTGACCAATAGATTAGATCTAGAAAAACATGAAATTACTCAAATTATGACAACATGTTTCAGCCGGACACCAGTGATATGTGACAGTATTTGCAATCTGCATTACATGTTTATAACAGCATATATGAGAATCAAAAAATAAATAAAAAGGGCAATGAAAACGAAAAATTAAAATAGAAACCTCAACCTCAAGGATAGGATTTTTGTCGAAATCTCAAAATCGAAACTTTGGACCTTCTGATTTATTTTGTCAATTACCCGAAAGTAACCTTTGCCAAATGCCAACCCTTTAGCCAGAGCAGGTCACATACTGGCAGCAATTAATTTATTTGAATATTGTGACAAATAAAAATGTTTGCTGCACAGTCTATGAGTTAATTGCAGCTTTAAAAACGTAATACTGTTGTAATTTACCTGGTAGTCCGTGATGAGTTCCTCTGCAGACTGTCCGAGGAATTTCATCAAGGAATGGATTATGCCCTCCCTTCCAGCTTCAACGTTTTGCTATTTAAAAAGACACAAGATGATTAAGTGTCTTAAATAAATAAAAGCTCACATATGCATTGCTTACATCCCAAAAAGTGCATCTCAACTTTAAATAAAAAAAATAGCAAGATATCCATAAGCTCTAACAGATCTTTTATTGTTTTATTCTGTTAATGCTTATGATGGACTTATCCAAAATAGTTTGATGCAAATTATATTTGCAGTAATAAAACACAACCCTCTTACATGACTGAGTGAACTGAGCATAGGTCTTATTTCAGTGCCAGTAACTCGGCCTTTTTTTCCAAGTATCTCCTTCAATTCCAGGGTGTAAAGTTCCATCTTGGTTAGCCAGGTTCTCTCAAATTGAACATATGTAATTTGTTTGAACTCTTTCTTAATCTGAAACATTTTTCCCTCAATTAGAACATTTTCAAAATTAAGAAATCTAAATCCCGATTTAAATTTTGATTAATCGTCCAGCACTAGAAGATACAGCAGCAGGTATTACTCCTCCTCTAAAATAATAAAGGCAGTACAATCATCACTTAATTTGACACAGAGTTTGGATTAATTGCTGGACTATGGTCTGATATTTGTCCCACTTGAAACTAAATCTGAATATTGGTTATTTGAATGTGAATATCTTAACTTTGATATTTGAATTGAAACCTGAATGTTTTGAATTGAACACTGAATTATTGAATTGAAAAACTGAATTCGAATTACATAAATTGTATATTTTTAATTTGATTCTGAATTTTTCGATCATAATGTTTTTGTTAAGAACTATATCCCAATAAACTTGAATGTAGGACTTTAAAATGCGTTTTTAATTCCTCAAAAAAAAGGTCTCCTCACCAAAAATTCAATACTGCATATGCTCAAATTCAGTTTACTAAGTAAAAATTCAAGACTCAGTGACAGACATACGGGAGCTTTAGGGTGCCTCAAGGATGTGCAATGGATTCCAATCACCTTCCACCTATCACATCAACCCCCCATCCTTCAGCAGATCCACTGGCTTCCAGTCAATCAACAAATCATTTTCAAAATTCTTCTATATATTTTCAAATCTATGGCTGGCGACCAGTTCAGGGTGTAGTGCGCCTTTCGCCCGTAGTCAGCTGGGATAGGCTCCAGCACCCTCCCGTGACCCTGTACCGGATAAGCGGTGTGGATAATGACATGACACATGACTTTCAAATCTCTTCACAACCTCGCCCCTCCCTACCTTTCAGACATCATCCATATTCCCACTCCATCCCGCGCTCTCCGGTCTTCATCCTCCTCACTCCACCCCTTGCCTGCCACCATGGGGGACAGAGCCTTCAGCGATTCGGTTCTCCAGCTCTGGAACTCTCTCCACCTGACCTCTGTAATTGCACCACCCTCCCTGTGTTTAAAACTAAACTCAAAACCAATCTGTTCCGCCTTAATTACTCTCTCCAATTCCAGATATGTCCCTCATCCACTTTATTGTATTTTATCCTGCTTGATTTACGTGTTGGTGTTTCTACCCGTATTTGTGTTTTTACTTTCGTATTTTACTCTGTACAGCGGCCTTGAGTGTCCTGAAAGATGCTTCCAAAAAAAAAAAAAAAAAAAATATATATATATATATATAAACACACACACACACACACACACACACACACACACATATATATGTTGTTTGTTTTTTTTTCATGGTGGAAAAAAATTTCATCTAAATAACTCTAATGAATTTGTCTTTTATCATGGTGGTCTGTAGGATGAATTGGATCAAGAGCCTGCCAAGTGCACCATGGTGGTGTTTGTTGTCCGGGAGGAAGAGGATCTTCAGCCACCACATTACATCGGGGCAGTTATTGTAGGTGTGAAGGTTCTTTGTCAAGTCAAGTCAAGTCAATTTTATTTGTATAGCCCTTAATCACAGACAGTCTCAAAGGGCTTTACATAGCCACAATCGACATCCCCGATCTTAACCCCCAGGAGGGCAAGGAAAAACTCACAAAACCTCATTAGGGGAAAAGTGAGAAACCTTGAGAAGGGACCACAGATGGGGGAATCCCCCTTCCAGGATGACCAGGCTGCAATGGATGCCAACTGGGCAACATTTGACACATACAATGATGCTATGCAATGATAGATGAGTCAGTTGCCATCTCTTGCACATAGATGTGTGATGCTGTTTGGCCTCATCTCTCCACTAAACCTGTCTTACCTAAGTAAGTTAAAACACGCTTTTGATGCACCACAAAAAAATACTCATGGAGATAGAACCAAACAAATTGACACGAATAGTGTGCGGTTTGAGTGTCAAACTAAATATTTGATAGCCCAAAAAAAAACCATTTCAGAATGTCCTTTTTAACCGTTTGTAGGTTGTATTCAGAGAAAAAAACTACAGCATTTTTCTAAAACAAAATTACATCAATTTAATGTCTTTATTCCAAAGTAACAAATATATATATATATATATATATATATATATGTGTATATATATATATATACACAGACCAGTTGTCCTTTCATTTTACCATGAAGAGTCCTGAGACCTCTATGGCCCTGGTTAGACGACCACCCACCGCTGTGTTGTTGGGAATAAATGTGCAACATTGTTCACCGAACATAGCACAAACACCACCTCTCTCATTCAACAATACATCAACAGTCATCCTGTTTCGGAATGCCATTAGAGATTGGTTGATAGCCGTTCATGCACAGTTTCAAACCCACTTTGCGTCCAATTACCTAATTTTTGCACGTTGTGATGATGCAGTTGACCTGTCTGCGTTCTTTGTTCTTCGTTCGAGGACTCAAATCCTGTTACTTGATCTGTTAATTTACACTTACTTACTTACTTACACTAAGGAGAACACCGATGGCTTCCATGTATGTTGAATCATTTATTTATTTTTTTTTGCCGTGATACTCTGCTTTCTCTTTTTTAACGTCACCGATGTCCTGTCATGACATTGGACAGTTCACACAGTTTATTAACAAACAATATAAAACATACCATTTACGATCAATCAATTACATTTTGTGAAATGGCACTCTCCAGAAACTACCAATAATTTATAAGCAGGGCCTAGTTATGAAAAACACATACAGATATGCACTAAGTCTCAAAACCTTTTACATTTTTGGGTGATTTATCAAATGATCTATCATATCCACACCACCACCAGATTTCCCCTCTTGATAGTGATTGAAGTTTATTTCAACCACTATCAAAACCAGACACAGTGGTGGTGAAAAGATTCCTAACCGCTTAGCTCTGTCAGCAACATTAATGCTATTTAAATTTTCAAGAGCAACTATCATAGAAAACATGTTCATCTACATCAACTCTAGTCACAGGATACACGCTGACCCAATCCATACATGTATTATCAAGATAAGCATTAATATAATATCAATAATACAATTTCATTTGCTTATTTTGGATATCTCGTTGTCCAATTGCTATCTTTTCACGAAAGTACAGACTTTCTCCTGTAACTTTGTTCTGTGGACCAATAGTTGCCCACTTGAGTATTACTCATGGTTCCAACTCAAATCTATCAACATGTCGTCCAAGCTCCACAAATATGTCCCATCACTTTTTTTTTTTTCAATTATCTGCTTGGTGTTTGCAAATCCATTTTGATTAGTAATTGGGATTCTTACTGTTGGTATTGTACTATAGTCACATCATAGTTTGTTTATGTAACTCTGGGTTGTTCCCACATATAACACAACAACAAAAATATCAGAATAAAATTGTATACATCCAACATAGAACAGCTGCTTTTAACCACTTCAGGGTCATTTTGTCTGAAATATCCCCTCTACTTAGTCTGGTGTCTTATGAAATAAGACCACCCTATCATCAGACTTCCGCTCATCTCCTTTGTAGGAGATTTCAACCAAAATGACCTTTTTACATGTGTCAAATGAACCAATGTTGACTCTTCTACTATATTTACAGCTGTGAGAGCTGTCAATAAAACTAAACATGGCATTCCCCCTTGGGTAATTACATATGTCTTATCTTCAAACTTCTTTCAAGCATCCAGTCTCCTGGCTCCACTAGTTTAGTGCCCTGCTAGGAGACAGAAAGATCCTCACCACTCTAAATTTGTGCCTGTCTTTGTTTTTCTAACACTTTTCACATGTAGTCAGCTAAAGTTGCTTCAGCATCTATTTCCCATTTGTTCTTAAATTTGAGGTATTCTATAAGGCCTTCCAAACAATGTTTTACAACGTCTCGGTCCTAAATACAATGAAATACAATACAGTGCAACTCTCTGTATATAACTCAAATTAACTCACATAAACACATTTACAGTAGATACCAGAAAAACAACAGAACAGCAACAGTCTCATGCTGAGTCAAAGGCCCGAATATTCATCTTCAAGCGAGGTTTAAAAGTGGACAGAGAGGCGACTCGCATAACATTCAATGGAAAGTCACAGTGCTTGTCGTTTTTACAAACAGTTTTACTAATTTCCATACACTGTGTCCACTGCCTCCCCGTTTCCTCAATGCATAGCCTTTTCACTTTTTTTTTTTTTGTTCATTCTTTTCACCAATCCAGAGCTTTGAGGGTGGTAAGCACAATTATCTTTCAAATCAACGTGAAACATTCCTATCTCTTTCACAAGTTAGTTAACAAAATGGGTACTATTATCACTGTTTATTATTTTCAGGAATACCATATCTCGGAATGATATCCTTACAAAGTACTTTTGCCACTGTCAATGCATCTGGATTTGTTGGTTAGAAAGAGTTCTAACCATTTCGAATTCACATCTATGATGACCAAACATTTATTTTATTTTTTTTCTTCACTTTGGTTTTTATCAAATAAGTCCATATGAATAATTTGAAATGGATATTGTGGTGTAGGAAAGCGTCCTCTGCGTGGACTCAAATTACCTTGTGAATTGTGTTTCGCACACGTTAAACATGCCCTACAAAAATGTTTCGAATAAGCATTAAAGCCGTAAGCCGTATAATAACGTAATATCTGATGCACCATTTCCCCTGTTGAGACATGTGTTATCCCATGACTCAATATAGCAGCCCATTTGTAAAGATTATTGTTTGGTCATACAGAGATCACGTAGCGATGTTACACCATTTTCCTCCAAAGCCTTTGTTTAACTTTGGGACTTCTATCACTAAAACGTGTATGTCCGCAACAGCTTCTTTAGCTGTATTGTCTGCAATGTGTATTCAAGGAAAACACTTATGCAATGTATGCGCTACACATTTTAAGACGACTATATGTGTAAATAGTAACACAATTTACTCTCTTTAGTTTACACGCTTTTGTTTAAGATACTAATTCTGTTGCATGAGCTGAGTAATTTGAGGAGTAACTGCTAAGTTCTTTTTCCCAGTGTCATTTGATACAACTACAGTATTTTATTTATTTATTTATTTATTTATTTCCATCTACAAATAGCACTTCTCCGTTTTCTGAAGGCGAATCTTTACTTTTGGTTACTTTTTTCTACTAACTCATAACAATCTAGTTTTGTACCATCCTCCTGACATAATAATGACAGCCGGGTTTAATGTTGTACATCTCTCTATAATCAGATGTGGTTTTGATAACAATGTATTCATACACTATAAATGTCCCGCCGGTGACAAAAACGTCATGTTCATCAGCAAAAGCAATGCAGAAACCGCACGTGGTACTCTCAAAACCAGAGGATGGAACAAAACTATGGTTGCACTTGTTTCTGCAATTTCCAGATTGTGGGACTAATAAAAGACCATCTTTATCTTAATCTTATATCTACAGCAATAGATACTGCATTAACTGTTCTCATGCAGTGCTTCAATGCACATTCTACGTTGTCTAGTTTGGAATAGCTGCCAGGATGGCCGAGTGGTCTAAGGCGCCGCGTTCAGGACCCAGTCTCCCCAGGAGGCCTGGGTTCGAATCTCGAATTTCCCCATTGTGGGACTAATAAAGGCAATATTATTATTATTATTATAGAAGTATGCGATTGGTTTCATCTTATCTCCATGTTTCTACACTAAAACTAAGGCCTTTTGCATCTGGACAAAGGGTCAGTGCCATACTTAATACGAACACTTGTTTCCTTTCACAAAAGCTGAATATGCTTTATCAGTCCAGTGTAAGGACAATGTCATTTAGAGGTTTTCCTCATTCATCATTTTACTCAGTGGCACAGTAATTTCTGCATAATTTGGAACTCAGACTTTACAATAATTTGTTAATCTTAAGCATGTTAATTTTATTTTTATTTCCTATTTTTCTAACTTTATGACTCATTTTACTTCAACCAGTTCTACCTCAAAGTGAACAAGTACACATCAATGTTATTTGTAGTCTCTAATTTCTTCTCTGCTTTAATTCCTTGGATGTTAAGATGGCGGCGCGCATGGACGCAGCGGCTAACAGCTCCCCCTCACAGTGCTCCTTATTACTTTTTATTAGTGTTTGCTTGCTCTTATTGGCATCAACTGAGGCACAACATCGATATACCCGCCAGGACATCGTGAACATTGGATATCGATGCGAAATAACCATCACAGAGGAATTTTGCTATGATCGCAAAATTCCGAACAAACTGGCGAGGCTGCCCGGCTCACCGTGGCTGGTCATCGGGACCGGGAGGCGGCGCAGGCGACGCAGAGAGAGGAAGCAGAAGCGAGGCTGCAGGTCCGGTGTCTTGCAACGGCTGCGACGGCAGCCCCATAGGCAACCACTACCGAGTCTGCACCTCACCAACGCCAGATCCGTGGTCCACAAAATCGACGACCTGGGATTACAAATCCTGGGAAACCGCTATGTGCGCGATAGCAGTGTGATCGTCGTCACGGAAACCTGGCTGCACGCAGACGTCCCCGACGCTAGCATCCAGCTGGCCGGGCGCTCGCTACATCGCGCGGATCGGACGAGGGACACCGGTAAGAGGAGGGGCGGGGGGCTCTGTGTTTACGTGCATGAGAACTGGTGCGGCGATAGCACGATCGTCGAGAAGCACTCTTCCCCCGACATCGAGTTCATGTCCGTTAAATGCCGGCCTTATTTTCTCCCGAGGGAGCTAACGGTAGTGATTCTCACAGCTGTTTACATCCCTCCCGACGCTAGCACTAGCATGGCGCTCTCGCTACTCGCGTGCGTCATCAATAAACATCAGCGGGCGCACCCTGATGGCGGTCACATTGTAGCGGGAGACTTTAATAAGGCCAATTTAAAGACTGTACTCCCAGAGTTTCACCAGCATGTCAAGTGCCCGACGAGGGGAGACAACACTCTCGACCATGTGTACTCGAACATCAAGCACGCATACAGAGCCCTCCCACTCGCCCCCCTCGGCCAGTCAGACCACCTGTCCTTGCAGCTCGCACCTGCGTACACCCCTCTCAGGCGCAGATTCAGGCCTACCACAAAGACTGTGAAAACCTGGCGTGACGACGCCATGAGTGAATTACAGGACTGCTTTCATGACACAAACTGGGACCTCTTTGATCATCAGGACCTTGATGTCTACACGCATTGTGTACTGGACTACATCAAGTTCTGCATGGAAACTGTGTCCCAACAAAAGACTATACGGACCTTCCCAAATGCGAAGCCCTGGATGTCCAGCAGGGTTCGCGCTCTCCTCAAGGCCCGTGACGCTGCCTTCAGGTCAGGCGACAAAGCCCAGTACAGGGTGGCTCGTGCTGACCTGAGCAAAGGCATCAAGCTAGCAAAGGCAACCTACAAGGGGAGGCTGGAGGCCCACCTTGCCAGTAACAGACCACGGGAGGTGTGGCAGGGTCTACGGAGCATCACCAACTTCCGTGGCAGCAGCACGACCTCTGTAGACCCGAGTGCATCGCTGGCAGAGGAGCTTAACTGCTTCTTCGCTCGCTTTGACTCGCCCCAACCATCACACCCCCGCACTTCAAGCTCCAACTCCCCCCCACTCATCGTAGAGGAACACGGTCAACCCCAGGAAAAGCTACTGGATCCGACGGAATACCAGGCAAGGTCCTCAGAGCATGTGCCCACCAACTGTCACATGTTTTCTGCAGGATCTTCAACCGCTCCCTGGCTCAGGCAGTCATCCCCTCCTGCTTGAAAACCTCCACCATTATTCCTGTCCCCAAAAAGTCACCAGCCGTCCACCTGAATGACTACCGTCCTGTTGCTCTCACACCAGTCATTATGAAGTGCTTCGAGAGGCTGGTTCTCCAGCACATCAGGGACTGCCTTCCTCCCACTCTGGACCCCTACCAGTTTGCATACCGGGCTAACAGATCCACTGAGGACGCCATCGACACTGCTCTGCATGTTGTACTGGGCCACCTGGAACAACAGCGGAGCTATGCAAGGATGCTCTTTGTGGACTACAGCTCGGCATTCAACACGATCATCCCAGACATCCTCGTCGCCAAACTGGACACTCTCGGCCTCCCTGCCCTCACACGCATCTGGATTAAGGACTTTCTGACCAACAGACCCCAGACTGTGTTGCTCGGCCCCTACACGTCCTCCACCCTCATGCTGAGCACCGGTTCCCCCCAAGGATGCGTGCTGAGCCCTCTCCTGTACGCCCTCTACACCTACGACTGCAGCCCGGCCCACGGCAACAACACCATCGTCAAGTTTGCTGACGACACGACAGTGGTCGGTCTGATCTCGGAAGGTTACGAGACAGCCTACAGAGAGGAGGTAAAGAGACTGACAACTTGGTGCAAGGACAACAGACTGCACCTTAACTCTGCTAAAACAAAGGAGATTGTCGTCGACTTCAGGAGGAACAAGACGCTGCCGCCCCCCCTCTGCATCGAAGGCGTGTGTGTGGAGAGGGTCCACACGTTCAAGTTCCTGGGAGTACAGATCTCCGATGACCTTTCTTGGAGTCACAACACCACAGCAGTGGTAAAGAAGGTCCGCCAACGTCTGCACTTCCTGAGAGTCCTCAGGAAATTCAACCTGGACAGGAAGCTGCTGCTGGCCTTCTACCACTCGTCCATCGAGAGCCTGCTGACGTACTCTGTCTCCACCTGGTACAGCGGCTGCACTGAGGCGGACAGAGTGAGGCTCCAGAGGACAGTCAAAACAGCGCAAAGGATTATTGGCTGCCCTCTCCCCTCGCTGTCGGACATCTACACCGCCCGGTGCCTCAGAAGGGCTCTCAACATCGTCAAAGACAATACCCACCCAAACTCACACCTGTTCGACCTGTTGCCCTCTGGCAGGCGCTACAGATGCATCAAATCAAGGACCAATAGACTGAGAAACAGTTTCTTTCCGAGAGCCATCTCCATACTGAACTCTCACACACACACGAGACCACCCTAACCTTGCAAAACAGCATTGTGATGTGTTTCTATATGCCCTATTCAGTCTTATTTATTTATCTAATTTATATATTTGTCTGTATTATTGTTGTATTGCACTGGAGAGGGGAGCCCTCTAATCTCGTTGCACACTTGAGTACAATGACAATAAAGGGATTTCTATTTCTATTTCTATTTCTATTTCTAATGTAAATACTAGCCCTTCTTATCAAATTACCATCTTTTTTTTCCGTGTCATTTCCATCTGTGCATTTCATTCCAGTTACTAACTACAGTTACCTTAATAGAAAGATCATCAACTGAAGTATGAAACATAACATATTTATTTCTTCAAATCATCCTTACAGCAGAACCTAATTCTTATCCTTATTCATTTGTTCAAGTCACACCTTCTTCAATCACCAAACTCTCTCTCTGACTTCCTCCCCCTACTTGGGAACGAGCATCTAACTTCAAAGAGCTGTTAACTCTTTGTTACAGCACACTCATGAGTTACGATTACACCAATACCCATTGCCCTCTGTCAAACTTTCCTCACTCCTTTTTTTTTTTTAATTTTCCAAATTCACTGTAGCCTTACCAAAGCCACTCAAAACTATCAAGGTATCAAATCAAAAACTACAAAATCAGGAAACACCTATGCTCCTACAAGGGTTTCTCATGCTCACTTCTTCATTCAATTAAGATTTCACAACACCTACTCCTCTCTTTCTGAAAAAGACACAAGTATACAATTAAGTAAAACCCATCATCAGAATGATATACCTTGTCTGTCGGATCATGTAAGTATAAATTGTGCCATCAATAATCTTTTTCTGTAAATTAATCACATCCCCACAACTTGGGCTCTCATTGTTCTGTAAAAGTAAACCTAATTTCAATTCATGCAACCAACTCAGTGTCCTTCTGGGTCCCTCAACCACACAGGTTCTAATTCTGTTACTCTAGACAGTTTTCCACTTGCAAATCTGACTATGACACATTTCTCTTGCTCTATCATTTGGAATTAATTTATTACAAGCAATCCTACATGCACCAGTGTCACATAAAAAGGTAATTGGTGACCCATTTACCAATAAGGTTATTTCAGCTCAGTTATTTCATCAAAGGCCAATATCTCTTGTAAATTTAGGAGGACCTCTTCATCTAGAAACTCATCTGTTCCTTGATCAGCCTCTAAATCCTGTTTAGATGCTTCCTATCCTAGTCATGCTGAAGGTTGCTTTTTCTCAGGGCAATCTCTTGCTATATGGCCTTCTTTACCACAACGCCAGCAGCCTGATGTATTTTGCCTGTTTGCTCCTCTTCCTATTCTTCCTCCTCTCTGTCGTCTGCCCCTTTGTCCTCTAAAGCTACCTAGGCCCTTTCCACCTCGATAAAAGACCTCCTGTCCTACCTGTCCTACCTGACCTGTCCTGTCTATAGACCTCTGCTTCTTTTTATTTTCTATCTTCTCAGCATGGAGGGCGTGATTTACATACTCCTCCAGGGTACCTGTTGGCAGGCAAATGAAATGTTTATTTACCCACTTATGAATTACCTCTCTTGAGCCTGCATGTAAAGCATTCTTCAACTGCTGTTGAAATGGCCCATTTACATTACCATTTTCCTGTAGCCCGCTGTGATTTTTAAACACAGCTGTCATTCTCACTTTGTGTTGCTCAAAAGTCTCATCATCCTTTTGTTTTACTCTTCCTATTTCAGTGTAATTTGCTCTATCTGACTTTTCGCATTCCTTTCCTTTGCTTATTTTGTTTTCATTCTCTTTTTGTTTCCTGTATCCCTCTTCTCTTTTTAAGGCTACCCTCATCCAATATTCTGTTTCCTCAAAGCCATTTTTCTTCATCTTTTTGGGGTCTTTTTCGTCTTTCCTATGATTGATCCCTGCAATGCGGCTATTTTTTGTGTATTTAACTGACCATTAAAGCCATGTTCAGTTATCCATGTATCTAAATACTGAGTTTTATCAGGATCCTGTTTTTCGATGAACTTCCAATCTCTACACTGCAGCGTATCCCTGGGTTTTATTTTACTACCTAATATCCCCATTTTAGAAAATTTGGACCAGTTTGTCAACACCTAAGGTGTTCTAAAAACTGGTTTCTCATCAGTAGGACAGCAACTCAAATTTCCTGTTGTGGTAATTCTCAATTCAACCTTTTCAGGTGGAGAATTATTGCCTTTGCATCCACACCAGTCTGCTGTGTACAACCCTACTGTATTACATCGGATAAAATACCAAGTGGTATTTGTAATCCCCAATCACACCGTTCACTCACTTTACATACGGTTTGCGCAAACATTCACACACGGAATTTAAGTGTACACACAGACTCCGCCGTCCTACTTTCTCCACGGAATTTCTCGGACTCCGCCGTCATATACCTGCCATTGACTAGTATTCACAGGGTTTTTTTATTTCTCACTCCACTGTCCTTCATGGACCTGCCATCGACTAGTATGCACAGGATTTCTTATCTATACACAATTTCTTTCTCTTTTCTCTATCTATCTTTCTTTCTTTCTCTTTTCTTATTTCATCTCTACTTCATGTCTTTCTTTGCTTTTTTTTCTTTTTTATGTTTTATTTTTATTTATTTATTCTTAATGCTCATTTATTTATTCTGAACACTTATTTATTTATTCTTAACGCGCAATGACCTCCAGTCAGTCACTTCCCCCCTAAAAAAAAATATCTCACCACTGTTGTCTTCCCTCCATTGGATCGCCGTCAACCGCCAGATCCCAGCTGGTGGGGTGAGGTCCAGTCCTGGAAAAGGATTTTTAGGCTCTCTCTAGTGAGCCTGCCATGGCCATGGTCTTTCTGGAGTTCACCACACCCGCTGGAATCCTCAGGTATCTTGGCTTCCCGCTCGAAGGACCAAAATAATGTCAGGTTCAATCACCTAAGCATTCACTGAACAAAGGCAAAATGAATGAAAGGAAGACAAGAGTTGATCTTTTACTCGCGAGGAGAACGAACGGAGGTGTGCTCAGTTACATCTCCAACTTCGTTCTGGAGCACACTCCGCCGAGCCCTCTATTTTATTTGGGAAGTCCCTAAACAATACAATGTATTTGCACTAAGGAACGAAGGGGGGAGCACCAGCAGGAACATGTAAACATTTCAGACACAAGAGGAAAGACAGACATCAATGGCAGTCATTTACTGATTGAAAAGGCAGATATGCCTTTTAGTGCTCTGGCACTAAAGTCTCAGTCCTTTTGGTTCAGAGGTGTGTCTCGGCACACCTCCTTTGATGTTGTAGACGTTGATCCTGTCTTCAGGCATCCGCTTCTCTTGAAGTCTTCTCATCCATATGGTCAAACATAGGTCACGCTGTGGAACAATTCTTTTGCAATACTAATAGAGTAAAATATGGGATAAAATATATCTTCAACCTAACAATAGTGTAAACTGACATACTGAAGACTGGACAGTCATTAATTTGATTGTCCAGTCTTTCCCTCATGAGATAATGCTTCACTTAGAAAATGTGTACAGCGCGAGCTGAAAATGCATTTGCAGTACTAAACTACCACATTTCTATAACAGCTTAATTCAACGTTTCCAATGTAAATTTCTTCCTTTATATAGTGTAAACTGACATACTGAAGACTGGACAGTCATTAATTTGATTGTCCAGTATTTCCCTTATGAGATATTGCCTCACTTTGCAAATGTGCACAGCGCAAGCTGAAAATGCATTTGCAGCACAATAAAAACCCAAACTTCTATAACAGCTAAACCAAACGTTTCCAATGAAAGATTCCACCTTTATATCGTGGAAAAATACATCCTGAAGCCTGGACAGTCATTAATTTGATTGTCCAGTATTTCCCTTATGAGATAATGCCTCACATAGCAGAATCATAAAAACATGGACATGATGGTAAACTGTCCATTGTGCCGATAGATGGTATTCTCATGAGGTTAGGCTTGCTATGGAGAGTGGCATGGGGGTTGTGTCTCATGGTTGGAATGGGAAAGATGTCAATTTGGGACACATCGTCAGTAGTGTTCCATCAAATCACTGGGTGTTTCGGCCTTTATCACTAGACACCCTCATCGATGGTGGCCAGCGGCCGGTTGATCACGCCCGCGCTTATGTCCCATGCCCAATTAACTGTGGTGGATGGTTCTGCCCTGGGTACTCAAGTGGGATGACGCAGATTAGTGGTGGGATGGGGAGGGGGGACGGGGGTCATGTTGCTGATCTATGAGCCCAGTAGGGGTCCTTCCTCTTCATCCAGATCCACTGGCTGCTTCTTTCAGCCGCTTTAGAGAGCGATCTGACTGTGTGCCGCAGAGCCTGTCCATGGATTCCCAGGTCTTTCAGCAGCTTGATGGTTGATGAGGCCAGAAACCCTCTGCATCCAACTTCGACGGGATAGACCTTGGCTTTCCACCCTCGTTGTTGTGCGTCCGCCGCCAGTTCAGTGTAGCGCAACTTCTTACGCTCATAGGCCTCTTCAACTGCATTTTCCCACGGGACTGTGAGCTCTGCAATGTAGACAGTCTTCAATGAATGGGACCACAGCACTAAGTCTGGCCTTAGGGTGGTGGTTGCAATCTCTGCTGGGAAGATTAGTTGCTGACCTATATCGACCAGCATCTTCCAATCCCGAGCCTTGGTTAGCTGACCAACTTCTGGCTTGAGAAAAGGATGGTTGGGCTTTTCCTGTCCCTCTCGGACAAATTTTGGTGCTGTAATGGTAGTGGTGGCTCTTAAGGGCAAGGAGTTGATGGTAGTTCTCCTGCTTTCAAGCACTGCTGCCAAGCTCTTGAGGACCTGGTTGTGCCTCCAGGTATAGCGGCCTTGTGTGAGGCTGGTCTTACAACCAGTCAGGATGTGTTTGAGAGTTGCTGGTGTTGGGCAGAGGGCACAGGTTGGATCTTCGCCATACCACTGGTGGAGGTTTTTTGGGGATGGCAGCACGTCATTGGTAGCTCTGATGATGAAGCTGATGTTGCTAGCTTCCATCTCCCAGAGATCCCTCCAGCCAAGCTTTCTTTTCTCCAGGCCTTCCCACCTCATCCACTGTCCCTGCTTGGCAAGCGAGACAGCCTTTGCAGACCTTTCAGCCTCTTCCTGGCGGCGCACCTCCTCCACGACCATTTTTTTCCTCTCTGCGGTTGAGGCCTTACACCAAGTTGGTTTGCTTGCTGTAAGGCCAAAGCCTCCTCTTCCCCTCTGGACGTGTCCCACAATATCGCTGTGCCTCAGGGCTGCTGTGGCATGCTGCACTGCACTGGATGGTGTCCATTTCCGTGCAGTTGACAGGGGTGGTGCCGTTTCACTGATGGTCCGGTCTCTGGAGTCCGTCAGCGTCATCTGTAGTCTCACTTTAGAGCACTTGTATTCTTCAGTGAGACTTGTGATGGGCAGTTCGAGGACTCCTTTGCCATAGAGGCTGATGTTATTCAGACAGCGTGGGACACCAAGCCACTGTTTCACATATACTGTGATGGCTCGCTCCATCTTCTCCACAGTTGTTAGTGGGACCTCGTAGACAGTGAGTGGCCACATCACGAGAGGGAGAAGCCCAAATTGCAGACACCAGAGCTTGAGCTTCCCTGGTAGTGGAGTCTTGTTGATGTTGTTCAGGTCGTTGATGATATCCTGTCTTAGCTGCTGCACCTGGTTTTTATCCTTAAGACTTGAGTCATACCATCTGCCCAGGCTTTTGACAGGTTGTTCTGCCACCGTTGGTATTGGTTCGTCACCAATGCAGAACTTCACGTCTTTTAGCTCTCCCTTGATTATCGAGATGCTACGTGACTTGTTCGGCTTGATTTTCATCCGGGCCCAGCTGATGTTTTCCTGCAGCTTACCAAGTAGCCGCCTGGTGCAAGCTGCAGTGGTGGTCAGAGTGGTCATGTCGTCCATATATACTCGGACGGTGGAAGGCGGATCCCGTTCCTGGTTCGCTCACCCCGCCACCCATTTTGAGGCCCTGATGATGACCTCCATGGCCATTGTAAAGGCCAGGGGTGAGATCGTGCAACCTGCCATGATGCCTACTTCTACTTGCTGCCATGATGTTTTGAAGTCGGGTGTTGTGAAGCACAGCTGCAGGTCTTCAAAGTAGGATTTTACCAAGGTAGTGATGGATGTTGGAACGCGGAAGAAGTTGAAGGACTCCCAGAGAAGGCTATGCGGAACTGAACCAAAGGCATTGGCTAGGTCGAGAAAGATGACATGAAGATCCCCTTTGTTCTTCTTCGCTGCTTGAATCTGATGCCAGATCATACTGGTGTGCTCCAAGCAGCCAGAGAATCCAGAAATTCCAGCCTTTTGTACGGATGTGTCAATGTACTCGTTTTTTCTCCAGGTAGGTGGTGTGTGTCAAGACGCTGAAAAAGATTTTCCCTTCAACGTTGAGAAGGCTGATTGGCCGAAATTGACTGATATCTGCGTCCTTCTCTTTTGGAATTAGTACACCTCCAGCCCTTCGCCATGCCTTTGGTATTATCCCCTTCTGCCAGACGATTCTCATTAGCCTCCAAAGATAGCGTAGGACATCTGGTGAGTTCTTGTAGAGCTTATATGACACTCCATTTGGTCCTGGTGCAGATCCTGATCTTGCACGCCCACCATGTTCTCCACTTCTTTCCATTTTGGAGGGCCGGTCTCGATGTTGACCTCTGGTGGTCGAATGGGGGGGATATCATGTGGGATGGCTAGCTGTTCATGCCTTTTCGTGTCTTGGTAGACCTTTTCCAGGTGCTCTTCAAGTTCCTTCTTTGAAGTTTGCAGGAACCCGCTTTTGTCCTTAGCGAAGAGATCTTTGACAAACTTGAAGGGATTTTTATAGAACAGGGTTCTTGTGTGTTCCTTCTTCCTGCGAAGTTTCCTCAAGTTCTCTGCTCTTCGTAAGGTTTTCAACCGGAGCTTGATGTCCCCATGGAGCAGCATGAGACCTTCTCTCTCTGGACCAGAGGCTTTTCTCCACTGTTTCCGCAGGTCCCTTCTTTCCCTGATCAGTCTCTCTATCTCTTGTTGCCTCCTAGGTTTGGTTGGTGGTGGTATTTTGTTGGTGGTTTTCCAGCTGTTCACTCCAAAGCGCTCCTCTCCATAGTGGTAGATGATGTCACCGATGTGTTCCAGCTTTCTCTCTGCAGTGCCCACTTGTTGCTCCAACATTTTCACCAGGTCGTTATTGACGGTTTCCCACTCTCTCTTCTCAATAGTTTTGGGCCACCTCACACTCTGTCTGTGCCCTTTGATCTTGTTCTCTTTGGGAGGTCTCTGTGGCTGGGTGGGTTCTACCTCCTGCAATTCTGTGCTTATAATACCCTCCTCAGTGACAGGGGGGCTGATGCTCTGCGAACTTTGGGTTTTTTCCCGTCGCTGTGCTTCACTCGACTGATTTGACGCATTACTTCGTAAGAAGTATTGGTCAATGCGAGGCCCTTGACTCGGCTTTCCCAAACACCGCTTCTTTCCTTGGTGGATCTTCAACCCTGTAACTGATGTTACTTTTGCCCAGCCACAGGTGCAGACCTGAAGTGAGTGTCCTGCTGCCATTGTCTCATGCACCGTGTTCTTGCTCGTAGTCATGTTTGTTCCTAGGTCTGTAACCGTGTGGTCAGTCATTGAGCCATCTTGCGCCCCCGCTCTCGCAGGCTGTAGGGGTGTCATTCTTTGTAGACTTTCTGTAGCACTTGGCGGGTGTCTCCAACAAACTGAACACAGTGTCAGAGACTGCCAGCATGGGTAGCTAGCCCATGTCAGCCCCAGTGGGGTCTATTCCCTCCTGTCAGCAGTCTCTCCAGGCTGTCACACAGACTTTTTCTAAGTGTTGCTGTATCTCATGAAGGAAATACTGGACAAAGAAATTAATGACTTCCCAGGCTTCAGGATGCATTTTTACACTATATAAATGTGGAAATTTACATTGGAAACGTTTGGTTTAGCTGTTAATGAAGTTTCGTTTTTTTAGTGCTGCAAATTCATTGTCTGCTGGCGCTGTACACTTTTTCTAAGTGTTGCAATATCTCATGAAGGAAATACTGGACAATCAAATTAATGACTTCCCAGGCTTCAGGATGCCTTTTTACACTATATAAATGTGGAAATTTACATTGGAAACGTTTGGTTTAGCTGTTAATGAAGTTTCGTTTTTTTAGTGCTGCAAATTCATTGTCTGCTGGCGCTGTACACTTTTTCTAAGTGTTGCAATATCTCATGAAGGAAATACTGGACAATCAAATTAATGACTTTCCAGGCTTCAGGATGCCTTTCTACACTATATAAAGGTGGAAATTTACATTGGAAACGTTTGGTTTAGCTGTTATAAAAGTTTGTTTTTTTAGTGCTGTAAATGCATTCTCAGCTCGCGCTGTACACATTTGCTATGTGAGGCATTATCTCATAAGGGAAATACTGGACAATCAAATTAATGACTTCCCAGGCTTCAGGATGCCTTTTTACACTATATAAAGGTGGAAATTTACATTGGAAACGTTTGGTTTAGCTGTTATAAAAGTTTGGTTTTTTAGTGCTGTAAATGCATTTTCAGCTCGCGCTGTACACATTTGCTATGTGAGGCATTATCTCAAAAGGGAAATACTGGACAATCAAATTAATGACTTCCCAGGCTTCAGGATGCCTTTTTACACTATATAAAGGTGGAAATTTACATTGGAAACGTTTGGTTTAGCTGTTATAAAAGTTTGGTTTTTTAGTGCTGTAAATGCATTTTCAGCTCGCGCTGTACACATTTGCTATGGTGAGGCATTATCTCATAAGGGAAATACTGGACAATCAAATTAATGACTTCCCAGGCTTCAGGATGTCTTTTTACACTATATAAAGGTGGAAATTTACATTGGAAACGTTTGGTTTAGCTGTTATAAAAGTTTGTTTTTTTTGTGCTGTAAATGCATTTTCAGCTCACGCTGTACACATTTGCTATGAGAGGCATTATCTCATAAGGGAAATATTGGACAATCAAATTAATGACTGCCCAGGCTTCAGGATGCCTTTCTACACTATATAAAGGTGGAAATTTACATTGGAAACGTTTGGTTTAGCTGTTAATGAAGTTTCGTTTTTTTAGTGCTGCAAATTCATTGTCTGCTGGCGCTGTACACTTTTTCTAAGTGTTGCAATATCTCATGAAGGAAATACTGGACAATCAAATTAATGACTTTCCAGGCTTCAGGATGCCTTTCTACACTATATAAAGGTGGAAATTTACATTGGAAACGTTTGGTTTAGCTGTTATAAAAGTTTGTTTTTTTCGTGCTGTAAATGCATTTTCAGCTCGCGCTGTACACATTTGCTATGAGAGGCATTATCTCATAAGGAAAATATTGGACAATCAAATTAATGACTGCCCAGGCTTCAGGATATCTTTTTACACTATATAAAGGTGGAAATTTACATTGGAAACGTTTGGTTTAGCTGTTAATGAAGTTTCGTTTTTTTAGTGCTGCAAATTCATTGTCTGCTGGCGCTGTACACTTTTTCTAAGTGTTGCAATATCTCATGAAGGAAATACTGGACAATCAAATGAATGACTTTCCAGGCTTCAGGATGCCTTTCTACACTATATAAAGGTGGAAATTTACATTGGAAACGTTTGGTTTAGCTGTTATAAAAGTTTGGTTTTTTAGTGCTGTAAATGCATTTTCAGCTCGCGCTGTACACATTTGCTATGAGAGGCATTATCTCATAAGGGAAATATTGGACAATCAAATTAATGACTGCCCAGGCTTCAGGATGTCTTTTTACACTATATAAAGGTGAAAATTTACATTGGAAACGTTTAGTTTAGCTGTTATAAAAGTTTGTTTTTTTAGTGCTGTAAATGCATTTTCAGCTCGCGCTGTACACATTTGCTATGTGAGGCATTATCTCATAAGGGAAATACTGGACAATCAAATTAATGACTTCCCAGGCTTCAGGATGCCTTTTTACACTATATAAATGTGGAAATTTACATTGGAAACGTTTGGTTTAGCTGTAAATGAAGTTTCGTTTTTTTAGTGCTGCAAATTCATTGTCTGCTGGCGTTGTACACTTTTTCTAAGTGTTGCAATATCTCATGTAGGAAATACTGGACAATCAAATTAATGACTTTCCAGGCTTCAGGATGCCTTTCTACACTATATAAAGGTGGAAATTTACATTGGAAACGTTTGGTTTAGCTGTTATAAAAGTTTGGTTTTTTTAGTGCTGTAAATGCATTTTCAGCTCGCGCTGTACACATTTGCTATGAGAGGCATTATCTCATAAGGGAAATATTGGACAATCAAATTAATGACTGCCCAGGCTTCAGGATGTTTTTTTACACTATATAAAGGTGGAAATTTACATTGGAAACGTTTGGTTTAGCTGTTATAAAAGTTTGGTTTTTTAGTGCTGTAAATGCATTTTCAGCTCGCGCTGTACACATTTTCTATGAGAGGCATTATCTCATAAGGGAAATATTGGACAATCAAATTAATGACTGCCCAGGCTTCAGGATGTCTTTTTACACTATATAAAGGTGGAAATTTACATTGGAAACGTTTAGTTTAGCTGTTATAAAAGTTTGTTTTTTTAGTGCTGTAAATGCATTTTCAGCTCGCGCTGTACACATTTGCTATGTGAGGCATTATCTCATAAGGGAAATACTGGACAATCAAATTAATGACTTCCCAGGCTTCAGGATGCCTTTTTACACTATATAAATGTGGAAATTTACATTGGCAACGTTTGGTTTAGCTGTTATAAAAGTTTGTTTTTTTCGTGCTGTAAATGCATTTTCAGAACTAAAAAACCATACTTTTATAACAGCTAAACCAAACGTTTCCAATGTAAATTTCCACCTTTATATAGTGTAAAAAGACATCCTGAAGCCTGGGCAGTCATTAATTTGATTGTCCAATATTTCCCTTATGAGATAATGCCTCTCATAGCAAATGTGTACAGCGCGAGCTGAAAATGCATTTACAGCACTAAAAAAACAAACTTTTATTACAGCTAAACCAAACGTTTCCAATGTAAATTTCCACCTTTATATAGTGTAAAAAGGCATCCTGAAGCCTGGAAAGTCATTAATTTGATTGTCCAGTATTTCCTTCATGAGATATTGCAACACTTAGAAAAAGTGTACAGCGCCAGCAGACAATGAATTTTCAGCACTAAAAAACGAAACTTCATTAACAGCTAAACCAAACGTTTCCAATGTAAATTTCCACATTTATAGAGTGTAAAAAGGCATCCTGAAGCCTGGGAAGTCATTAATTTGATTGTCCAGTATTTCCCTTATGAGATAATGCCTCACATAGGAAATGTGTACAGTGCGAGCTGAAAATGCATTTTCAGCACTAAAAAACCAAACTTTTATAACAGCTAAACCAAACGTTTCCAATGTAAATTTCCACCTTTATATAGTGTAAAAAGACATCCTGAAGCCTGGGCAGTCATTCATTTGATTGTCCAATATTTCCCTTATGAGATAATGCCTCTCATAGCAAATGTGTACAGCGCGAGCTGAAAATGCATTTACAGCACTAAAAAACCAAACTTTTATAACAGCTAAACCAAACGTTTCCAATGTACATTTCCACCTTTATATAGTGTAGAAAGGCATCCTGAAGCCTGGAAAGTCATTAATTTGATTGTCCAGTATTTCCTTCATGAGATATTGCAACACTTAGAAAAAGTGTACAGCGCCAGCAGACAATGAATTTTCAGCACTAAAAAAACGAAACTTCATTAACAGCTAAACTAAACGTTTCCAATGTAAATTTCCACCTTTATATAGTGTAAAAAGACATCCTGAAGCCTGGGCAGTCATTAATTTGATTGTCCAATATTTCCCTTATGAGATAATGCCTCTCATAGCAAATGTGTACAGCGCGAGCTGAAAATGCATATACAGCACTAAAAAACCAAACTTTTATAACAGCTAAACCAAACGTTTCCAATGTAAATTCCCACCTTTATATAGTGTAGAAAGGCATCCTGAAGCCTGGAAAGTCATTAAATTGATTGTCCAGTATTTCCTTCATGAGAAATTGCAACACTTAGAAAAAGTGTACAGCGCCAGCAGACAATGAATTTTCAGCACTAAAAAAACGAAACTTCATTAACAGCTAAACCAAACGTTTCCAATGTAAATGTCCACATTTATAGAGTGTAAAAAGGCATCCTGAAGCCTGGGAAGTCATTAATTTGATTGTCCAGTATTTCCCTTATGAGATAATGCCTCACATAGCAAATGTGTACAGTGCGAGCTGAAAATGCATTTTCAGCACTAAAAAACCAAACTTTTATAACAGCTAAACCAAACGTTTCCAATGTAAATTTCCACCTTTATATAGTGTAAAAAGACATCCTGAAGCCTGGGCAGTCATTAATTTGATTGTCCAATATTTCCCTTATGAGATAATGCCTCTCATAGCAAATGTGTACAGCGCGAGCTGAAAATGCATTTACAGCACTAAAAAACCAAACTTTTATAACAGCTAAACCAAACGTTTCCAATGTAAATTTCCACCTTTATATAGTGTAGAAAGGCATCATGAAGCCTGGAAAGTCATTAATTTGATTGTCCAGTATTTCCTTCATGAGATATTGCAACACTTAGAAAAAGTGTACAGCGCCAGCAGACAATGAATTTTCAGCACTAAAAAAACGAAACTTCATTAACAGCTAAACCAAACGTTTCCAATGTAAATTTCCACATTTATAGAGTGTAAAAAGGCATCCTGAAGCCTGGGAAGTCATTAATTTGATTGTCCAGTATTTCCCTTATGAGATAATGCCTCACATAGCAAATGTGTACAGTGCGAGCTGAAAATGCATTTTCAGCACTAAAAAACCAAACTTTTATAACAGCTAAACCAAACGTTTCCAATGTAAATTTCCACCTTTATATAGTGTAAAAAGACATCCTGAAGCCTGGGCAGTCATTAATTTGATTGTCCAGTATTTCCCTTATGAGATAATGCCTCACATAGCAAATGTGTACAGCGCGAGCTGAAAATGCATTTACAGCACTAAAAAAACAAACTTTTATAACAGCTAAACCAAACGTTTCCAATGTAAATTTCCACCTTTATATAGTGTAGAAAGGCATCCTGAAGCCTGGGCAGTCATTAATTTGATTGTCCAATATTTCCCTTATGAGATAATGCCTCTCATAGCAAATGTGTACAGCGCGAGCTGAAAATGCATTTACAGCACTAAAAAACCAAACTTTTATAACAGCTAAACCAAACGTTTCCAATGTAAATTTCCACCTTTATAAAGTGTAGAAAGGCATCCTGAAGCCTGGAAAGTCATTAATTTGATTGTCCAGTATTTCCTACATGAGATATTGCAAAACTTAGAAAAAGTGTACAGCGCCAGCAGACAATGAATTTTCAGCAATAAAAAAACGAAACTTCATTAACAGCTAAACCAAACGTTTCCAATGTAAATTTCCACATTTATAGAGTGTAAAAAGGCATCCTGAAGCCTGGGAAGTCATTAATTTGATTGTCCAATATTTCCCTTATGAGATAATGCCTCTCATAGCAAATGTGTACAGCGCGAGCTGAAAATGCATATACAGCACTAAAAAACCAAACTTTTATAACAGCTAAACCAAACGTTTCCAATGTAAATTCCCACCTTTATATAGTGTAGAAAGGCATCCTGAAGCCTGGAAAGTCATTAAATTGATTGTCCAGTATTTCCTTCATGAGAAATTGCAACACTTAGAAAAAGTGTACAGCGCCAGCAGACAATGAATTTTCAGCACTAAAAAAACGAAACTTCATTAACAGCTAAACCAAACGTTTCCAATGTAAATTTCCACATTTATAGAGTGTAAAAAGGCATCCTGAAGCCTGGGAAGTCATTAATTTGATTGTCCAGTATTTCCCTTATGAGATAATGCCTCACATAGCAAATGTGTACAGTGCGAGCTGAAAATGCATTTTCAGCACTAAAAAACCAAACTTTTATAACAGCTAAACCAAACGTTTCCAATGTAAATTTCCACCTTTATATAGTGTAAAAAGACATCCTGAAGCCTGGGCAGTCATTAATTTGATTGTCCAATATTTCCCTTATGAGATAATGCCTCTCATAGCAAATGTGTACAGCGCGAGCTGAAAATGCATTTACAGCACTAAAAAACCAAACTTTTATAACAGCTAAACCAAACGTTTCCAATGTAAATTTCCACCTTTATATAGTGTAGAAAGGCATCATGAAGCCTGGAAAGTCATTAATTTGATTGTCCAGTATTTCCTTCATGAGATATTGCAACACTTAGAAAAAGTGTACAGCGCCAGCAGACAATGAATTTTCAGCACTAAAAAAACGAAACTTCATTAACAGCTAAACCAAACGTTTCCAATGTAAATTTCCACATTTATAGAGTGTAAAAAGGCATCCTGAAGCCTGGGAAGTCATTAATTTGATTGTCCAGTATTTCCCTTATGAGATAATGCCTCACATAGCAAATGTGTACAGTGCGAGCTGAAAATGCATTTTCAGCACTAAAAAACCAAACTTTTATAACAGCTAAACCAAACGTTTCCAATGTAAATTTCCACCTTTATATAGTGTAAAAAGACATCCTGAAGCCTGGGCAGTCATTAATTTGATTGTCCAGTATTTCCCTTATGAGATAATGCCTCACATAGCAAATGTGTACAGCGCGAGCTGAAAATGCATTTACAGCACTAAAAAAACAAACTTTTATAACAGCTAAACCAAACGTTTCCAATGTAAATTTCCACCTTTATATAGTGTAGAAAGGCATCCTGAAGCCTGGGCAGTCATTAATTTGATTGTCCAATATTTCCCTTATGAGATAATGCCTCTCATAGCAAATGTGTACAGCGCGAGCTGAAAATGCATTTACAGCACTAAAAAACCAAACTTTTATAACAGCTAAACCAAACGTTTCCAATGTAAATTTCCACCTTTATAAAGTGTAGAAAGGCATCCTGAAGCCTGGAAAGTCATTAATTTGATTGTCCAGTATTTCCTACATGAGATATTGCAAAACTTAGAAAAAGTGTACAGCGCCAGCAGACAATGAATTTTCAGCAATAAAAAAACGAAACTTCATTAACAGCTAAACCAAACGTTTCCAATGTAAATTTCCACATTTATAGAGTGTAAAAAGGCATCCTGAAGCCTGGGAAGTCATTAATTTGATTGTCCAATATTTCCCTTATGAGATAATGCCTCTCATAGCAAATGTGTACAGCGCGAGCTGAAAATGCATATACAGCACTAAAAAACCAAACTTTTATAACAGCTAAACCAAACGTTTCCAATGTAAATTCCCACCTTTATATAGTGTAGAAAGGCATCCTGAAGCCTGGAAAGTCATTAAATTGATTGTCCAGTATTTCCTTCATGAGAAATTGCAACACTTAGAAAAAGTGTACAGCGCCAGCAGACAATGAATTTTCAGCACTAAAAAAACGAAACTTCATTAACAGCTAAACCAAACGTTTCCAATGTAAATTTCCACATTTATAGAGTGTAAAAAGGCATCCTGAAGCCTGGGAAGTCATTAATTTGATTGTCCAGTATTTCCCTTATGAGATAATGCCTCACATAGCAAATGTGTACAGTGCGAGCTGAAAATGCATTTTCAGCACTAAAAAACCAAACTTTTATAACAGCTAAACCAAACGTTTCCAATGTAAATTTCCACCTTTATATAGTGTAAAAAGACATCCTGAAGCCTGGGCAGTCATTAATTTGATTGTCCAATATTTCCCTTATGAGATAATGCCTCTCATAGCAAATGTGTACAGCGCGAGCTGAAAATGCATTTACAGCACTAAAAAACCAAACTTTTATAACAGCTAAACCAAACGTTTCCAATGTAAATTTCCACCTTTATATAGTGTAGAAAGGCATCATGAAGCCTGGAAAGTCATTAATTTGATTGTCCAGTATTTCCTTCATGAGATATTGCAACACTTAGAAAAAGTGTACAGCGCCAGCAGACAATGAATTTTCAGCACTAAAAAAACGAAACTTCATTAACAGCTAAACCAAACGTTTCCAATGTAAATTTCCACATTTATAGAGTGTAAAAAGGCATCCTGAAGCCTGGGAAGTCATTAATTTGATTGTCCAGTATTTCCCTTATGAGATAATGCCTCACATAGCAAATGTGTACAGTGCGAGCTGAAAATGCATTTTCAGCACTAAAAAACCAAACTTTTATAACAGCTAAACCAAACGTTTCCAATGTAAATTTCCACCTTTATATAGTGTAAAAAGACATCCTGAAGCCTGGGCAGTCATTAATTTGATTGTCCAGTATTTCCCTTATGAGATAATGCCTCACATAGCAAATGTGTACAGCGCGAGCTGAAAATGCATTTACAGCACTAAAAAAACAAACTTTTATAACAGCTAAACCAAACGTTTCCAATGTAAATTTCCACCTTTATATAGTGTAGAAAGGCATCCTGAAGCCTGGGCAGTCATTAATTTGATTGTCCAATATTTCCCTTATGAGATAATGCCTCTCATAGCAAATGTGTACAGCGCGAGCTGAAAATGCATTTACAGCACTAAAAAACCAAACTTTTATAACAGCTAAACCAAACGTTTCCAATGTAAATTTCCACCTTTATAAAGTGTAGAAAGGCATCCTGAAGCCTGGAAAGTCATTAATTTGATTGTCCAGTATTTCCTACATGAGATATTGCAAAACTTAGAAAAAGTGTACAGCGCCAGCAGACAATGAATTTTCAGCAATAAAAAAACGAAACTTCATTAACAGCTAAACCAAACGTTTCCAATGTAAATTTCCACATTTATAGAGTGTAAAAAGGCATCCTGAAGCCTGGGAAGTCATTAATTTGATTGTCCAGTATTTCCCTTATGAGATAATGCCTCACATTGCAAATGTGTACAGTGCGAGCTGAAAATGCATTTTCAGCACTAAAAAACCAAACTTTTATAACACCTAAACCAAACGTTTCCAATGTAAATTTCCACCTTTATATAGTGTAAAAAGACATCCTGAAGCCTGGGCAGTCATTAATTTGATTGTCCAATATTTCCCTTATGAGATAATGCCTCTCATAGCAAATGTGTACAGCGCGAGCTGAAAATGCATTTACAGCACAAAAAAAACAAACTTTTATAACAGCTAAACCAAACGTTTCCAATGTAAATTTCCACCTTTATATAGTGTAGAAAGGCATCCTGAAGCCTGGAAAGTCATTAATTTGATTGTCCAGTATTTCCTTCATGAGATATTGCAACACTTAGAAAAGGTGTACAGCGCCAGCAGACAATGAATTTTCAGCACTAAAAAAACGAAACTTCATTAACAGCTAAACCAAACGTTTCCAATGTACATTTCCACCTTTATATAGTGTAGAAAGGCATCCTGAAGCCTGAAAAGTCATTAATTTGATTGTCCAGTATTTCCCTTATGAGATAATGCCTCACATAGCAAATGTGTACAGCGCGAGCTGAAAATGCATTTACAGCACTAAAAAACCAAACTTTTATAACAGCTAAACCAAACGTTTCCAATGTAAATTTCCACCTTTATATAGTGTAAAAAGACATCCTGAAGCCTGGGCAGTCATTAATTTGATTGTCCAATATTTCCCTTATGAGATAATGCCTCTCATAGCAAATGTGTACAGCGCGAGCTGAAAATGCATTTACAGCACTAAAAAAACAAACTTTTATAACAGCTAAACCAAACGTTTCCAATGTAAATTTCCACCTTTATATAGTGTAGAAAGGCATCCTGAAGCCTGGAAAGTCATTAATTTGATTGTCCAGTATTTCCTTCATGAGATATTGCAACACTTAGAAAAAGTGTACAGCGCCAGCAGACAATGAATTTTCAGCACTAAAAAAACGAAACTTCATTAACAGCTAAACTAAACGTTTCCAATGTATATTTCCACCTTTATATAGTGTAAAAAGACATCCTGAAGCCTGGGCAGTCATTAATTTGATTGTCCAATATTTCCCTTATGAGATAATGCCTCTCATAGCAAATGTGTACAGCGCGAGCTGAAAATGCATTTACAGCACTAAAAAACCAAACTTTTATAACAGCTAAACCAAACGTTTCAAATGTAAATTTCCACCTTTATATAGTGTAGAAAGGCATCCTGAAGCCTGGAAAGTCATTAATTTGATTGTCCAGTATTTCCTTCATGAGATATTGCAACACTTAGAAAAAGTGTACAGCGCCAGCAGACAATGAATTTTCAGCACTAAAAAAACGAAACTTCATTAACAGCTAAACCAAACGTTTCCAATATAAATTTCCACATTTATAGAGTGTAAAAAGGCATCCTGAAGCCTGGGAAGTCATTAATTTGATTGTCCAGTATTTCCCTTATGAGATAATGCCTCACATAGCAAATGTGTACAGTGCGAGCTGAAAATGCATTTTCAGCACTAAAAAACCAAACTTTTATAACAGCTAAACCAAACGTTTCCAATGTAAATTTCCACCTTTAGATAGTGTAAAAAGACATCCTGAAGCCTGGGCAGTCATTAATTTGATTGTCCAGTATTTCCCTTATGAGATAATGCCTCACATAGCAAATGTGTACAGTGCGAGCTGAAAATGCATTTTCAGCACTAAAAAAACCAAACTTTTATAACAGCTAAACCAAACGTTTCCAATGTAAATTTCCACCTTTATATAGTGTAAAAAGACATCCTGAAGCCTGGGCAGTCATTAATTTGATTGTCCAATATTTCCCTTATGAGATAATGCCTCTCATAGCAAATGTGTACAGCGCGAGCTGAAAATGCATTTACAGCACTAAAAAACCAAACTTTTATAACAGCTAAACCAAACGTTTCCAATGTAAATTTCCACCTTTATATAGTGTAGAAAGGCATCCTGAAGCCTGGAAAGTCATTAATTTGATTGTCCAGTATTTCCTTCATGAGATATTGCAACACTTAGAAAAAGTGTACAGCGCCAGCAGACAATGAATTTTCAGCACTAAAAAAACGAAACTTCATTAACAGCTAAACCAAACGTTTCCAATGTAAATTTCCACATTTATAGAGTGTAAAAAGGCATCCTGAAGCCTGGGAAGTCATTAATTTGATTGTCCAATATTTCCCTTATGAGATAATGCCTCTCATAGCAAATGTGTACAGCGCGAGCTGAAAATGCATTTACAGCACTAAAAAAACAAACTTTTATTACAGCTAAACCAAACGTTTCCAATGTAAATTTCCACCTTTATATAGTGTAAAAAGGCATCCTGAAGCCTGGAAAGTCATTAATTTGATTGTCCAGTATTTCCTTCATGAGATATTGCAACACTTAGAAAAAGTGTACAGCGCCAGCAGACAATGAATTTTCAGCACTAAAAAACGAAACTTCATTAACAGCTAAACCAAACGTTTCCAATGTAAATTTCCACATTTATAGAGTGTAAAAAGGCATCCTGAAGCCTGGGAAGTCATTAATTTGATTGTCCAGTATTTCCCTTATGAGATAATGCCTCACATAGGAAATGTGTACAGTGCGAGCTGAAAATGCATTTTCAGCACTAAAAAACCAAACTTTTATAACAGCTAAACCAAACGTTTCCAATGTAAATTTCCACCTTTATATAGTGTAAAAAGACATCCTGAAGCCTGGGCAGTCATTCATTTGATTGTCCAATATTTCCCTTATGAGATAATGCCTCTCATAGCAAATGTGTACAGCGCGAGCTGAAAATGCATTTACAGCACTAAAAAACCAAACTTTTATAACAGCTAAACCAAACGTTTCCAATGTACATTTCCACCTTTATATAGTGTAGAAAGGCATCCTGAAGCCTGGAAAGTCATTAATTTGATTGTCCAGTATTTCCTTCATGAGATATTGCAACACTTAGAAAAAGTGTACAGCGCCAGCAGACAATGAATTTTCAGCACTAAAAAAACGAAACTTCATTAACAGCTAAACTAAACGTTTCCAATGTAAATTTCCACCTTTATATAGTGTAAAAAGACATCCTGAAGCCTGGGCAGTCATTAATTTGATTGTCCAATATTTCCCTTATGAGATAATGCCTCTCATAGCAAATGTGTACAGCGCGAGCTGAAAATGCATATACAGCACTAAAAAACCAAACTTTTATAACAGCTAAACCAAACGTTTCCAATGTAAATTTCCACCTTTATATAGTGTAGAAAGGCATCCTGAAGCCTGGAAAGTCATTAAATTGATTGTCCAGTATTTCCTTCATGAGAAATTGCAACACTTAGAAAAAGTGTACAGCGCCAGCAGACAATGAATTTTCAGCACTAAAAAAACGAAACTTCATTAACAGCTAAACCAAACGTTTCCAATGTAAATTTCCACATTTATAGAGTGTAAAAAGGCATCCTGAAGCCTGGGAAGTCATTAATTTGATTGTCCAGTATTTCCCTTATGAGATAATGCCTCACATAGCAAATGTGTACAGTGCGAGCTGAAAATGCATTTTCAGCACTAAAAAACCAAACTTTTATAACAGCTAAACCAAACGTTTCCAATGTAAATTTCCACCTTTATATAGTGTAAAAAGACATCCTGAAGCCTGGGCAGTCATTAATTTGATTGTCCAATATTTCCCTTATGAGATAATGCCTCTCATAGCAAATGTGTACAGCGCGAGCTGAAAATGCATTTACAGCACTAAAAAACCAAACTTTTATAACAGCTAAACCAAACGTTTCCAATGTAAATTTCCACCTTTATATAGTGTAGAAAGGCATCATGAAGCCTGGAAAGTCATTAATTTGATTGTCCAGTATTTCCTTCATGAGATATTGCAACACTTAGAAAAAGTGTACAGCGCCAGCAGACAATGAATTTTCAGCACTAAAAAAACGAAACTTCATTAACAGCTAAACCAAACGTTTCCAATGTAAATTTCCACATTTATAGAGTGTAAAAAGGCATCCTGAAGCCTGGGAAGTCATTAATTTGATTGTCCAGTATTTCCCTTATGAGATAATGCCTCACATAGCAAATGTGTACAGTGCGAGCTGAAAATGCATTTTCAGCACTAAAAAACCAAACTTTTATAACAGCTAAACCAAACGTTTCCAATGTAAATTTCCACCTTTATATAGTGTAAAAAGACATCCTGAAGCCTGGGCAGTCATTAATTTGATTGTCCAGTATTTCCCTTCTGAGATAATGCCTCACATAGCAAATGTGTACAGCGCGAGCTGAAAATGCATTTACAGCACTAAAAAAACAAACTTTTATAACAGCTAAACCAAACGTTTCCAATGTAAATTTCCACCTTTATATAGTGTAGAAAGGCATCCTGAAGCCTGGGCAGTCATTAATTTGATTGTCCAATATTTCCCTTATGAGATAATGCCTCTCATAGCAAATGTGTACAGCGCGAGCTGAAAATGCATTTACAGCACTAAAAAACCAAACTTTTATAACAGCTAAACCAAACGTTTCCAATGTAAATTTCCACCTTTATAAAGTGTAGAAAGGCATCCTGAAGCCTGGAAAGTCATTAATTTGATTGTCCAGTATTTCCTACATGAGATATTGCAAAACTTAGAAAAAGTGTACAGCGCCAGCAGACAATGAATTTTCAGCAATAAAAAAACGAAACTTCATTAACAGCTAAACCAAACGTTTCCAATGTAAATTTCCACATTTATAGAGTGTAAAAAGGCATCCTGAAGCCTGGGAAGTCATTAATTTGATTGTCCAGTATTTCCCTTATGAGATAATGCCTCACATAGCAAATGTGTACAGTGCGAGCTGAAAATGCATTTTCAGCACTAAAAAACCAAACTTTTATCACACCTAAACCAAACGTTTCCAATGTAAATTTCCTTCTTTATATAGTGTAAAAAGACATCCTGAAGCCTGGGCAGTCATTAATTTGATTGTCCAATATTTCCCTTATGAGATAATGCCTCTCATAGCAAATGTGTACAGCGCGAGCTGAAAATGCATTTACAGCACAAAAAAACAAACTTTTATAACAGCTAAACCAAACGTTTCCAATGTAAATTTCCACCTTTATATAGTGTAGAAAGGCATCCTGAAGCCTGGAAAGTCATTAATTTGATTGTCCAGTATTTCCTTCATGAGATATTGCAACACTTAGAAAAGGTGTACAGCGCCAGCAGACAATGAATTTTCAGCACTAAAAAAACGAAACTTCATTAACAGCTAAACCAAACGTTTCCAATGTACATTTCCACCTTTATATAGTGTAGAAAGGCATCCTGAAGCCTGAAAAGTCATTAATTTGATTGTCCAGTATTTCCCTTATGAGATAATGCCTCACATAGCAAATGTGTACAGCGCGAGCTGAAAATGCATTTACAGCACTAAAAAACCAAACTTTTATAACAGCTAAACCAAACGTTTCCAATGTAAATTTCCACCTTTATATAGTGTAAAAAGACATCCTGAAGCCTGGGCAGTCATTAATTTGATTGTCCAATATTTCCCTTATGAGATAATGCCTCTCATAGCAAATGTGTACAGCGCGAGCTGAAAATGCATTTACAGCACTAAAAAAACAAACTTTTATAACAGCTAAACCAAACGTTTCCAATGTAAATTTCCACCTTTATATAGTGTAGAAAGGCATCCTGAAGCCTGGAAAGTCATTAATTTGATTGTCCAGTATTTCCTTCATGAGATATTGCAACACTTAGAAAAAGTGTACAGCGCCAGCAGACAATGAATTTTCAGCACTAAAAAAACGAAACTTCATTAACAGCTAAACTAAACGTTTCCAATGTATATTTCCACCTTTATATAGTGTAAAAAGACATCCTGAAGCCTGGGCAGTCATTAATTTGATTGTCCAATATTTCCCTTATGAGATAATGCCTCTCATAGCAAATGTGTACAGCGCGAGCTGAAAATGCATTTACAGCACTAAAAAAACAAACTTTTATAACAGCTAAACCAAACGTTTCAAATGTAAATTTCCACCTTTATATAGTGTAGAAAGGCATCCTGAAGCCTGGAAAGTCATTAATTTGATTGTCCAGTATTTCCTTCATGAGATATTGCAACACTTAGAAAAAGTGTACAGCGCCAGCAGACAATGAATTTTCAGCACTAAAAAAACGAAACTTCATTAACAGCTAAACCAAACGTTTCCAATATAAATTTCCACATTTATAGAGTGTAAAAAGGCATCCTGAAGCCTGGGAAGTCATTAATTTGATTGTCCAGTATTTCCCTTATGAGATAATGCCTCACATAGCAAATGTGTACAGTGCGAGCTGAAAATGCATTTTCAGCACTAAAAAACCAAACTTTTATAACAGCTAAACCAAACGTTTCCAATGTAAATTTCCACCTTTAGATAGTGTAAAAAGACATCCTGAAGCCTGGGCAGTCATTAATTTGATTGTCCAATATTTCCCTTATGAGATAATGCCTCTCATAGCAAATGTGTACAGCGCGAGCTGAAAATGCATTTACAGCACTAAAAAACCAAACTTTTATAACAGCTAAACCAAACGTTTCCAATGTAAATTTCCACCTTTATATAGTGTAGAAAGGCATCCTGAAGCCTGGAAAGTCATTAATTTGATTGTCCAGTATTTCCTTCATGAGATATTGCAGCACTTAGAAAAAGTGTACAGCGCCAGCAGACAATGAATTTTCAGCACTAAAAAAACGAAACTTCATTAACAGCTAAACCAAACGTTTCCAATGTAAATTTCCACATTTATAGAGTGTAAAAAGGCATCCTGAAGCCTGGGAAGTCATTAATTTGATTGTCCAGTATTTCCCTTATGAGATAATGCCTCACATAGCAAATGTGTACAGTGCGAGCTGAAAATGCATTTTCAGCACTAAAAAAACAAACTTTTATAACAGCTAAACCAAACGTTTCCAATGTAAATTTCCACCTTTATATAGTGTAAAAAGACATCCTGAAGCCTGGGCAGTCATTAATTTGATTGTCCAGTATTTCCCTTATGAGATAATGCCTCACATAGCAAATGTGTACAGTGCGAGCTGAAAATGCATTTTCAGCACTAAAAAAACCAAACTTTTATAACAGCTAAACCAAACGTTTCCAATGTAAATTTCCACCTTTATATAGTGTAAAAAGACATCCTGAAGCCTAGGCAGTCATTAATTTGATTGTCCAATATTTCCCTTATGAGACAATGCCTCTCATAGCAAATGTGTACAGCGCGAGCTGAAAATGCATTTTCAGCACTAAAAAAACAAACTTTTATAACAGCTAAACCAAACGTTTCCAATGTACATTTCCACCTTTATATAGTGTAGAAAGGCATCCTGAAGCCTGGAAAGTCATTGATTTGATTGTCCAGTATTTCCTTCATGAGATATTGCAACACTTAGAAAAAGTGTACAGCGCCAGCAGACAATTAATTTTCAGCACTAAAAAAACGAAACTTCATTAACAGCTAAACTAAACGTTTCCAATGTACATTTCCACCTTTATATAGTGTAGAAAGGCATCCTGAAGCCTGGAAAGTCATTAATTTGATTGTCCAGTATTTCCTTCATGAGATATTGCAACACTTAGAAAAAGTGTACAGCGCCAGCAGACAATGAATTTTCAGCACTAAAAAAACGAAACTTCATTAACAGCTAAACTAAACGTTTCCAATGTAAATTTCCACCTTTATATAGTGTAAAAAGACATCCTGAAGCCTGGGCAGTCATTAATTTGATTGTCCAATATTTCCCTTATGAGATAATGCCTCTCATAGCAAATGTGTACAGCGCGAGCTGAAAATGCATATACAGCACTAAAAAACCAAACTTTTATAACAGCTAAACCAAACGTTTCCAATGTAAATTTCCACCTTTATATAGTGTAGAAAGGCATCCTGAAGCCTGGAAAGTCATTAAATTGATTGTCCAGTATTTCCTTCATGAGAAATTGCAACACTTAGAAAAAGTGTACAGCGCCAGCAGACAATGAATTTTCAGCACTAAAAAAACGAAACTTCATTAACAGCTAAACCAAACGTTTCCAATGTAAATTTCCACATTTATAGAGTGTAAAAATGCATCCTGAAGCCTGGGAAGTCATTAATTTGATTGTCCAGTATTTCCCTTATGAGATAATGCCTCACATAGCAAATGTGTACAGTGCGAGCTGAAAATGCATTTTCAGCACTAAAAAACCAAACTTTTATAACAGCTAAACCAAACGTTTCCAATGTAAATTTCCACCTTTATATAGTGTAAAAAGACATCCTGAAGCCTGGGCAGTCATTAATTTGATTGTCCAATATTTCCCTTATGAGATAATGCCTCTCATAGCAAATGTGTACAGCGCGAGCTGAAAATGCATTTACAGCACTAAAAAACCAAACTTTTATAACAGCTAAACCAAACGTTTCCAATGTAAATTTCCACCTTTATATAGTGTAGAAAGGCATCATGAAGCCTGGAAAGTCATTAATTTGATTGTCCAGTATTTCCTTCATGAGATATTGCAACACTTAGAAAAAGTGTACAGCGCCAGCAGACAATGAATTTTCAGCACTAAAAAAACGAAACTTCATTAACAGCTAAACCAAACGTTTCCAATGTAAATTTCCACATTTATAGAGTGTAAAAAGGCATCCTGAAGCCTGGGAAGTCATTAATTTGATTGTCCAGTATTTCCCTTATGAGATAATGCCTCACATAGCAAATGTGTACAGTGCGAGCTGAAAATGCATTTTCAGCACTAAAAAACCAAACTTTTATAACAGCTAAACCAAACGTTTCCAATGTAAATTTCCACCTTTATATAGTGTAAAAAGACATCCTGAAGCCTGGGCAGTCATTAATTTGATTGTCCAGTATTTCCCTTATGAGATAATGCCTCACATAGCAAATGTGTACAGCGCGAGCTGAAAATGCATTTACAGCACTAAAAAAACAAACTTTTATAACAGCTAAACCAAACGTTTCCAATGTAAATTTCCACCTTTATATAGTGTAGAAAGGCATCCTGAAGCCTGGGCAGTCATTAATTTGATTGTCCAATATTTCCCTTATGAGATAATGCCTCTCATAGCAAATGTGTACAGCGCGAGCTGAAAATGCATTTACAGCACTAAAAAACCAAACTTTTATAACAGCTAAACCAAACGTTTCCAATGTAAATTTCCACCTTTATAAAGTGTAGAAAGGCATCCTGAAGCCTGGAAAGTCATTAATTTGATTGTCCAGTATTTCCTACATGAGATATTGCAAAACTTAGAAAAAGTGTACAGCGCCAGCAGACAATGAATTTTCAGCAATAAAAAAACGAAACTTCATTAACAGCTAAACCAAACGTTTCCAATGTAAATTTCCACATTTATAGAGTGTAAAAAGGCATCCTGAAGCCTGGGAAGTCATTAATTTGATTGTCCAGTATTTCCCTTATGAGATAATGCCTCACATAGCAAATGTGTACAGTGCGAGCTGAAAATGCATTTTCAGCACTAAAAAACCAAACTTTTATCACACCTAAACCAAACGTTTCCAATGTAAATTTCCTTCTTTATATAGTGTAAAAAGACATCCTGAAGCCTGGGCAGTCATTAATTTGATTGTCCAATATTTCCCTTATGAGATAATGCCTCTCATAGCAAATGTGTACAGCGCGAGCTGAAAATGCATTTACAGCACAAAAAAACAAACTTTTATAACAGCTAAACCAAACGTTTCCAATGTAAATTTCCACCTTTATATAGTGTAGAAAGGCATCCTGAAGCCTGGAAAGTCATTAATTTGATTGTCCAGTATTTCCTTCATGAGATATTGCAACACTTAGAAAAGGTGTACAGCGCCAGCAGACAATGAATTTTCAGCACTAAAAAAACGAAACTTCATTAACAGCTAAACCAAACGTTTCCAATGTACATTTCCACCTTTATATAGTGTAGAAAGGCATCCTGAAGCCTGAAAAGTCATTAATTTGATTGTCCAGTATTTCCCTTATGAGATAATGCCTCACATAGCAAATGTGTACAGCGCGAGCTGAAAATGCATTTACAGCACTAAAAAACCAAACTTTTATAACAGCTAAACCAAACGTTTCCAATGTAAATTTCCACCTTTATATAGTGTAAAAAGACATCCTGAAGCCTGGGCAGTCATTAATTTGATTGTCCAATATTTCCCTTATGAGATAATGCCTCTCATAGCAAATGTGTACAGCGCGAGCTGAAAATGCATTTACAGCACTAAAAAAACAAACTTTTATAACAGCTAAACCAAACGTTTCCAATGTAAATTTCCACCTTTATATAGTGTAGAAAGGCATCCTGAAGCCTGGAAAGTCATTAATTTGATTGTCCAGTATTTCCTTCATGAGATATTGCAACACTTAGAAAAAGTGTACAGCGCCAGCAGACAATGAATTTTCAGCACTAAAAAAACGAAACTTCATTAACAGCTAAACTAAACGTTTCCAATGTATATTTCCACCTTTATATAGTGTAAAAAGACATCCTGAAGCCTGGGCAGTCATTAATTTGATTGTCCAATATTTCCCTTATGAGATAATGCCTCTCATAGCAAATGTGTACAGCGCGAGCTGAAAATGCATTTACAGCACTAAAAAAACAAACTTTTATAACAGCTAAACCAAACGTTTCAAATGTAAATTTCCACCTTTATATAGTGTAGAAAGGCATCCTGAAGCCTGGAAAGTCATTAATTTGATTGTCCAGTATTTCCTTCATGAGATATTGCAACACTTAGAAAAAGTGTACAGCGCCAGCAGACAATGAATTTTCAGCACTAAAAAAACGAAACTTCATTAACAGCTAAACCAAACGTTTCCAATATAAATTTCCACATTTATAGAGTGTAAAAAGGCATCCTGAAGCCTGGGAAGTCATTAATTTGATTGTCCAGTATTTCCCTTATGAGATAATGCCTCACATAGCAAATGTGTACAGTGCGAGCTGAAAATGCATTTTCAGCACTAAAAAACCAAACTTTTATAACAGCTAAACCAAACGTTTCCAATGTAAATTTCCACCTTTAGATAGTGTAAAAAGACATCCTGAAGCCTGGGCAGTCATTAATTTGATTGTCCAATATTTCCCTTATGAGATAATGCCTCTCATAGCAAATGTGTACAGCGCGAGCTGAAAATGCATTTACAGCACTAAAAAACCAAACTTTTATAACAGCTAAACCAAACGTTTCCAATGTAAATTTCCACCTTTATATAGTGTAGAAAGGCATCCTGAAGCCTGGAAAGTCATTAATTTGATTGTCCAGTATTTCCTTCATGAGATATTGCAGCACTTAGAAAAAGTGTACAGCGCCAGCAGACAATGAATTTTCAGCACTAAAAAAACGAAACTTCATTAACAGCTAAACCAAACGTTTCCAATGTAAATTTCCACATTTATAGAGTGTAAAAAGGCATCCTGAAGCCTGGGAAGTCATTAATTTGATTGTCCAGTATTTCCCTTATGAGATAATGCCTCACATAGCAAATGTGTACAGTGCGAGCTGAAAATGCATTTTCAGCACTAAAAAAACAAACTTTTATAACAGCTAAACCAAACGTTTCCAATGTAAATTTCCACCTTTATATAGTGTAAAAAGACATCCTGAAGCCTGGGCAGTCATTAATTTGATTGTCCAGTATTTCCCTTATGAGATAATGCCTCACATAGCAAATGTGTACAGTGCGAGCTGAAAATGCATTTTCAGCACTAAAAAAACCAAACTTTTATAACAGCTAAACCAAACGTTTCCAATGTAAATTTCCACCTTTATATAGTGTAAAAAGACATCCTGAAGCCTAGGCAGTCATTAATTTGATTGTCCAATATTTCCCTTATGAGACAATGCCTCTCATAGCAAATGTGTACAGCGCGAGCTGAAAATGCATTTTCAGCACTAAAAAAACAAACTTTTATAACAGCTAAACCAAACGTTTCCAATGTACATTTCCACCTTTATATAGTGTAGAAAGGCATCCTGAAGCCTGGAAAGTCATTGATTTGATTGTCCAGTATTTCCTTCATGAGATATTGCAACACTTAGAAAAAGTGTACAGCGCCAGCAGACAATGAATTTTCAGCACTAAAAAAAACGAAACTTCATTAACAGCTAAACTAAACGTTTCCAATGTAAATTTCCACCTTTATATAGTGTAAAAAGACATCCTGAAGCCTGGGCAGTCATTAATTTGATTGTCCAATATTTCCCTTATGAGATAATGCCTCTCATAGCAAATGTGTACAGCGCGAGCTGAAAATGCATTTACAGCACTAAAAAACCAAACTTTTATAACAGCTAAACCAAACGTTTCCAATGTAAATTTCCACCTTTATATAGTGTAGAAAGGCATCCTGAAGCCTGGAAAGTCATTAATTTGATTGTCCAGTATTTCCTTCATGAGATATTGCAACACTTAGAAAAAGTGTACAGCGCCAGCAGACAATGAATTTTCAGCACTAAAAAAACGAAACTTCATTAACAGCTAAACCAAACGTTTCCAATGTAAATTTCCACATTTATAGAGTGTAAAAAGGCATCCTGAAGCCTGGGAAGTCATTAATTTGATTGTCCAGTATTTCCCTTATGAGATAATGCCTCACATAGCAAATGTGTACAGTGCGAGCTGAAAATGCATTTTCACCACTAAAAAACCAAACTTTTATAACAGCTAAACCAAACGTTTCCAATGTAAATTTCCACCTTTATATAGTGTAAAAAGACATCCTGAAGCCTGGGCAGTCATTAATTTGATTGTCCAATATTTCCCTTTTGAGATAATGCCTCTCATAGCAAATGTGTACAGCGCGAGCTGAAAATGCATTTACAGCACTAAAAAACCAAACTTTTATAACAGCTAAACCAAACGTTTCCAATGTACATTTCCACCTTTATATAGTGTAGAAAGGCATCCTGAAGCCTGGAAAGTCATTAATTTGATTGTCCAGTATTTCCTTCATGAGATATTGCAACACTTAGAAAAAGTGTACAGCGCCAGCAGACAATGAATTTTCAGCACTAAAAAAACGAAACTTCATTAACAGCTAAACTAAACGTTTCCGATGTAAATTTCCACCCTTATATAGTGTAAAAAGACATCCTGAAGCCTGGGCAGTCATTAATTTGATTGTCTAATATTTCCCTTATGAGATAATGCCTCTCATAGCAAATGTGTACAGCGCGAGCTGAAAATGCATTTACAGCACTAAAAAACCAAACTTTTATAACAGCTAAACCAAACGTTTCCAATGTACATTTCCACCTTTATATAGTGTAGAAAGGCATCCTGAAGCCTGGAAAGTCATTAATTTGATTGTCCAGTATTTCCTTCATGAGATATTGCAACACTTAGAAAAAGTGTACAGCGCCAGCAGACAATGAATTTTCAGCACTAAAAAAACGAAACTTCATTAACAGCTAAACTAAACGTTTCCAATGTATATTTCCACCTTTATATAGTGTAAAAAGACATCCTGAAGCCTGGGCAGTCATTAATTTGATTGTCCAATATTTCCCTTATGAGATAATGCCTCTCATAGCAAATGTGTACAGCGCGAGCTGAAAATGCATTTACAGCACTAAAAAAACAAACTTTTATAACAGCTAAACCAAACGTTTCCAATGTAAATTTCCACCTTTATATAGTGTAAAAAGACATCCTGAAGCCTGGGCAGTCATTAATTTGATTGTCCAGTATTTCCCTTATGAGATAATGCCTCACATAGCAAATGTGGACAGTGCGAGCTGAAAATTCATTTTCAGCACTAAAAAAACCAAACTTTTATAACAGCTAAACCAAACGTTTCCAATGTAAATTTCCACCTTTATATAGTGTAAAAAGACATCCTGAAGCCTGGGCAGTCATTAATTTGATTGTCCAGTATTTCCCTTATGAGATAATGCCTCACACAGCAAATGTGTACAGTGCGAGCTGAAAATGCATTTTCAGCACTAAAAAAACCAAACTTTTATAACAGCTAAACCAAACGTTTCCAATGTAAATTTCCACCTTTATATAGTGTAAAAAGACATCCTGAAGCCTGGGCAGTCATTAATTTGATTGTCCAATATTTCCCTTCTGAGATAATGCCTCTCATAGCAAATGTGTACAGCGCGAGCTGAAAATGCATTTACAGCACTAAAAAACCAAACTTTTATAACAGCTAAACCAAACGTTTCCAATGTACATTTCCACCTTTATATAGTGTAGAAAGGCATCCTGAAGCCTGGAAAGTAATTAATTTGATTGTCCAGTATTTCCTTCATGAGATATTGCAACACATAGAAAAAGTGTACAGCGCCAGCAGACAATGAATTTTCAGCACTAAAAAAACGAAACTTCATTAACAGCTAAACTAAACGTTTCCAATGTAAATTTCCACCTTTATATAGTGTAGAAAGGCATCCTGAAGCCTGGAAAGTCATTAATTTGATTGTCCAGTATTTCCTTCATGAGATATTGCAACACTTAGAAAAAGTGTACAGCGCCAGCAGACAATGAATTTTCAGCACTAAAAAAACGAAACTTCATTAACAGCTAAACTAAACGTTTCCAATGTAAATTTCCACCCTTATATAGTGTAAAAAGACATCCTGAAGCCTGGGCAGTCATTAATTTGATTGTCCAATATTTCCCTTATGAGATAATGCTTCTCATAGCAAATGTGTACAGCGCGAGCTGAAAATGCATTTACAGCACTAAAAAACCAAACTTTTATAACAGCTAAACCAAACGTTTCCAATGTAAATTTCCACCTTTATATAGTGTAGAAAGGCATCCTGAAGCCTGGAAAGTCATTAATTTGATTGTCCAGTATTTCCTTCATGAGATATTGCAACACTTAGAAAAAGTGTACAGCGCCAGCAGACAATGAATTTTCAGCACTAAAAAAACGAAACTTCATTAACAGCTAAACCAAACGTTTCCAATGTAAATTTCCACATTTATAGAGTGTAAAAAGGCATCCTGAAGCCTGGGAAGTCATTAATTTGATTGTCCAGTATTTCCCTTATGAGATAATGCCTCACATAGCAAATGTGTACAGTGCGAGCTGAAAATGCATTTTCAGCACTAAAAAACCAAACTTTTATAACAGCTAAACCAAACGTTTCCAATGTAAATTTCCACCTTTATATAGTGTAAAAAGACATCCTGAAGCCTGGGCAGTCATTAATTTGATTGTCCAGTATTTCCCTTATGAGATAATGCCTCACACAGCAAATGTGTACAGTGCGAGCTGAAAATGCATTTTCAGCACTAAAAAAACCAAACTTTTATAACAGCTAAACCAAACGTTTCCAATGTAAATTTCCACCTTTATATAGTGTAAAAAGACATCCTGAAGCCTGGGCAGTCATTAATTTGATTGTCCAATATTTCCCTTCTGAGATAATGCCTCTCATAGCAAATGTGTACAGCGCGAGCTGAAAATGCATTTACAGCACTAAAAAACCAAACTTTTATAACAGCTAAACCAAACGTTTCCAATGTACATTTCCACCTTTATATAGTGTAGAAAGGCATCCTGAAGCCTGGAAAGTCATTAATTTGATTGTCCAGTATTTCCTTCATGAGATATTGCAACACTTAGAAAAAGTGTACAGCGCCAGCAGACAATGAATTTTCAGCACTAAAAAAACGAAACTTCATTAACAGCTAAACTAAACGTTTCCAATGTAAATTTCCACCCTTATATAGTGTAAAAATACATCCTGAAGCCTGGGCAGTCATTAATTTGATTGTCCAATATTTCCCTTATGAGATAATGCCTCTCATAGCAAATGTGTACAGCGCGAGCTGAAAATGCATTTACAGCACTAAAAAACCAAACTTTTATAACAGCTAAACCAAACGTTTCCAATGTAAATTTCCACCTTTATATAGTGTAGAAATGCATCCTGAAGCCTGGAAAGTCATTAATTTGATTGTCCAGTATTTCCTTCATGAGATATTGCAACACTTAGAAAAAGTGTACAGCGCCAGCAGACAATGAATTTTCAGCACTAAAAAAACGAAACTTCATTAACAGCTAAACCAAACGTTTCCAATGTAAATTTCCACATTTATAGAGTGTAAAAAGGCATCCTGAAGCCTGGGAAGTCATTAATTTGATTGTCCAGTATTTCCCTTATGAGATAATGCCTCACATAGCAAATGTGTACAGTGCGAGCTGAAAATGCATTTTCAGCACTAAAAAACCAAACTTTTATAACAGCTAAACCAAACGTTTCCAATGTAAATTTCCACCTTTATATAGTGTAAAAAGACATCCTGAAGCCTGGGCAGTCATTAATTTGATTGTCCAGTATTTCCCTTATGAGATAATGCCTCACATAGCAAATGTGTACAGTGCGAGCTGAAAATGCATTTTCAGCACTAAAAAAACCAAACTTTTATAACAGCTAAACCAAACGTTTCCAATGTAAATTTCCACCTTTATATAGTGTAAAAAGACATCCTGAAGCCTAGGCAGTCATTAATTTGATTGTCCAATATTTCCCTTATGAGACAATGCCTCTCATAGCAAATGTGTACAGCGCGAGCTGAAAATGCATTTTCAGCACTAAAAAAACAAACTTTTATAACAGCTAAACCAAACGTTTCCAATGTACATTTCCACCTTTATATAGTGTAGAAAGGCATCCTGAAGCCTGGAAAGTCATTGATTTGATTGTCCAGTATTTCCTTCATGAGATATTGCAACACTTAGAAAAAGTGTACAGCGCCAGCAGACAATGAATTTTCAGCACTAAAAAAACGAAACTTCATTAACAGCTAAACTAAACGTTTCCAATGTAAATTTCCAACTTTATATAGAGTAAAAAGACATCCTGAAGCCTGGGCAGCCATTAATTTGATTGTCCAATATTTCCCTTATGAGATAATGCCTCTCGTAGCAAATGTGTACAGCGCGAGCTGAAAATGCATTTACAGCACTAAAAAACCAAACTTTTATAACAGCTAAACCAAACGTTTCCAATGTAAATTTCCACCTTTATATAGTGTAAAAAGACATCCTGAAGCCTGGGCAGTCATTAATTTGATTGTCCAATATTTCCCTTATGAGATAATGCCTCTCATAGCAAATGTGTACAGCGCGAGCTGAAAATGCATTTACAGCACTAAAAAACCAAACTTTTATAACAGCTAAACCAAACGTTTCCAATGTAAATTTCCACCTTTATATAGTGTAGAAAGGCATCCTGAAGCCTGGAAAGTCATTAATTTGATTGTCCAGTATTTCCTTCATGAGATATTGCAACACTTAGAAAAAGTGTACAGCGCCAGCAGACAATGAATTTTCAGCACTAAAAAAAACGAAACTTCATTAACAGCTAAACTAAACGTTTCCAATGTAAATTTCCACCTTTATATAGTGTAAAAAGACATCCTGAAGCCTGGGCAGTCATTAATTTGATTGTCCAATATTTCCCTTATGAGATAATGCCTCTCATAGCAAATGTGTACAGCGCGAGCTGAAAATGCATTTACAGCACTAAAAAACCAAACTTTTATAACAGCTAAACCAAACGTTTCCAATGTAAATTTCCACCTTTATATAGTGTAGAAAGGCATCCTGAAGCCTGGAAAGTCATTAATTTGATTGTCCAGTATTTCCTTCATGAGATATTGCAACACTTAGAAAAAGTGTACAGCGCCAGCAGACAATGAATTTTCAGCATTAAAAAAACGAAACTTCATTAACAGCTAAACCAAACGTTTCCAATGTAAATTTCCACATTTATAGAGTGTAAAAAGGCATCCTGAAGCCTGGGAAGTCATTAATTTGATTGTCCAGTATTTCCCTTATGAGATAATGCCTCACATAGCAAATGTGTACAGTGCGAGCTGAAAATGCATTTTCAGCACTAAAAAACCAAACTTTTATAACAGCTAAACCAAACGTTTCCAATGTAAATTTCCACCTTTTTATAGTGTAAAAAGACATCCTGAAGCCTGGGCAGTCATTAATTTGATTGTCCAATATTTCCCTTTTGAGATAATGCCTCTCATAGCAAATGTGTACAGCGCGAGCTGAAAATGCATTTACAGCACTAAAAAACCAAACTTTTATAACAGCTAAACCAAACGTTTCCAATGTACATTTCCACCTTTATATAGTGTAGAAAGGCATCCTGAAGCCTGGAAAGTCATTAATTTGATTGTCCAGTATTTCCTTCATGAGATATTGCAACACTTAGAAAAAGTGTACAGCGCCAGCAGACAATGAATTTTCAGCACTAAAAAAACGAAACTTCATTAACAGCTAAACTAAACGTTTCCGATGTAAATTTCCACCCTTATATAGTGTAAAAAGACATCCTGAAGCCTGGGCAGTCATTAATTTGATTGTCTAATATTTCCCTTATGAGATAATGCCTCTCATAGCAAATGTGTACAGCGCGAGCTGAAAATGCATTTACAGCACTAAAAAACCAAACTTTTATAACAGCTAAACCAAACGTTTCCAATGTACATTTCCACCTTTATATAGTGTAGAAAGGCATCCTGAAGCCTGGAAAGTCATTAATTTGATTGTCCAGTATTTCCTTCATGAGATATTGCAACACTTAGAAAAAGTGTACAGCGCCAGCAGACAATGAATTTTCAGCACTAAAAAAACGAAACTTCATTAACAGCTAAACCAAACGTTTCCAATGTAAATTTCCACATTTATAGAGTGTAAAAAGGCATCCTGAAGCCTGGGAAGTCATTAATTTGATTGTCCAGTATTTCCCTTATGAGATAATGCCTCACACAGCAAATGTGTACAGTGCGAGCTGAAAATGCATTTTCAGCACTAAAAAACCAAACTTTTATAACAGCTAAACCAAACGTTTCCAATGTAAATTTCCACCTTTATATAGTGTAAAAAGACATCCTGAAGCCTGGGCAGTCATTAATTTGATTGTCCAGTATTTCCCTTATGAGATAATGCCTCACACAGCAAATGTGTACAGTGCGAGCTGAAAATGCATTTTCAGCACTAAAAAAACCAAACTTTTATAACAGCTAAACCAAACGTTTCCAATGTAAATTTCCACCTTTATATAGTGTAAAAAGACATCCTGAAGCCTGGGCAGTCATTAATTTGATTGTCCAATATTTCCCTTCTGAGATAATGCCTCTCATAGCAAATGTGTACAGCGCGAGCTGAAAATGCATTTACAGCACTAAAAAACCAAACTTTTATAACAGCTAAACCAAACGTTTCCAATGTACATTTCCACCTTTATATAGTGTAGAAAGGCATCCTGAAGCCTGGAAAGTCATTAATTTGATTGTCCAGTATTTCCTTCATGAGATATTGCAACACTTAGAAAAAGTGTACAGCGCCAGCAGACAATGAATTTTCAGCACTAAAAAAACGAAACTTCATTAACAGCTAAACTAAACGTTTCCAATGTAAATTTCCACCCTTATATAGTGTAAAAAGACATCCTGAAGCCTGGGCAGTCATTAATTTGATTGTCCAATATTTCCCTTATGAGATAATGCCTCTCATAGCAAATGTGTACAGCGCGAGCTGAAAATGCATTTACAGCACTAAAAAACCAAACTTTTATAACAGCTAAACCAAACGTTTCCAATGTAAATTTCCACCTTTATATAGTGTAGAAAGGCATCCTGAAGCCTGGAAAGTCATTAATTTGATTGTCCAGTATTTCCTTCATGAGATATTGCAACACTTAGAAAAAGTGTACAGCGCCAGCAGACAATGAATTTTCAGCACTAAAAAAACGAAACTTCATTAACAGCTAAACCAAACGTTTCCAATGTAAATTTCCACATTTATAGAGTGTAAAAAGGCATCCTGAAGCCTGGGAAGTCATTAATTTGATTGTCCAGTATTTCCCTTATGAGATAATGCCTCACATAGCAAATGTGTACAGTGCGATCTGAAAATGCATTTTCAGCACTAAAAAACCAAACTTTTATAACAGCTAAACCAAACGTTTCCAATGTAAATTTCCACCTTTATATAGTGTAAAAAGACATCCTGAAGCCTGGGCAGTCATTAATTTGATTGTCCAATATTTCCCTTCTGAGATAATGCCTCTCATAGCAAATGTGTACAGCGCGAGCTGAAAATGCATTTACAGCACTAAAAAACCAAACTTTTATAACAGCTAAACCAAACGTTTCCAATGTACATTTCCACCTTTATATAGTGTAGAAAGGCATCCTGAAGCCTGGAAAGTCATTAATTTGATTGTCCAGTATTTCCTTCATGAGATATTGCAACACTTAGAAAAAGTGTACAGCGCCAGCAGACAATGAATTTTCAGCACTAAAAAAACGAAACTTCATTAACAGCTAAACTAAACGTTTCCAATGTAAATTTCCACCCTTATATAGTGTAAAAAGACATCCTGAAGCCTGGGCAGTCATTAATTTGATTGTCCAATATTTCCCTTATGAGATAATGCCTCTCATAGCAAATGTGTACAGCGCGAGCTGAAAATGCATTTACAGCACTAAAAAACCAAACTTTTATAACAGCTAAACCAAACGTTTCCAATGTAAATTTCCACCTTTATATAGTGTAGAAAGGCATCCTGAAGCCTGGAAAGTCATTAATTTGATTGTCCAGTATTTCCTTCATGAGATATTGCAACACTTAGAAAAAGTGTACAGCGCCAGCAGACAATGAATTTTCAGCACTAAAAAAACGAAACTTCATTAACAGCTAAACCAAACGTTTCCAATGTAAATTTCCACATTTATAGAGTGTAAAAAGGCATCCTGAAGCCTGGGAAGTCATTAATTTGATTGTCCAGTATTTCCCTTATGAGATAATGCCTCACATAGCAAATGTGTACAGTGCGAGCTGAAAATGCATTTTCAGCACTAAAAAAAACAAACTTTTATAACAGCTAAACCAAACGTTTCCAATGTAAATTTCCACCTTTATATAGTGTAAAAAGACATCCTGAAGCCTGGGCAGTCATTAATTTGATTGTCCAGTATTTCCCTTATGAGATAATGCCTCACACAGCAAATGTGTACAGTGCGAGCTGAAAATGCATTTTCAGCACTAAAAAAACCAAACTTTTATAACAGCTAAACCAAACGTTTCCAATGTAAATTTCCACCTTTATATAGTGTAAAAAGACATCCTGAAGCCTGGGCAGTCATTAATTTGATTGTCCAATATTTCCCTTCTGAGATAATGCCTCTCATAGCAAATGTGTACAGCGCGAGCTGAAAATGCATTTACAGCACTAAAAAACCAAACTTTTATAACAGCTAAACCAAACGTTTCCAATGTACATTTCCACCTTTATATAGTGTAGAAGGCATCCTGAAGCCTGGAAAGTCATTAATTTGATTGTCCAGTATTTCCTTCATGAGATATTGCAACACTTAGAAAAAGTGTACAGCGCCAGCAGACAATGAATTTTCAGCACTAAAAAAACGAAACTTCATTAACAGCTAAACTAAACGTTTCCAATGTAAATTTCCACCCTTATATAGTGTAAAAAGACATCCTGAAGCCTGGGCAGTCATTAATTTGATTGTCCAATATTTCCCTTATGAGATAATGCCTCTCATAGCAAATGTGTACAGCGCGAGCTGAAAATGCATTTTCAGCACTAAAAAACCAAACTTTTATAACAGCTAAACCAAACGTTTCCAATGTAAATTTCCACCTTTATATAGTGTAGAAAGGCATCCTGAAGCCTGGAAAGTCATTAATTTGATTGTCCAGTATTTCCTTCATGAGATATTGCAACACTTAGAAAAAGTGTACAGCGCCAGCAGACAATGAATTTTCAGCACTAAAAAAACGAAACTTCATTAACAGCTAAACCAAACGTTTCCAATGTAAATTTCCACATTTATAGAGTGTAAAAAGGCATCCTGAAGCCTGGGAAGTCATTAATTTGATTGTCCAGTATTTCCCTTATGAGATAATGCCTCACATAGCAAATGTGTACAGTGCGAGCTGAAAATGCATTTTCAGCACTAAAAAAACAAACTTTTATAACAGCTAAACCAAACGTTTCCAATGTAAATTTCCACCTTTATATAGTGTAAAAAGACATCCTGAAGCCTGGGCAGTCATTAATTTGATTGTCCAGTATTTCCCTTATGAGATAATGCCTCACACAGCAAATGTGTACAGTGCGAGCTGAAAATGCATTTTCAGCACTAAAAAAACCAAACTTTTATAACAGCTAAACCAAACGTTTCCAATGTAAATTTCCACCTTTATATAGTGTAAAAAGACATCCTGAAGCCTGGGCAGTCATTAATTTGATTGTCCAATATTTCCCTTCTGAGATAATGCCTCTCATAGCAAATGTGTACAGCGCGAGCTGAAAATGCATTTACAGCACTAAAAAACCAAACTTTTATAACAGCTAAACCAAACGTTTCCAATGTACATTTCCACCTTTATATAGTGTAGAAAGGCATCCTGAAGCCTGGAAAGTCATTAATTTGATTGTCCAGTATTTCCTTCATGAGATATTGCAACACTTAGAAAAAGTGTACAGCGCCAGCAGACAATGAATTTTCAGCACTAAAAAAACGAAACTTCATTAACAGCTAAACTAAACGTTTCCAATGTAAATTTCCACCCTTATATAGTGTAAAAAGACATCCTGAAGCCTGGGCAGTCATTAATTTGATTGTCCAATATTTCCCTTATGAGATAATGCTTCTCATAGCAAATGTGTACAGCGCGAGCTGAAAATGCATTTACAGCACTAAAAGACCAAACTTTTATAACAGCTAAACCAAACGTTTCCAATGTAAATTTCCACCTTTATATAGTGTAGAAAGGCATCCTGAAGCCTGGAAAGTCATTAATTTGATTGTCCAGTATTTCCTTCATGAGATATTGCAACACTTAGAAAAAGTGTACAGCGCCAGCAGACAATGAATTTTCAGCACTAAAAAAACGAAACTTCATTAACAGCTAAACCAAACGTTTCCAATGTAAATTTCCACATTTATAGAGTGTAAAAAGGCATCCTGAAGCCTGGGAAGTCATTAATTTGATTGTCCAGTATTTCCCTTATGAGATAATGCCTCACATAGCAAATGTGTACAGTGCGAGCTGAAAATGCATTTTCAGCACTAAAAAACCAAACTTTTATAACAGCTAAACCAAACGTTTCCAATGTAAATTTCCACCTTTATATAGTGTAAAAAGACATCCTGAAGCCTGGGCAGTCATTAATTTGATTGTCCAGTATTTCCCTTATGAGATAATGCCTCACACAGCAAATGTGTACAGTGCGAGCTGAAAATGCATTTTCAGCACTAAAAAAACCAAACTTTTATAACAGCTAAACCAAACGTTTCCAATGTAAATTTCCACCTTTATATAGTGTAAAAAGACATCCTGAAGCCTGGGCAGTCATTAATTTGATTGTCCAATATTTCCCTTCTGAGATAATGCCTCTCATAGCAAATGTGTACAGCGCGAGCTGAAAATGCATTTACAGCACTAAAAAACCAAACTTTTATAACAGCTAAACCAAACGTTTCCAATGTACATTTCCACCTTTATATAGTGTAGAAAGGCATCCTGAAGCCTGGAAAGTCATTAATTTGATTGTCCAGTATTTCCTTCATGAGATATTGCAACACTTAGAAAAAGTGTACAGCGCCAGCAGACAATGAATTTTCAGCACTAAAAAAACGAAACTTCATTAACAGCTAAACTAAACGTTTCCAATGTAAATTTCCACCCTTATATAGTGTAAAAAGACATCCTGAAGCCTGGGCAGTCATTAATTTGATTGTCCAATATTTCCCTTATGAGATAATGCCTCTCATAGCAAATGTGTACAGCGCGAGCTGAAAATGCATTTACAGCACTAAAAAACCAAACTTTTATAACAGCTAAACCAAACGTTTCCAATGTAAATGTCCACCTTTATATAGTGTAGAAAGGCATCCTGAAGCCTGGAAAGTCATTAATTTGATTGTCCAGTATTTCCTTCATGAGATATTGCAACACTTAGAAAAAGTGTACAGCGCCAGCAGACAATGAATTTTCAGCACTAAAAAAACGAAACTTCATTAACAGCTAAACCAAACGTTTCCAATGTAAATTTCCACATTTATAGAGTGTAAAAAGGCATCCTGAAGCCTGGGAAGTCATTAATTTGATTGTCCAGTATTTCCCTTATGAGATAATGCCTCACATAGCAAATGTGTACAGTGCGAGCTGAAAATGCATTTTCAGCACTAAAAAACCAAACTTTTATAACAGCTAAACCAAACGTTTCCAATGTAAATTTCCACCTTTATATAGTGTAAAAAGACATCCTGAAGCCTGGGCAGTCATTAATTTGATTGTCCAGTATTTCCCTTATGAGATAATGCCTCACACAGCAAATGTGTACAGTGCGAGCTGAAAATGCATTTTCAGCACTAAAAAAACCAAACTTTTATAACAGCTAAACCAAACGTTTCCAATGTAAATTTCCACCTTTATATAGTGTAAAAAGACATCCTGAAGCCTGGGCAGTCATTAATTTGATTGTCCAATATTTCCCTTCTGAGATAATGCCTCTCATAGCAAATGTGTACAGCGCGAGCTGAAAATGCATTTACAGCACTAAAAAACCAAACTTTTATAACAGCTAAACCAAACGTTTCCAATGTACATTTCCACCTTTATATAGTGTAGAAAGGCATCCTGAAGCCTGGAAAGTCATTAATTTGATTGTCCAGTATTTCCTTCATGAGATATTGCAACACTTAGAAAAAGTGTACAGCGCCAGCAGACAATGAATTTTCAGCACTAAAAAAACGAAACTTCATTAACAGCTAAACTAAACGTTTCCAATGTAAATTTCCACCCTTATATAGTGTAAAAAGACATCCTGAAGCCTGGGCAGTCATTAATTTGATTGTCCAATATTTCCCTTATGAGATAATGCCTCTCATAGCAAATGTGTACAGCGCGAGCTGAAAATGCATTTACAGCACTAAAAAACCAAACTTTTATAACAGCTAAACCAAACGTTTCCAATGTAAATGTCCACCTTTATATAGTGTAGAAAGGCATCCTGAAGCCTGGAAAGTCATTAATTTGATTGTCCAGTATTTCCTTCATGAGATATTGCAACACTTAGAAAAAGTGTACAGCGCCAGCAGACAATGAATTTTCAGCACTAAAAAAACGAAACTTCATTAACAGCTAAACCAAACGTTTCCAATGTAAATTTCCACATTTATAGAGTGTAAAAAGGCATCCTGAAGCCTGGGAAGTCATTAATTTGATTGTCCAGTATTTCCCTTATGAGATAATGCCTCACATAGCAAATGTGTACAGTGCGAGCTGAAAATGCATTTTCAGCACTAAAAAACCAAACTTTTATAACAGCTAAACCAAACGTTTCCAATGTAAATTTCCACCTTTATATAGTGTAAAAAGACATCCTGAAGCCTGGGCAGTCATTAATTTGATTGTCCAGTATTTCCCTTATGAGATAATGCCTCACACAGCAAATGTGTACAGTGCGAGCTGAAAATGCATTTTCAGCACTAAAAAAACCAAACTTTTATAACAGCTAAACCAAACGTTTCCAATGTAAATTTCCACCTTTATATAGTGTAAAAAGACATCCTGAAGCCTGGGCAGTCATTAATTTGATTGTCCAATATTTCCCTTCTGAGATAATGCCTCTCATAGCAAATGTGTACAGCGCGAGCTGAAAATGCATTTACAGCACTAAAAAACCAAACTTTTATAACAGCTAAACCAAACGTTTCCAATGTACATTTCCACCTTTATATAGTGTAGAAGGCATCCTGAAGCCTGGAAAGTCATTAATTTGATTGTCCAGTATTTCCTTCATGAGATATTGCAACACTTAGAAAAAGTGTACAGCGCCAGCAGACAATGAATTTTCAGCACTAAAAAAACGAAACTTCATTAACAGCTAAACTAAACGTTTCCAATGTAAATTTCCACCCTTATATAGTGTAAAAAGACATCCTGAAGCCTGGGCAGTCATTAATTTGATTGTCCAATATTTCCCTTATGAGATAATGCCTCTCATAGCAAATGTGTACAGCGCGAGCTGAAAATGCATTTTCAGCACTAAAAAACCAAACTTTTATAACAGCTAAACCAAACGTTTCCAATGTAAATTTCCACCTTTATATAGTGTAGAAAGGCATCCTGAAGCCTGGAAAGTCATTAATTTGATTGTCCAGTATTTCCTTCATGAGATATTGCAACACTTAGAAAAAGTGTACAGCGCCAGCAGACAATGAATTTTCAGCACTAAAAAAACGAAACTTCATTAACAGCTAAACCAAACGTTTCCAATGTAAATTTCCACATTTATAGAGTGTAAAAAGGCATCCTGAAGCCTGGGAAGTCATTAATTTGATTGTCCAGTATTTCCCTTATGAGATAATGCCTCACATAGCAAATGTGTACAGTGCGAGCTGAAAATGCATTTTCAGCACTAAAAAAACAAACTTTTATAACAGCTAAACCAAACGTTTCCAATGTAAATTTCCACCTTTATATAGTGTAAAAAGACATCCTGAAGCCTGGGCAGTCATTAATTTGATTGTCCAGTATTTCCCTTATGAGATAATGCCTCACACAGCAAATGTGTACAGTGCGAGCTGAAAATGCATTTTCAGCACTAAAAAAACCAAACTTTTATAACAGCTAAACCAAACGTTTCCAATGTAAATTTCCACCTTTATATAGTGTAAAAAGACATCCTGAAGCCTGGGCAGTCATTAATTTGATTGTCCAATATTTCCCTTCTGAGATAATGCCTCTCATAGCAAATGTGTACAGCGCGAGCTGAAAATGCATTTACAGCACTAAAAAACCAAACTTTTATAACAGCTAAACCAAACGTTTCCAATGTACATTTCCACCTTTATATAGTGTAGAAAGGCATCCTGAAGCCTGGAAAGTCATTAATTTGATTGTCCAGTATTTCCTTCATGAGATATTGCAACACTTAGAAAAAGTGTACAGCGCCAGCAGACAATGAATTTTCAGCACTAAAAAAACGAAACTTCATTAACAGCTAAACTAAACGTTTCCAATGTAAATTTCCACCCTTATATAGTGTAAAAAGACATCCTGAAGCCTGGGCAGTCATTAATTTGATTGTCCAATATTTCCCTTATGAGATAATGCTTCTCATAGCAAATGTGTACAGCGCGAGCTGAAAATGCATTTACAGCACTAAAAGACCAAACTTTTATAACAGCTAAACCAAACGTTTCCAATGTAAATTTCCACCTTTATATAGTGTAGAAAGGCATCCTGAAGCCTGGAAAGTCATTAATTTGATTGTCCAGTATTTCCTTCATGAGATATTGCAACACTTAGAAAAAGTGTACAGCGCCAGCAGACAATGAATTTTCAGCACTAAAAAAACGAAACTTCATTAACAGCTAAACCAAACGTTTCCAATGTAAATTTCCACATTTATAGAGTGTAAAAAGGCATCCTGAAGCCTGGGAAGTCATTAATTTGATTGTCCAGTATTTCCCTTATGAGATAATGCCTCACATAGCAAATGTGTACAGTGCGAGCTGAAAATGCATTTTCAGCACTAAAAAACCAAACTTTTATAACAGCTAAACCAAACGTTTCCAATGTAAATTTCCACCTTTATATAGTGTAAAAAGACATCCTGAAGCCTGGGCAGTCATTAATTTGATTGTCCAGTATTTCCCTTATGAGATAATGCCTCACACAGCAAATGTGTACAGTGCGAGCTGAAAATGCATTTTCAGCACTAAAAAAACCAAACTTTTATAACAGCTAAACCAAACGTTTCCAATGTAAATTTCCACCTTTATATAGTGTAAAAAGACATCCTGAAGCCTGGGCAGTCATTAATTTGATTGTCCAATATTTCCCTTCTGAGATAATGCCTCTCATAGCAAATGTGTACAGCGCGAGCTGAAAATGCATTTACAGCACTAAAAAACCAAACTTTTATAACAGCTAAACCAAACGTTTCCAATGTACATTTCCACCTTTATATAGTGTAGAAAGGCATCCTGAAGCCTGGAAAGTCATTAATTTGATTGTCCAGTATTTCCTTCATGAGATATTGCAACACTTAGAAAAAGTGTACAGCGCCAGCAGACAATGAATTTTCAGCACTAAAAAAACGAAACTTCATTAACAGCTAAACTAAACGTTTCCAATGTAAATTTCCACCCTTATATAGTGTAAAAAGACATCCTGAAGCCTGGGCAGTCATTAATTTGATTGTCCAATATTTCCCTTATGAGATAATGCCTCTCATAGCAAATGTGTACAGCGCGAGCTGAAAATGCATTTACAGCACTAAAAAACCAAACTTTTATAACAGCTAAACCAAACGTTTCCAATGTAAATGTCCACCTTTATATAGTGTAGAAAGGCATCCTGAAGCCTGGAAAGTCATTAATTTGATTGTCCAGTATTTCCTTCATGAGATATTGCAACACTTAGAAAAAGTGTACAGCGCCAGCAGACAATGAATTTTCAGCACTAAAAAAACGAAACTTCATTAACAGCTAAACCAAACGTTTCCAATGTAAATTTCCACATTTATAGAGTGTAAAAAGGCATCCTGAAGCCTGGGAAGTCATTAATTTGATTGTCCAGTATTTCCCTTATGAGATAATGCCTCACATAGCAAATGTGTACAGTGCGAGCTGAAAATGCATTTTCAGCACTAAAAAACCAAACTTTTATAACAGCTAAACCAAACGTTTCCAATGTAAATTTCCACCTTTATATAGTGTAAAAAGACATCCTGAAGCCTGGGCAGTCATTAATTTGATTGTCCAGTATTTCCCTTATGAGATAATGCCTCACACAGCAAATGTGTACAGTGCGAGCTGAAAATGCATTTTCAGCACTAAAAAAACCAAACTTTTATAACAGCTAAACCAAACGTTTCCAATGTAAATTTCCACCTTTATATAGTGTAAAAAGACATCCTGAAGCCTGGGCAGTCATTAATTTGATTGTCCAATATTTCCCTTCTGAGATAATGCCTCTCATAGCAAATGTGTACAGCGCGAGCTGAAAATGCATTTACAGCACTAAAAAACCAAACTTTTATAACAGCTAAACCAAACGTTTCCAATGTACATTTCCACCTTTATATAGTGTAGAAAGGCATCCTGAAGCCTGGAAAGTCATTAATTTGATTGTCCAGTATTTCCTTCATGAGATATTGCAACACTTAGAAAAAGTGTACAGCGCCAGCAGACAATGAATTTTCAGCACTAAAAAAACGAAACTTCATTAACAGCTAAACTAAACGTTTCCAATGTAAATTTCCACCCTTATATAGTGTAAAAAGACATCCTGAAGCCTGGGCAGTCATTAATTTGATTGTCCAATATTTCCCTTATGAGATAATGCCTCTCATAGCAAATGTGTACAGCGCGAGCTGAAAATGCATTTACAGCACTAAAAAACCAAACTTTTATAACAGCTAAACCAAACGTTTCCAATGTAAATGTCCACCTTTATATAGTGTAGAAAGGCATCCTGAAGCCTGGAAAGTCATTAATTTGATTGTCCAGTATTTCCTTCATGAGATATTGCAACACTTAGAAAAAGTGTACAGCGCCAGCAGACAATGAATTTTCAGCACTAAAAAAACGAAACTTCATTAACAGCTAAACCAAACGTTTCCAATGTAAATTTCCACATTTATAGAGTGTAAAAAGGCATCCTGAAGCCTGGGAAGTCATTAATTTGATTGTCCAGTATTTCCCTTATGAGATAATGCCTCACATAGCAAATGTGTACAGTGCGAGCTGAAAATGCATTTTCAGCACTAAAAAACCAAACTTTTATAACAGCTAAACCAAACGTTTCCAATGTAAATTTCCACCTTTATATAGTGTAAAAAGACATCCTGAAGCCTGGGCAGTCATTAATTTGATTGTCCAGTATTTCCCTTATGAGATAATGCCTCACACAGCAAATGTGTACAGTGCGAGCTGAAAATGCATTTTCAGCACTAAAAAAACCAAACTTTTATAACAGCTAAACCAAACGTTTCCAATGTAAATTTCCACCTTTATATAGTGTAAAAAGACATCCTGAAGCCTGGGCAGTCATTAATTTGATTGTCCAATATTTCCCTTCTGAGATAATGCCTCTCATAGCAAATGTGTACAGCGCGAGCTGAAAATGCATTTACAGCACTAAAAAACCAAACTTTTATAACAGCTAAACCAAACGTTTCCAATGTACATTTCCACCTTTATATAGTGTAGAAAGGCATCCTGAAGCCTGGAAAGTCATTAATTTGATTGTCCAGTATTTCCTTCATGAGATATTGCAACACTTAGAAAAAGGTACAGCGCCAGCAGACAATGAATTTTCAGCACTAAAAAAACGAAACTTCATTAACAGCTAAACTAAACGTTTCCAATGTAAATTTCCACCCTTATATAGTGTAAAAAGACATCCTGAAGCCTGGGCAGTCATTAATTTGATTGTCCAATATTTCCCTTATGAGATAATGCCTCTCATAGCAAATGTGTACAGCGCGAGCTGAAAATGCATTTTCAGCACTAAAAAACCAAACTTTTATAACAGCTAAACCAAACGTTTCCAATGTAAATTTCCACCTTTATATAGTGTAGAAAGGCATCCTGAAGCCTGGAAAGTCATTAATTTGATTGTCCAGTATTTCCTTCATGAGATATTGCAACACTTAGAAAAAGTGTACAGCGCCAGCAGACAATGAATTTTCAGCACTAAAAAAACGAAACTTCATTAACAGCTAAACCAAACGTTTCCAATGTAAATTTCCACATTTATAGAGTGTAAAAAGGCATCCTGAAGCCTGGGAAGTCATTAATTTGATTGTCCAGTATTTCCCTTATGAGATAATGCCTCACATAGCAAATGTGTACAGTGCGAGCTGAAAATGCATTTTCAGCACTAAAAAAACAAACTTTTATAACAGCTAAACCAAACGTTTCCAATGTAAATTTCCACCTTTATATAGTGTAAAAAGACATCCTGAAGCCTGGGCAGTCATTAATTTGATTGTCCAGTATTTCCCTTATGAGATAATGCCTCACACAGCAAATGTGTACAGTGCGAGCTGAAAATGCATTTTCAGCACTAAAAAAACCAAACTTTTATAACAGCTAAACCAAACGTTTCCAATGTAAATTTCCACCTTTATATAGTGTAAAAAGACATCCTGAAGCCTGGGCAGTCATTAATTTGATTGTCCAATATTTCCCTTCTGAGATAATGCCTCTCATAGCAAATGTGTACAGCGCGAGCTGAAAATGCATTTACAGCACTAAAAAACCAAACTTTTATAACAGCTAAACCAAACGTTTCCAATGTACATTTCCACCTTTATATAGTGTAGAAAGGCATCCTGAAGCCTGGAAAGTCATTAATTTGATTGTCCAGTATTTCCTTCATGAGATATTGCAACACTTAGAAAAAGTGTACAGCGCCAGCAGACAATGAATTTTCAGCACTAAAAAAACGAAACTTCATTAACAGCTAAACTAAACGTTTCCAATGTAAATTTCCACCCTTATATAGTGTAAAAAGACATCCTGAAGCCTGGGCAGTCATTAATTTGATTGTCCAATATTTCCCTTATGAGATAATGCTTCTCATAGCAAATGTGTACAGCGCGAGCTGAAAATGCATTTACAGCACTAAAAGACCAAACTTTTATAACAGCTAAACCAAACGTTTCCAATGTAAATTTCCACCTTTATATAGTGTAGAAAGGCATCCTGAAGCCTGGAAAGTCATTAATTTGATTGTCCAGTATTTCCTTCATGAGATATTGCAACACTTAGAAAAAGTGTACAGCGCCAGCAGACAATGAATTTTCAGCACTAAAAAAACGAAACTTCATTAACAGCTAAACCAAACGTTTCCAATGTAAATTTCCACATTTATAGAGTGTAAAAAGGCATCCTGAAGCCTGGGAAGTCATTAATTTGATTGTCCAGTATTTCCCTTATGAGATAATGCCTCACATAGCAAATGTGTACAGTGCGAGCTGAAAATGCATTTTCAGCACTAAAAAACCAAACTTTTATAACAGCTAAACCAAACGTTTCCAATGTAAATTTCCACCTTTATATAGTGTAAAAAGACATCCTGAAGCCTGGGCAGTCATTAATTTGATTGTCCAGTATTTCCCTTATGAGATAATGCCTCACACAGCAAATGTGTACAGTGCGAGCTGAAAATGCATTTTCAGCACTAAAAAAACCAAACTTTTATAACAGCTAAACCAAACGTTTCCAATGTAAATTTCCACCTTTATATAGTGTAAAAAGACATCCTGAAGCCTGGGCAGTCATTAATTTGATTGTCCAATATTTCCCTTCTGAGATAATGCCTCTCATAGCAAATGTGTACAGCGCGAGCTGAAAATGCATTTACAGCACTAAAAAACCAAACTTTTATAACAGCTAAACCAAACGTTTCCAATGTACATTTCCACCTTTATATAGTGTAGAAAGGCATCCTGAAGCCTGGAAAGTCATTAATTTGATTGTCCAGTATTTCCTTCATGAGATATTGCAACACTTAGAAAAAGTGTACAGCGCCAGCAGACAATGAATTTTCAGCACTAAAAAAACGAAACTTCATTAACAGCTAAACTAAACGTTTCCAATGTAAATTTCCACCCTTATATAGTGTAAAAAGACATCCTGAAGCCTGGGCAGTCATTAATTTGATTGTCCAATATTTCCCTTATGAGATAATGCCTCTCATAGCAAATGTGTACAGCGCGAGCTGAAAATGCATTTACAGCACTAAAAAACCAAACTTTTATAACAGCTAAACCAAACGTTTCCAATGTAAATGTCCACCTTTATATAGTGTAGAAAGGCATCCTGAAGCCTGGAAAGTCATTAATTTGATTGTCCAGTATTTCCTTCATGAGATATTGCAACACTTAGAAAAAGTGTACAGCGCCAGCAGACAATGAATTTTCAGCACTAAAAAAACGAAACTTCATTAACAGCTAAACCAAACGTTTCCAATGTAAATTTCCACATTTATAGAGTGTAAAAAGGCATCCTGAAGCCTGGGAAGTCATTAATTTGATTGTCCAGTATTTCCCTTATGAGATAATGCCTCACATAGCAAATGTGTACAGTGCGAGCTGAAAATGCATTTTCAGCACTAAAAAACCAAACTTTTATAACAGCTAAACCAAACGTTTCCAATGTAAATTTCCACCTTTATATAGTGTAAAAAGACATCCTGAAGCCTGGGCAGTCATTAATTTGATTGTCCAGTATTTCCCTTATGAGATAATGCCTCACACAGCAAATGTGTACAGTGCGAGCTGAAAATGCATTTTCAGCACTAAAAAAACCAAACTTTTATAACAGCTAAACCAAACGTTTCCAATGTAAATTTCCACCTTTATATAGTGTAAAAAGACATCCTGAAGCCTGGGCAGTCATTAATTTGATTGTCCAATATTTCCCTTCTGAGATAATGCCTCTCATAGCAAATGTGTACAGCGCGAGCTGAAAATGCATTTACAGCACTAAAAAACCAAACTTTTATAACAGCTAAACCAAACGTTTCCAATGTACATTTCCACCTTTATATAGTGTAGAAAGGCATCCTGAAGCCTGGAAAGTCATTAATTTGATTGTCCAGTATTTCCTTCATGAGATATTGCAACACTTAGAAAAAGTGTACAGCGCCAGCAGACAATGAATTTTCAGCACTAAAAAAACGAAACTTCATTAACAGCTAAACTAAACGTTTCCAATGTAAATTTCCACCCTTATATAGTGTAAAAAGACATCCTGAAGCCTGGGCAGTCATTAATTTGATTGTCCAATATTTCCCTTATGAGATAATGCCTCTCATAGCAAATGTGTACAGCGCGAGCTGAAAATGCATTTACAGCACTAAAAAACCAAACTTTTATAACAGCTAAACCAAACGTTTCCAATGTAAATGTCCACCTTTATATAGTGTAGAAAGGCATCCTGAAGCCTGGAAAGTCATTAATTTGATTGTCCAGTATTTCCTTCATGAGATATTGCAACACTTAGAAAAAGTGTACAGCGCCAGCAGACAATGAATTTTCAGCACTAAAAAAACGAAACTTCATTAACAGCTAAACCAAACGTTTCCAATGTAAATTTCCACATTTATAGAGTGTAAAAAGGCATCCTGAAGCCTGGGAAGTCATTAATTTGATTGTCCAGTATTTCCCTTATGAGATAATGCCTCACATAGCAAATGTGTACAGTGCGAGCTGAAAATGCATTTTCAGCACTAAAAAACCAAACTTTTATAACAGCTAAACCAAACGTTTCCAATGTAAATTTCCACCTTTATATAGTGTAAAAAGACATCCTGAAGCCTGGGCAGTCATTAATTTGATTGTCCAGTATTTCCCTTATGAGATAATGCCTCACACAGCAAATGTGTACAGTGCGAGCTGAAAATGCATTTTCAGCACTAAAAAAACCAAACTTTTATAACAGCTAAACCAAACGTTTCCAATGTAAATTTCCACCTTTATATAGTGTAAAAAGACATCCTGAAGCCTGGGCAGTCATTAATTTGATTGTCCAATATTTCCCTTCTGAGATAATGCCTCTCATAGCAAATGTGTACAGCGCGAGCTGAAAATGCATTTACAGCACTAAAAAACCAAACTTTTATAACAGCTAAACCAAACGTTTCCAATGTACATTTCCACCTTTATATAGTGTAGAAAGGCATCCTGAAGCCTGGAAAGTCATTAATTTGATTGTCCAGTATTTCCTTCATGAGATATTGCAACACTTAGAAAAAGTGTACAGCGCCAGCAGACAATGAATTTTCAGCACTAAAAAAACGAAACTTCATTAACAGCTAAACTAAACGTTTCCAATGTAAATTTCCACCCTTATATAGTGTAAAAAGACATCCTGAAGCCTGGGCAGTCATTAATTTGATTGTCCAATATTTCCCTTATGAGATAATGCTTCTCATAGCAAATGTGTACAGCGCGAGCTGAAAATGCATTTACAGCACTAAAAAACCAAACTTTTATAACAGCTAAACCAAACGTTTCCAATGTAAATTTCCACCTTTATATAGTGTAGAAAGGCATCCTGAAGCCTGGAAAGTCATTAATTTGATTGTCCAGTATTTCCTTCATGAGATATTGCAACACTTAGAAAAAGTGTACAGCGCCAGCAGACAATGAATTTTCAGCACTAAAAAAACGAAACTTCATTAACAGCTAAACCAAACGTTTCCAATGTAAATTTCCACATTTATAGAGTGTAAAAAGGCATCCTGAAGCCTGGGAAGTCATTAATTTGATTGTCCAGTATTTCCCTTATGAGATAATGCCTCACATAGCAAATGTGTACAGTGCGAGCTGAAAATGCATTTTCAGCACTAAAAAACCAAACTTTTATAACAGCTAAACCAAACGTTTCCAATGTAAATTTCCACCTTTATATAGTGTAAAAAGACATCCTGAAGCCTGGGCAGTCATTAATTTGATTGTCCAGTATTTCCCTTATGAGATAATGCCTCACACAGCAAATGTGTACAGTGCGAGCTGAAAATGCATTTTCAGCACTAAAAAAACCAAACTTTTATAACAGCTAAACCAAACGTTTCCAATGTAAATTTCCACCTTTATATAGTGTAAAAAGACATCCTGAAGCCTGGGCAGTCATTAATTTGATTGTCCAATATTTCCCTTCTGAGATAATGCCTCTCATAGCAAATGTGTACAGCGCGAGCTGAAAATGCATTTACAGCACTAAAAAACCAAACTTTTATAACAGCTAAACCAAACGTTTCCAATGTACATTTCCACCTTTATATAGTGTAGAAAGGCATCCTGAAGCCTGGAAAGTCATTAATTTGATTGTCCAGTATTTCCTTCATGAGATATTGCAACACTTAGAAAAAGTGTACAGCGCCAGCAGACAATGAATTTTCAGCACTAAAAAAACGAAACTTCATTAACAGCTAAACTAAACGTTTCCAATGTAAATTTCCACCCTTATATAGTGTAAAAAGACACCCTGAAGCCTGGGCAGTCATTAATTTGATTGTCCAATATTTCCCTTATGAGATAATGCCTCTCATAGCAAATGTGTACAGCGCGAGCTGAAAATGCATTTACAGCACTAAAAAACCAAACTTTTATAACAGCTAAACCAAACGTTTCCAATGTAAATTTCCACCTTTATATAGTGTAGAAAGGCATCCTGAAGCCTGGAAAGTCATTAATTTGATTGTCCAGTATTTCCTTCATGAGATATTGCAACACTTAGAAAAAGTGTACAGCGCCAGCAGACAATGAATTTTCAGCACTAAAAAAACGAAACTTCATTAACAGCTAAACCAAACGTTTCCAATGTAAATTTCCACATTTATAGAGTGTAAAAAGGCATCCTGAAGCCTGGGAAGTCATTAATTTGATTGTCCAGTATTTCCCTTATGAGATAATGCCTCACATAGCAAATGTGTACAGTGCGAGCTGAAAATGCATTTTCAGCACTAAAAAACCAAACTTTTATAACAGCTAAACCAAACGTTTCCAATGTAAATTTCCACCTTTATATAGTGTAAAAAGACATCCTGAAGCCTGGGCAGTCATTAATTTGATTGTCCAGTATTTCCCTTATGAGATAATGCCTCACACAGCAAATGTGTACAGTGCGAGCTGAAAATGCATTTTCAGCACTAAAAAAACCAAACTTTTATAACAGCTAAACCAAACGTTTCCAATGTAAATTTCCACCTTTATATAGTGTAAAAAGACATCCTGAAGCCTGGGCAGTCATTAATTTGATTGTCCAATATTTCCCTTCTGAGATAATGCCTCTCATAGCAAATGTGTACAGCGCGAGCTGAAAATGCATTTACAGCACTAAAAAACCAAACTTTTATAACAGCTAAACCAAACGTTTCCAATGTACATTTCCACCTTTATATAGTGTAGAAAGGCATCCTGAAGCCTGGAAAGTCATTAATTTGATTGTCCAGTATTTCCTTCATGAGATATTGCAACACTTAGAAAAAGTGTACAGCGCCAGCAGACAATGAATTTTCAGCACTAAAAAAACGAAACTTCATTAACAGCTAAACTAAACGTTTCCAATGTAAATTTCCACCCTTATATAGTGTAAAAAGACACCCTGAAGCCTGGGCAGTCATTAATTTGATTGTCCAATATTTCCCTTATGAGATAATGCCTCTCATAGCAAATGTGTACAGCGCGAGCTGAAAATGCATTTACAGCACTAAAAAACCAAACTTTTATAACAGCTAAACCAAACGTTTCCAATGTAAATTTCCACCTTTATATAGTGTAGAAAGGCATCCTGAAGCCTGGAAAGTCATTAATTTGATTGTCCAGTATTTCCTTCATGAGATATTGCAACACTTAGAAAAAGTGTACAGCGCCAGCAGACAATGAATTTTCAGCACTAAAAAAACGAAACTTCATTAACAGCTAAACCAAACGTTTCCAATGTAAATTTCCACATTTATAGAGTGTAAAAAGGCATCCTGAAGCCTGGGAAGTCATTAATTTGATTGTCCAGTATTTCCCTTATGAGATAATGCCTCACATAGCAAATGTGTACAGTGCGAGCTGAAAATGCATTTTCAGCACTAAAAAACCAAACTTTTATAACAGCTAAACCAAACGTTTCCAATGTAAATTTCCACCTTTATATAGTGTAAAAAGACATCCTGAAGCCTGGGCAGTCATTAATTTGATTGTCCAGTATTTCCCTTATGAGATAATGCCTCACACAGCAAATGTGTACAGTGCGAGCTGAAAATGCATTTTCAGCACTAAAAAAACCAAACTTTTATAACAGCTAAACCAAACGTTTCCAATGTAAATTTCCACCTTTATATAGTGTAAAAAGACATCCTGAAGCCTGGGCAGTCATTAATTTGATTGTCCAGTATTTCCCTTATGAGATAATGCCTCACACAGCAAATGTGTACAGTGCGAGCTGAAAATGCATTTTCAAGCACTAAAAAAACCAAACTTTTATAACAGCTAAACCAAACGTTTCCAATGTAAATTTCCACCTTTATATAGTGTAAAAAGACATCCTGAAGCCTGGGCAGTCATTAATTTGATTGTCCAATATTTCCCTTCTGAGATAATGCCTCTCATAGCAAATGTGTACAGCGCGAGCTGAAAATGCATTTACAGCACTAAAAAACCAAACTTTTATAACAGCTAAACCAAACGTTTCCAATGTACATTTCCACCTTTATATAGTGTAGAAGGCATCCTGAAGCCTGGAAAGTCATTAATTTGATTGTCCAGTATTTCCTTCATGAGATATTGCAACACTTAGAAAAAGTGTACAGCGCCAGCAGACAATGAATTTTCAGCACTAAAAAAACGAAACTTAATTAACAGCTAAACTAAACGTTTCCAATGTAAATTTCCACCCTTATATAGTGTAAAAAGACATCCTGAAGCCTGGGCAGTCATTAATTTGATTGTCCAATATTTCCCTTATGAGATAATGCCTCTCATAGCAAATGTGTACAGCGCGAGCTGAAAATGCATTTTCAGCACTAAAAAACCAAACTTTTATAACAGCTAAACCAAACGTTTCCAATGTAAATTTCCACCTTTATATAGTGTAGAAAGGCATCTTGAAGCCTGGAAAGTCATTAATTTGATTGTCCAGTATTTCCTTCATGAGATATTGCAACACTTAGTAAAAGTGTACAGCGCCAGCAGACAATGAATTTTCAGCACTAAAAAAACGAAACTTCATTAACAGCTAAACCAAACGTTTCCAATGTAAATTTCCACATTTATAGAGTGTAAAAAGGCATCCTGAAGCCTGGGAAGTCATTAATTTGATTGTCCAGTATTTCCCTTATGAGATAATGCCTCACATAGCAAATGTGTACAGTGCGAGCTGAAAATGCATTTTCAGCACTAAAAAACCAAACTTTTATAACAGCTAAACCAAACGTTTCCAATGTAAATATCCACCTTTATATAGTGTAAAAAGACATCCTGAAGCCTGGGCAGTCATTAATTTGATTGTCCAGTATTTCCCTTATGAGATAATGCCTCACACAGCAAATGTGTACAGTGCGAGCTGAAAATGCATTTTCAGCACTAAAAAAACCAAACTTTTATAACAGCTAAACCAAACGTTTCCAATGTAAATTTCCACCTTTATATAGTGTAAAAAGACATCCTGAAGCCTGGGCAGTCATTAATTTGATTGTCCAATATTTCCCTTCTGAGATAATGCCTCTCATAGCAAATGTGTACAGCGCGAGCTGAAAATGCATTTACAGCACTAAAAAACCAAACTTTTATAACAGCTAAACCAAACGTTTCCAATGTACATTTCCACCTTTATATAGTGTAGAAGGCATCCTGAAGCCTGGAAAGTCATTAATTTGATTGTCCAGTATTTCCTTCATGAGATATTGCAACACTTAGAAAAAGTGTACAGCGCCAGCAGACAATGAATTTTCAGCACTAAAAAAACGAAACTTAATTAACAGCTAAACTAAACGTTTCCAATGTAAATTTCCACCCTTATATAGTGTAAAAAGACATCCTGAAGCCTGGGCAGTCATTAATTTGATTGTCCAATATTTCCCTTATGAGATAATGCCTCTCATAGCAAATGTGTACAGCGCGAGCTGAAAATGCATTTTCCGCACTAAAAAACCAAACTTTTATAACAGCTAAACCAAACGTTTCCAATGTAAATTTCCACCTTTATATAGTGTAGAAAGGCATCTTGAAGCCTGGAAAGTCATTAATTTGATTGTCCAGTATTTCCTTCATGAGATATTGCAACACTTAGAAAAAGTGTACAGCGCCAGCAGACAATGAATTTTCAGCACTAAAAAAACGAAACTTCATTAACAGCTAAACCAAACGTTTCCAATGTAAATTTCCACATTTATAGAGTGTAAAAAGGCATCCTGAAGCCTGGGAAGTCATTAATTTGATTGTCCAGTATTTCCCTTATGAGATAATGCCTCACATAGCAAATGTGTACAGTGCGAGCTGAAAATGCATTTTCAGCACTAAAAAACCAAACTTTTATAACAGCTAAACCAAACGTTTCCAATGTAAATTTCCACCTTTATATAGTGTAAAAAGACATCCTGAAGCCTGGGCAGTCATTAATTTGATTGTCCAGTATTTCCCTTATGAGATAATGCCTCACATAGCAAATGTGTACAGTGCGAGCTGAAAATGCATTTTCAGCACTAAAAAAACCAAACTTTTATAACAGCTAAACCAAACGTTTCCAATGTAAATTTCCACCTTTATATAGTGTAAAAAGACATCCTGAAGCCTAGGCAGTCATTAATTTGATTGTCCAATATTTCCCTTATGAGACAATGCCTCTCATAGCAAATGTGTACAGCGCGAGCTGAAAATGCATTTTCAGCACTAAAAAAACAAACTTTTATAACAGCTAAACCAAACGTTTCCAATGTACATTTCCACCTTTATATAGTGTAGAAAGGCATCCTGAAGCCTGGAAAGTCATTAATTTGATTGTCCAGTATTTCCTTCATGAGATATTGCAACACTTAGAAAAAGTGTACAGCGCCAGCAGACAATGAATTTTCAGCACTAAAAAAACGAAACTTCATTAACAGCTAAACCAAACGTTTCCAATGTAAATTTCCACCTTTATATAGTGTAAAAAGACATCCTGAAGCCTGGGCAGTCATTAATTTGATTGTCCAGTATTTCCCTTATGAGATAATGCCTCACATAGCAAATGTGTACAGTGCGAGCTGAAAATGCATTTTCAGCACTAAAAAAACAAACTTTTATAACAGCTAAACCAAACGTTTCCAATGTAAATTTCCACCTTTATATAGTGTAAAAAGACATCCTGAAGCCTGGGCAGTCATTAATTTGATTGTCCAATATTTCCCTTATGAGATAATGCCTCTCATAGCAAATGTGTACAGCGCGAGCTGAAAATGCATTTACAGCACTAAAAAAACAAACTTTTATAACAGCTAAACTAAACGTTTCCAATGTAAATTTCCACCTTTATATAGTGTAGAAAGGCATCCTGAAGCCTGGAAAGTCATTAATTTGATTGTCCAGTATTTCCTTCATGAGATATTGCAACACTTAGAAAAAGTGTACAGCGCCAGCAGACAATGAATTTTCAGCACTAAAAAAACGAAACTTCATTAACAGCTAAACTAAACGTTTCCAATGTAAATTTCCACCTTTATATAGTGTAAAAATGAAGCCTGGGCAGCCATTAATTTGATTGTCCAATATTTCCCTTATGAGATAATGCCTCTCATAGCAAATGTGTACAGCGCGAGCTGAAAATGCATTTACAGCACTAAAAAACCAAACTTTTATAACAGCTAAACCAAACGTTTCCAATGTAAATTTCCACCTTTATATAGTGTAAAAAGACATCCTGAAGCCTGGGCAGTCATTAATTTGATTGTCCAATATTTCCCTTATGAGATAATGCCTCTCATAGCAAATGTGTACAGCGCGAGCTGAAAATGCATTTACAGCACTAAAAAACCAAACTTTTATAACAGCTAAACCAAACGTTTCCAATGTAAATTTCCACCTTTATATAGTGTAGAAAGGCATCCTGAAGCCAGGAAAGTCATTAATTTGATTGTCCAGTATTTCCTTCATGAGATATTGCAACACTTAGAAAAAGTGTACAGCGCCAGCAGACAATGAATTTTCAGCACTAAAAAAACGAAACTTCATTAACAGCTAAACCAAACGTTTCCAATGTAAATTTCCACATTTATAGAGTGTAAAAAGGCATCCTGAAGCCTGGGAAGTCATTAATTTGATTGTCCAGTATTTCCCTTATGAGATAATGCCTCACATAGCAAATGTGTACAGTGCGAGCTGAAAATGCATTTTCAGAACTAAAAAACCAAACTTTTATAACAGCTAAACCAAACGTTTCCAATGTAAATTTCCACCTTTATATAGTGTAAAAAGACATCCTGAAGCCTGGGCAGTCATTAATTTGATTGTCCAGTATTTCCCTTATGAGATAATGCCTCACATAGCAAATGTGTACAGCGCGAGCTGAAAATGCATTTACAGCACTAAAAAAACAAACTTTTATAACAGCTAAACCAAACGTTTCCAATGTAAATTTCCACCTTTATATAGTGTAAAAAGACATCCTGAAGCCTGGGCAGTCATTAATTTGATTGTCCAATATTTCCCTTATGAGATAATGCCTCTCATAGCAAATGTGTACAGCGCGAGCTGAAAATGCATTTACAGCACTAAAAAAACAAACTTTTATAACAGCTAAACCAAACGTTTCAAATGTAAATTTCCACCTTTATATAGTGTAGAAAGGCATCCTGAAGCCTGGAAAGTCATTAATTTGATTGTCCAGTATTTCCTTCATGAGATATTGCAACACTTAGAAAAAGTGTACAGCGCCAGCAGACAATGAATTTTCAGCACTAAAAAAACGAAACTTCATTAACAGCTAAACTAAACGTTTCCAATGTATATTTCCACCTTTATATAGTGTAAAAAGACATCCTGAAGCCTGGGCAGTCATTAATTTGATTGTCCAATATTTCCCTTATGAGATAATGCCTCTCATAGCAAATGTGTACAGCGCGAGCTGAAAATGCATTTACAGCACTAAAAAACCAAACTTTTATAACAGCTAAACCAAACGTTTCAAATGTAAATTTCCACCTTTATATAGTGTAGAAAGGCATCCTGAAGCCTGGAAAGTCATTAATTTGATTGTCCAGTATTTCCTTCATGAGATATTGCAACACTTAGAAAAAGTGTACAGCGCCAGCAGACAATGAATTTTCAGCACTAAAAAAACGAAACTTCATTAACAGCTAAACCGAACGTTTCCAATGTAAATTTCCACATTTGTAGAGTGTAAAAAGGCATCCTGAAGCCTGGGAAGTCATTAATTTTATTGTCCAGTATTTCTCTTATGAGATAATGCCTCACATAGCAAATGTGTACAGTGCGAGCTGAAAATGCATTTTCAGCACTAAAAAAACAAACTTTTATAACAGCTAAACCAAACGTTTCCAATGTAAATTTCCACCTTTATATAGTGTAAAAAGACATCCTGAAGCCTGGGCAGTCATTAATTTGATTGTCCAGTATTTCCCTTATGAGATAATGCCTCACATAGCAAATGTGGACAGTGCGAGCTGAAAATGCATTTTCAGCACTAAAAAAACCAAACTTTTATAACAGCTAAACCAAACGTTTCCAATGTAAATTTCCACCTTTATATAGTGTAAAAAGACATCCTGAAGCCTGGGCAGTCATTAATTTGATTGTCCAATATTTCCCTTATGAGATAATGCCTCTCATAGCAAATGTGTACAGCGCGAGCTGAAAATGCATTTACAGCACTAAAAAACCAAACTTTTATAACAGCTAAACCAAACGTTTCCAATGTACATTTCCACCTTTATATAGTGTAGAAAGGCATCCTGAAGCCTGGAAAGTCATTAATTTGATTGTCCAGTATTTCCTTCATGAGATATTGCAACACTTAGAAAAAGTGTACAGCGCCAGCAGACAATGAATTTTCAGCACTAAAAAAACGAAACTTCATTAACAGCTAAACTAAACGTTTCCAATGTAAATTTCCACCCTTATATAGTGTAAAAAGACATCCTGAAGCCTGGGCAGTCATTAATTTGATTGTCCAATATTTCCCTTATGAGATAATGCCTCTCATAGCAAATGTGTACAGCGCGAGCTGAAAATGCATTTACAGCACTAAAAAACCAAACTTTTATAACAGCTAAACCAAACGTTTCCAATGTAAATTTCCACCTTTATATAGTGTAGAAAGGCGTCCTGAAGCCTGGAAAGTCATTAATTTGATTGTCCAGTATTTCCTTCATGAGATATTGCAACACTTAGAAAAAGTGTACAGCGCCAGCAGACAATGAATTTTCAGCACTAAAAAAACGAAACTTCATTAACAGCTAAACCAAACGTTTCCAATGTAAATTTCCACATTTATAGAGTGTAAAAAGGCATCCTGAAGCCTGGGAAGTCATTAATTTGATTGTCCAGTATTTCCCTTATGAGATAATGCCTCACATAGCAAATGTGTACAGTGCGAGCTGAAAATGCATTTACAGCACTAAAAAAACAAACTATTTATAACAGCTAAACCAAACGTTTCAAATGTAAATTTCCACCTTTATATAGTGTAGAAAGGCATCTGAAGCCTGGAAAGTCATTAATTTGATTGTCCAGTATTTCCTTCATGAGATATTGCAACACTTAGAAAAAGTGTACAGCGCCAGCAGACAATGAATTTTCAGCACTAAAAAAACGAAACTTCATTAACAGCTAAACTAAACGTTTCCAATGTAAATTTCCACCTTTATATAGTGTAAAAAGACATCCTGAAGCCTGGGCAGCCATTAATTTGATTGTCCAATGTTTCCCTTATGAGATAATGCCTCTCATAGCAAATGTGTACAGCGCGAGCTGAAAATGCATTTACAGCACTAAAAAAACAAACTTTTATAACAGCTAAACCAAACGTTTCCAATGTAAATTTCCACCTTTATATAGTGTAAAAAGACATCCTGAAGCCTGGGCAGTCATTAATTTGATTGTCCAATATTTCCCTTATGAGATAATGCCTCTCATAGCAAATGTGTACAGCGCGAGCTGAAAATGCATTTACAGCACTAAAAAACCAAACTTTTATAACAGCTAAACCAAACGTTTCCAATGTAAATTTCCACCTTTATATAGTGTAGAAAGGCATCCTGAAGCCTGGAAAGTCATTAATTTGATTGTCCAGTATTTCCTTCATGAGATATTGCAACACTTAGAAAAAGTGTACAGCGCCAGCAGACAATGAATTTTCAGCACTAAAAAAAACGAAACTTCATTAACAGCTAAACCAAACGTTTCCAATGTAAATTTCCACCTTTATATAGTGTAGAAAGGCATCCTGAAGCCTGGAAAGTCATTAATTTTATTGTCCAGTATTTCCTTCATGAGATATTGCAACACTTAGAAAAAGTGTACAGCACCAGCAGACAATGAATTTTCAGCACTAAAAAAACGAAACTTCATTAACAGCTAAACCAAACGTTTCCAATGTAAATTTCCACATTTATAGAGTGTAAAAAGGCATCCTGAAGCCTGGGAAGTCATTAATTTGATTGTCCAGTATTTCCCTTATGAGATAATGCCTCACATAGCAAATGTGTACAGTGCGAGCTGAAAATGCATTTTCAGCACTAAAAAACCAAACTTTTATAACAGCTAAACCAAACGTTTCCAATGTAAATTTCCACCTTTATATAGTGTAAAAAGACATCCTGAAGCCTGGGCAGTCATTAATTTGATTGTCCAATATTTCCCTTATGAGATAATGCCTCTCATAGCAAATGTGTACAGCGCGAGCTGAAAATGCATTTACAGCACTAAAAAACCAAACTTTTAAAACAGCTAAACCAAACGTTTCAAATGTAAATTTCCACCTTTATATAGTGTAAAAAGACATCCTGAAGCCTGGGCAGTCATTAATTTGATTGTCCAGTATTTCCCTTATGAGATAATGCCTCACATAGCAAATGTGGACAGTGCGAGCTGAAAATGCATTTTCAGCACTAAAAAAACCAAACTTTTATAACAGCTAAACCAAACGTTTCCAATGTAAATTTCCACCTTTATATAGTGTAAAAAGACATCCTGAAGCCTGGGCAGTCATTAATTTGATTGTCCAATATTTCCCTTATGAGATAATGCCTCTCATAGCAAATGTGTACAGCGCGAGCTGAAAATGCATTTACAGCAATAAAAAACCAAACTTTTATAACAGCTAAACCAAACGTTTCCAATGTACATTTCCACCTTTATATAGTGTAGAAAGGCATCCTGAAGCCTGGAAAGTCATTAAATTGATTGTCCAGTATTTCCTTCATGAGATATTGCAACACTTAGAAAAAGTGTACAGCGCCAGCAGACAATGAATTTTCAGCACTAAAAAAACGAAACTTCATTAACAGCTAAACCAAACGTTTCCAATGTAAATTTCCACATTTATAGAGTGTAAAAAGGCATCCTGAAGCCTGGGAAGTCATTAATTTGATTGTCCAGTATTTCCCTTATGAGATAATGCCTCACATAGCAAATGTGTACAGTGCGAGCTGAAAATGCATTTACAGCACTAAAAAAACAAACTATTTATAACAGCTAAACCAAACGTTTCCAATGTAAATTTCCACCTTTATATAGTGTAGAAAGGCATCCTGAAGCCTGGAAAGTCATTAATTTGATTGTCCAGTATTTCCTTCATGAGATATTGCAACACTTAGAAAAAGTGTACAGCGCCAGCAGACAATGAATTTTCAGCACTAAAAAAACGAAACTTCATGAACAGCTAAACTAAACGTTTCCAATGTAAATTTCCACCTTTATATAGTGTAAAAATACATCCTGAAGCCTGGGCAGCCATTAATTTGATTGTCCAATATTTCCCTTATGAGATAATGCCTCTCATAGCAAATGTGTACAGCGCGAGCTGAAAATGCATTTACAGCACTAAAAAAACAAACTTTTATAACAGCTAAACCAAACGTTTCCAATGTAAATTTCCACCTTTATATAGTGTAAAAAGACATCCTGAAGCCTGGGCAGTCATTAATTTGATTGTCCAATATTTCCCTTATGAGATAATGCCTCTCATAGCAAATGTGTACAGCGCGAGCTGAAAATGCATTTACAGCACTAAAAAACCAAACTTTTATAACAGCTAAACCAAACGTTTCCAATGTAAATTTCCACCTTTATATAGTGTAAAAAGACATCCTGAAGCCTGGGCAGTCATTAATTTGATTGTCCAATATTTCCCTTATGAGATAATGCCTCTCATAGCAAATGTGTACAGCGCGAGCTGAAAATGCATTTACAGCACTAAAAAACCAAACTTTTATAACAGCTAAACCAAACGTTTCCAATGTAAATTTCCACCTTTATATAGTGTAAAAAGACATCCTGAAGCCTGGGCAGTCATTAATTTGATTGTCCAGTATTTCCCTTATGAGATAATGCCTCACATAGCAAATGTGGACAGTGCGAGCTGAAAATGCATTTTCAGCACTAAAAAAACCAAACTTTTATAACAGCTAAACCAAACGTTTCCAATGTAAATTTCCACCTTTATATAGTGTAAAAAGACATCCTGAAGCCTGGGCAGTCATTAATTTGATTGTCCAATATTTCCCTTATGAGATAATGCCTCTCATAGCAAATGTGTACAGCGCGAGCTGAAAATGCATTTACAGCACTAAAAAAACAAACTTTTATAACAGCTAAACCAAACGTTTCCAATGTACATTTCCACCTTTATATAGTGTAGAAAGGCATCCTGAAGCCTGGAAAGTCATTAATTTGATTGTCCAGTATTTCCTTCATGAGATATTGCAACACTTAGAAAAAGTGTACAGCGCCAGCAGACAATGAATTTTCAGCACTAAAAAAACGAAACATCATTAACAGCTAAACTAAACGTTTCCAATGTAAATTTCCACCCTTATATAGTGTAAAAAGACATCCTGAAGCCTGGGCAGTCATTAATTTGATTGTCCAATATTTCCCTTATGAGATAATGCCTCTCATAGCAAATGTGTACAGCGCGAGCTGAAAATGCATTTACAGCACTAAAAAACCAAACTTTTATAACAGCTAAACCAAACGTTTCCAATGTAAATTTCCACCTTTATATAGTGTAGAAAGGCATCCTGAAGCCTGGAAAGTCATTAATTTGATTGTCCAGTATTTCCTTCATGAGATATTGCAACACTTAGAAAAAGTGTACAGCGCCAGCAGACAATGAATTTTCAGCACTAAAAAAACGAAACTTCATTAACAGCTAAACCAAACGTTTCCAATGTAAATTTCCACATTTATAGAGTGTAAAAAGGCATCCTGAAGCCTGGGAAGTCATTAATTTGATTGTCCAGTATTTCCCTTATGAGATAATGCCTCACATAGCAAATGTGTACAGTGCGAGCTGAAAATGCATTTACAGCACTAAAAAAACAAACTATTTATAACAGCTAAACCAAACGTTTCCAATGTAAATTTCCACCTTTATATAGTGTAGAAAGGCATCCTGAAGCCTGGAAAGTCATTAATTTGATTGTCCAGTATTTCCTTCATGAGATATTGCAACACTTAGAAAAAGTGTACAGCGCCAGCAGACAATGAATTTTCAGCACTAAAAAAACGAAACTTCATTAACAGCTAAACTAAACGTTTCCAATGTAAATTTCCACCTTTATATAGTGTAAAAATACATCCTGAAGCCTGGGCAGCCATTAATTTGATTGTCCAATATTTCCCTTATGAGATAATGCCTCTCATAGCAAATGTGTACAGCGCGAGCTGAAAATGCATTTACAGCACTAAAAAAACAAACTTTTATAACAGCTAAACCAAACGTTTCCAATGTAAATTTCCACCTTTATATAGTGTAAAAAGACATCCTGAAGCCTGGGCAGTCATTAATTTGATTGTCCAATATTTCCCTTATGAGATAATGCCTCTCATAGCAAATGTGTACAGCGCGAGCTGAAAATGCATTTTCAGCACTAAAAAACCAAACTTTTATAACAGCTAAACCAAACGTTTCCAATGTAAATTTCCACCTTTATATAGTGTAGAAAGGCATCCTGAAGCCTGGAAAGTCATTAATTTGATTGTCCAGTATTTCCTTCATGAGATATTGCAACACTTAGAAAAAGTGTACAGCGCCAGCAGACAATGAATTTTCAGCACTAAAAAAAACGAAACTTCATTAACAGCTAAACCAAACGTTTCCAATGTAAATTTCCACCTTTATATAGTGTAGAAAGGCATCCTGAAGCCTGGAAAGTCATTAATTTGATTGTCCAGTATTTCCTTCATGAGATATTGCAACACTTAGAAAAAGTGTACAGCGCCAGCAGACAATGAATTTTCAGCACTAAAAAAACGAAACTTCATTAACAGCTAAACCAAACGTTTCCAATGTAAATTTCCACATTTATAGAGTGTAAAAAGGCATCCTGAAGCCTGGGAAGTCATTAATTTGATTGTCCAGTATTTCCCTTATGAGATAATGCCTCACATAGCAAATGTGTACAGTGCGAGCTGAAAATGCATTTTCAGCACTAAAAAACCAAACTTTTATAACAGCTAAACCAAACGTTTCCAATGTAAATTTCCACCTTTATATAGTGTAAAAAGACATCCTGAAGCCTGGGCAGTCATTAATTTGATTGTCCAATATTTCCCTTATGAGATAATGCCTCTCATAGCAAATGTGTACAGCGCGAGCTGAAAATGCATTTACAGCACTAAAAAACCAAACTTTTATAACAGCTAAACCAAACGTTTCAAATGTAAATTTCCACCTTTATATAGTGTAGAAAGGCATCCTGAAGCCTGGAAAGTCATTAATTTGATTGTCCAGTATTTCCTTCATGAGATATTGCAACACTTAGAAAAAGTGTACAGCGCCAGCAGACAATGAATTTTCAGCACTAAAAAAACGAAACTTCATTAACAGCTAAACCAAACGTTTCCAATGTAAATTTCCACATTTATAGTGTGTAAAAAGGCATCCTGAAGCCTGGGCAGTCATTAATTTGATTGTCCAGTATTTCCCTTATGAGATAATGCCTCACATAGCAAATGTGTACAGTGCGAGCTGAAAATGCATTTTCAGCACTAAAAAAAACAAACTTTTATAACAGCTAAACCAAACGTTTCCAATGTAAATTTCCACCTTTATATAGTGTAAAAAGACATCCTGAAGCCTGGGCAGTCATTAATTTGATTGTCCAATATTTCCCTTATGAGATAATGCCTCTCATAGCAAATGTGTACAGCGCGAGCTGAAAATGCATTTACAGCACTAAAAAATCAAACTTTTATAACAGCTAAACCAAACGTTTCCAATGTACATTTCCACCTTTATATAGTGTAGAAAGGCATCCTGAAGCCTGGAAAGTCATTAATTTGATTGTCCAGTATTTCCTTCATGAGATATTGCAACACTTAGAAAAAGTGTACAGCGCCAGCAGACAATGAATTTTCAGCACTAAAAAAACGAAACTTCATTAACAGCTAAACTAAACGTTTCCAATGTAAATTTCCACCCTTATATAGTGTAAAAAGACATCCTGAAGCCTGGGCAGTCATTAATTTGATTGTCCAATATTTCCCTTATGAGATAATGCCTCTCATAGCAAATGTGTACAGTGCGAGCTGAAAATGCATTTACAGCACTAAAAAAACAAACTTTTATAACAGCTAAACCAAACGTTTCCAATGTAAATTTCCACCTATATATAGTGTAAAAAGACATCCTGAAGCCTGGGCAGTCATTAATTTGATTGTCCAATATTTCCCTTATGAGATAATGCCTCTCATAGCAAATGTGTACAGCGCGAGCTGAAAATGCATTTACAGCACTAAAAAACCAAACTTTTATAACAGCTAAACCAAACGTTTCCAATGTAAATTTCCACCTTTATATAGTGTAGAAAGGCATCCTGAAGCCTGGAAAGTCATTAATTTGATTGTCCAGTATTTCCTTCATGAGATATTGCAACACTTAGAAAAAGTGTACAGCGCCAGCAGACAATGAATTTTCAGCACTAAAAAAACGAAACTTCATTAACAGCTAAACCAAACGTTTCCAATGTAAATTTCCACATTTATAGAGTGTAAAAAGGCATCCTGAAGCCTGGGAAGTCATTAATTTGATTGTCCAGTATTTCCCTTATGAGATAATGCCTCACATAGCAAATGTGTACAGTGCGAGCTGAAAATGCATTTACAGCACTAAAAAAAAAAACTTTTATAACAGCTAAACCAAACGTTTCCAATGTAAATTTCCACCTTTATATAGTGTAGAAAGGCATCCTGAAGCCTGGAAAGTCATTAATTTGATTGTCCAGTATTTCCTTCATGAGATATTGCAACACTTTGAAAAAGTGTACAGCGCCAGCAGACAATGAATTTTCAGCACTAAATAAACGAAACTTCATTAACAGCTAAAGTAAACGTTTCCAATGTAAATTTCCACCTTTATATAGTGTAAAAAGACATCCTGAAGCCTGGGCAGCCATTAATTTGATTGTCCAATATTTCCCTTATGAGATAATGCCTCTCATAGCAAATGTGTACAGTGCGAGCTGAAAATGCATTTACAGCACTAAAAAAACAAACTTTTATAACAGCTAAACCAATCGTTTCCAATGTAAATTTCCACCTTTATAGAGTGTAAAAAGACATCCTGAAGCCTGGGCAGTCATTAATTTGATTGTCCAATATTTCCCTTATGAGATAATGCCTCTCATAGCAAATGTGTACAGCGCGAGCTGAAAATGCATTTACAGCACTAAAAAACCAAACTTTTATAACAGCTAAACCAAACGTTTCCAATGTAAATTTCCACCTTTATATAGTGTAGAAAGGCATCCTGAAGCCTGGAAAGTCATTAATTTGATTGTCCAGTATTTCCTTCATGAGATATTGCAACACTTAGAAAAAGTGTACAGCGCCAGCAGACAATGAATTTTCAGCACTAAAAAAACGAAACTTCATTAACAGCTAAACTAAACGTTTCCAATGTAAATTTCCACCTTTATATAGTGTAAAAATACATCCTGAAGCCTGGGCAGCCATTAATTTGATTGTCCAATATTTCCCTTATGAGATAATGCCTCTCATAGCAAATGTGTACAGCGCGAGCTGAAAATGCATTTACAGCACTAAAAAAACAAACTTTTATAACAGCTAAACCAAACGTTTCCAATGTAAATTTCCACCTTTATATAGTGTAGAAAGGCATCCTGAAGCCTGGAAAGTCATTAATTTGATTGTCCAGTATTTCCTTCATGAGATATTGCAACACTTAGAAAAAGTGTACAGCGCCAGCAGACAATGAATTTTCAGCACTAAAAAAAACGAAACTTCATTAACAGCTAAACCAAACGTTTCCAATGTAAATTTCCACCTTTATATAGTGTAGAAAGGCATCCTGAAGCCTGGAAAGTCATTAATTTGATTGTCCAGTATTTCCTTCATGAGATATTGCAACACTTAGAAAAAGTGTACAGCGCCAGCAGACAATGAATTTTCAGCACTAAAAAAACGAAACTTCATTAACAGCTAAACCAAACGTTTCCAATGTAAATTTCCACATTTATAGAGTGTAAAAAGGCATCCTGAAGCCTGGGAAGTCATTAATTTGATTGTCCAGTATTTCCCTTATGAGATAATGCCTCACATAGCAAATGTGTACAGTGCGAGCTGAAAATGCATTTTCAGCACTAAAAAACCAAACTTTTATAACAGCTAAACCAAACGTTTCCAATGTAAATTTCCACCTTTATATAGTGTAAAAAGACATCCTGAAGCCTGGGCAGTCATTAATTTGATTGTCCAATATTTCCCTTATGAGATAATGCCTCTCATAGCAAATGTGTACAGCGCGAGCTGAAAATGCATTTACAGCACTAAAAAACCAAACTTTTATAACAGCTAAACCAAACGTTTCAAATGTAAATTTCCACCTTTATATAGTGTAGAAAGGCATCCTGAAGCCTGGAAAGTCATTAATTTGATTGTCCAGTATTTCCTTCATGAGATATTGCAACACTTAGAAAAAGTGTACAGCGCCAGCAGACAATGAATTTTCAGCACTAAAAAAACGAAACTTCATTAACAGCTAAACCAAACGTTTCCAATGTAAATTTCCACATTTATAGAGTGTAAAAAGGCATCCTGAAGCCTGGGAAGTCATTAATTTGATTGTCCAGTATTTCCCTTATGAGATAATGCCTCACATAGCAAATGTGTACAGTGCGAGCTGAAAATGCATTTACAGCACTAAAAAAAAAAACTTTTATAACAGCTAAACCAAACGTTTCCAATGTAAATTTCCACCTTTATATAGTGTAGAAAGGCATCCTGAAGCCTGGAAAGTCATTAATTTGATTGTCCAGTATTTCCTTCATGAGATATTGCAACACTTTGAAAAAGTGTACAGCGCCAGCAGACAATGAATTTTCAGCACTAAATAAACGAAACTTCATTAACAGCTAAAGTAAACGTTTCCAATGTAAATTTCCACCTTTATATAGTGTAAAAAGACATCCTGAAGCCTGGGCAGCCATTAATTTGATTGTCCAATATTTCCCTTATGAGATAATGCCTCTCATAGCAAATGTGTACAGTGCGAGCTGAAAATGCATTTACAGCACTAAAAAAACAAACTTTTATAACAGCTAAACCAATCGTTTCCAATGTAAATTTCCACCTTTATAGAGTGTAAAAAGACATCCTGAAGCCTGGGCAGTCATTAATTTGATTGTCCAATATTTCCCTTATGAGATAATGCCTCTCATAGCAAATGTGTACAGCGCGAGCTGAAAATGCATTTACAGCACTAAAAAACCAAACTTTTATAACAGCTAAACCAAACGTTTCCAATGTAAATTTCCACCTTTATATAGTGTAGAAAGGCATCCTGAAGCCTGGAAAGTCATTAATTTGATTGTCCAGTATTTCCTTCATGAGATATTGCAACACTTAGAAAAAGTGTACAGCGCCAGCAGACAATGAATTTTCAGCACTAAAAAAACGAAACTTCATTAACAGCTAAACTAAACGTTTCCAATGTAAATTTCCACCTTTATATAGTGTAAAAATACATCCTGAAGCCTGGGCAGCCATTAATTTGATTGTCCAATATTTCCCTTATGAGATAATGCCTCTCATAGCAAATGTGTACAGCGCGAGCTGAAAATGCATTTACAGCACTAAAAAAACAAACTTTTATAACAGCTAAACCAAACGTTTCCAATGTAAATTTCCACCTTTATATAGTGTAGAAAGGCATCCTGAAGCCTGGAAAGTCATTAATTTGATTGTCCAGTATTTCCTTCATGAGATATTGCAACACTTAGAAAAAGTGTACAGCGCCAGCAGACAATGAATTTTCAGCACTAAAAAAAACGAAACTTCATTAACAGCTAAACCAAACGTTTCCAATGTAAATTTCCACCTTTATATAGTGTAGAAAGGCATCCTGAAGCCTGGAAAGTCATTAATTTGATTGTCCAGTATTTCCTTCATGAGATATTGCAACACTTAGAAAAAGTGTACAGCGCCAGCAGACAATGAATTTTCAGCACTAAAAAAACGAAACTTCATTAACAGCTAAACCAAACGTTTCCAATGTAAATTTCCACATTTATAGAGTGTAAAAAGGCATCCTGAAGCCTGGGAAGTCATTAATTTGATTGTCCAGTATTTCCCTTATGAGATAATGCCTCACATAGCAAATGTGTACAGTGCGAGCTGAAAATGCATTTTCAGCACTAAAAAACCAAACTTTTATAACAGCTAAACCAAACGTTTCCAATGTAAATTTCCACCTTTATATAGTGTAAAAAGACATCCTGAAGCCTGGGCAGTCATTAATTTGATTGTCCAATATTTCCCTTATGAGATAATGCCTCTCATAGCAAATGTGTACAGCGCGAGCTGAAAATGCATTTACAGCACTAAAAAACCAAACTTTTATAACAGCTAAACCAAACGTTTCAAATGTAAATTTCCACCTTTATATAGTGTAGAAAGGCATCCTGAAGCCTGGAAAGTCATTAATTTGATTGTCCAGTATTTCCTTCATGAGATATTGCAACACTTAGAAAAAGTGTACAGCGCCAGCAGACAATGAATTTTCAGCACTAAAAAAACGAAACTTCATTAACAGCTAAACCAAACGTTTCCAATGTAAATTTCCACATTTATAGAGTGTAAAAAGGCATCCTGAAGCCTGGGCAGTCATTAATTTGATTGTCCAGTATTTCCCTTATGAGATAATGCCTCACATAGCAAATGTGTACAGTGCGAGCTGAAAATGCATTTTCAGCACTAAAAAACCAAACTTTTATAACAGCTAAACCAAACGTTTCCAATGTAAATTTCCACCTTTATATAGTGTAAAAAGACATCCTGAAGCCTGGGCAGTCATTAATTTGATTGTCCAGTATTTCCCTTATGAGATAATGCCTCACATAGCAAATGTGTACAGTGCGAGCTGAAAATGCATTTTCAGCACTAAAAAAACAAACTTTTATAACAGCTAAACCAAACGTTTCCAATGTAAATTTCCTCCTTTATATAGTGTAAAAAGACATCCTGAAGCCTGGGCAGTCATTAATTTGATTGTCCAATATTTCCCTTATGAGATAATGCCTCTCATAGCAAATGTGTACAGCGCGAGCTGAAAATGCATTTACAGCACTAAAAAACCAAACTTTTATAACAGCTAAACCAAACGTTTCCAATGTACATTTCCACCTTTATATAGTGTAGAAAGGCATCCTGAAGCCTGGAAAGTCATTAATTTGATTGTCCAGTATTTCCTTCATGAGATATTGCAACACTTAGAAAAAGTGTACAGCGCCAGCAGACAATGAATTTTCAGCACTAAAAAAACGAAACTTCATTAACAGCTAAACTAAACGTTTCCAATGTAAATTTCCACCCTTATATAGTGTAAAAAGACATCCTGAAGCCTGGGCAGTCATTAATTTGATTGTCCAATATTTCCCTTATGAGATAATGCCTCTCATAGCAAATGTGTACAGTGCGAGCTGAAAATGCATTTACAGCACTAAAAAAACAAACTTTTATAACAGCTAAACCAAACGTTTCCAATGTAAATTTCCACCTATATATAGTGTAAAAAGACATCCTGAAGCCTGGGCAGTCATTAATTTGATTGTCCAATATTTCCCTTATGAGATAATGCCTCTCATAGCAAATGTGTACAGCGCGAGCTGAAAATGCATTTACAGCACTAAAAAACCAAACTTTTATAACAGCTAAACCAAACGTTTCCAATGTAAATTTCCACCTTTATATAGTGTAGAAAGGCATCCTGAAGCCTGGAAAGTCATTAATTTGATTGTCCAGTATTTCCTTCATGAGATATTGCAACACTTAGAAAAAGTGTACAGCGCCAGCAGACAATGAATTTTCAGCACTAAAAAAACGAAACTTCATTAACAGCTAAACCAAACGTTTCCAATGTAAATTTCCACATTTATAGAGTGTAAAAAGGCATCCTGAAGCCTGGGAAGTCATTAATTTGATTGTCCAGTATTTCCCTTATGAGATAATGCCTCACATAGCAAATGTGTACAGTGCGAGCTGAAAATGCATTTACAGCACTAAAAAAAAAAACTTTTATAACAGCTAAACCAAACGTTTCCAATGTAAATTTCCACCTTTATATAGTGTAGAAAGGCATCCTGAAGCCTGGAAAGTCATTAATTTGATTGTCCAGTATTTCCTTCATGAGATATTGCAACACTTTGAAAAAGTGTACAGCGCCAGCAGACAATGAATTTTCAGCACTAAATAAACGAAACTTCATTAACAGCTAAAGTAAACGTTTCCAATGTAAATTTCCACCTTTATATAGTGTAAAAAGACATCCTGAAGCCTGGGCAGCCATTAATTTGATTGTCCAATATTTCCCTTATGAGATAATGCCTCTCATAGCAAATGTGTACAGTGCGAGCTGAAAATGCATTTACAGCACTAAAAAAACAAACTTTTATAACAGCTAAACCAATCGTTTCCAATGTAAATTTCCACCTTTATATAGTGTAAAAAGACATCCTGAAGCCTGGGCAGTCATTAATTTGATTGTCCAATATTTCCCTTATGAGATAATGCCTCTCATAGCAAATGTGTACAGCGCGAGCTGAAAATGCATTTACAGCACTAAAAAACCAAACTTTTATAACAGCTAAACCAAACGTTTCCAATGTAAATTTCCACCTTTATATAGTGTAGAAAGGCATCCTGAAGCCTGGAAAGTCATTAATTTGATTGTCCAGTATTTCCTTCATGAGATATTGCAACACTTAGAAAAAGTGTACAGCGCCAGCAGACAATGAATTTTCAGCACTAAAAAAAACGAAACTTCATTAACAGCTAAACCAAACGTTTCCAATGTAAATTTCCACATTTATAGAGTGTAAAAAGGCATCCTGAAGCCTGGGAAGTCATTAATTTGATTGTCCAGTATTTCCCTTATGAGATAATGCCTCTCATTGCAAATGTGTACAGCGCGAGCTGAAAATGCATTTTCAGCACTAAAAAAACAAACTTTTATAACACCTAAACCAAACGTTTCCAATGTAAATTTCCTCCTTTATATAGTGTAAAAAGACATCCTGAAGCCTGGGCAGTCATTAATTTGATTGTCCAATATTTCCCTTATGAGATAATGCCTCTCATAGCAAATGTGTACAGCGCGAGCTGAAAATGCATTTACAGCACTAAAAAACCAAACTTTTATAACAGCTAAACCAAACGTTTCCAATGTAAATTTCACCCTTTATATAGTGTAGAAAGGCATCCTGAAGCCTGGAAAGTCATTAATTTGATTGTCCAGTATTTCCTTCATGAGATATTGCAACATTTAGAAAAAGTGTACAGCGCCAGCAGACAATGAATTTTCAGCACTAAAAAAACGAAACTTCATTAACAGCTAAACTAAACGTTTCCAATATAAATTTCCACCTTTATATAGTGTAAAAAGACATCCTGAAGCCCGGGCAGCCATTAATTTGATTGTCCAATATTTCCCTTATGAGATAATGCCTCTCATAGCAAATGTGTACAGCGCGAGCTGAAAATGCATTTACAGCACTAAAAAACCAAACTTTTATAACAGCTAAACCAAACGTTTCCAATGTAAATTTCCACCTTTATATAGTGTAAAAAGACATCCTGAAGCCTGGGCAGTCATTAATTTGATTGTCCAATATTTCCCTTATGAGATAATGCCTCTCATAGCAAATGTGTACAGCGCGAGCTGAAAATGCATTTACAGCACTAAAAAACCAAACTTTTATAACAGCTTAACCAAACGTTTCCAATGTAAATTTCCACCTTTATATAGTGTAGAAAGGCATCCTGAAGCCTGGAAAGTCATTAATTTGATTGTCCAGTATTTCCTTCATGAGATATTGCAACACTTAGAAAAAGTGTACAGCGCCAGCAGACAATGAATTTTCAGCACTAAAAAAACGAAACTTCATTAACAGCTAAACTAAATGTTTCCAATGTAAATTTCCACCTTTATATAGTGTAAAAAGACATCCTGAAGCCTGGGCAGTCATTAATTTGATTGTCCAATATTTCCCTTATGAGATAATGCCTCTCATAGCAAATGTGTACAGCGCGAGCTGAAAATGCATTTACAGCACTAAAAAACCAAACTTTTATAACAGCTAAACCAAACGTTTCCAATGTAAATTTCCACCTTGAAAGAGTGTAAAAAGACATCCTGAAGCCTGGGCAGTCATTAATTTGATTGTCCAATATTTCCCTTATGAGATAATGCCTCTCATAGCAAATGTGTACAGCGCGAGCTGAAAATGCATTTACAGCACTAAAAAACCAAACTTTTATAACAGCTAAACCAAACGTTTCCAATGTAAATTTCTACCTTTATATAGTGTAGAAAGGCATCCTGAAGCCTGGAAAGTCATTAATTTGATTGTCCAGTATTTCCTTCATGAGATATTGCAACACTTAGAAAAAGTGTACAGCGCCAGCAGACAATGAATTTTCAGCACTAAAAAAACGAAACTTCATTAACAGCTAAACTAAACGTTTCCAATGTAAATTTCCACCTTTATATAGTGTAAAAAGACATTCTGAAGCCTGGGCAGTCATTAATTTGATTGTCCAATATTTCCCTTATGAGATAATGCCTCTAATAGCAAATGTGTACAGCGCGAGCTGAAAATGCATTTACAGCACTAAAAAACCAAACTTTTATAACAGCTAAACCAAACGTTTCCAATGTAAATTTCCACCTTTATATAGTGTAGAAAGGCATCCTGAAGCCTGGAAAGTCATTAATTTGATTGTCCAGTATTTCCTTCATGAGATATTGCAACACTTAGAAAAAGTGTACAGCGCCAGCAGACAATGAATTTTCAAGCACTAAAAAAACGAAACTTCATTAACAGCTAAACCAAACGTTTCCAATGTAAATTTCCACATTTATAGAGTGTAAAAAGGCATCCTGAAGCCTGGGAAGTCATTAATTTGATTGTCCAGTATTTCCCTTATGAGATAATGCCTCACATAGCAAATGTGTACAGTGCGAGCTGAAAATGCATTTTCAGCACTAAAAAAACAAACTTTTATAACAGCTAAACTAAACGTTTCCAATGTAAATTTCCACCTTTATATAGTGTAAAAAGACATCCTGAAGCCTGGGCAGTCATTAATTTGATTGTCCAATATTTCCCTTATGAGATAATGCCTCTCATAGCAAATGTGTACAGCGCGAGCTGAAAATGCATTTACAGCACTAAAAACCCAAACTTTTATAACAGCTAAACCAAACGTTTCCAATGTAAATTTCCACCTTTATATAGTGTAGAAAGGCATCCTGAAGCCTGGAAAGTCATTAATTTGATTGTCCAGTATTTCCTTCATGAGATATTGCAACACTTAGAAAAGGTGTACAGCGCCAGCAGACAATGAATTTTCAGCACTAAAAAAACGAAACTTCATTAACAGCTAAACCAAACGTTTCCAATGTAAATTTCCACATTTATAGAGTGTAAAAATGCATCCTGAAGCCTGGGAAGTCATTAATTTGATTGTCCAGTATTTCCCTTATGAGATAATGCCTCACATAGCAAATGTGTACAGTGCGAGCTGAAAATGCATTTTCAGCACTAAAAAACCAAACTTTTATAACAGCTAAACCAAACGTTTCCAATGTAAATTTCCACCTTTATATAGTGTAAAAAGACATCCTGAAGCCTGGGCAGTCATTAATTTGATTGTCCAATATTTCCCTTATGAGATAATGCCTCTCATAGCAAATGTGTACAGCGCGAGCTGAAAATGCATTTACAGCACTAAAAAACCAAACTTTTATAACAGCTAAACCAAACGTTTCCAATGTAAATTTCCACCTTTATATAGTGTAGAAAGGCATCCTGAAGCCTGGAAAGTCATTAATGTGATTGTCCAGTATTTCCTTCATGAGATATTGCAACACTTAGAAAAAGTGTACAGCGCCAGTAGACAATGAATTTTCAGCACTAAAAAAACGAAACTTCATTAACAGCTAAACTAAACGTTTCCAATGTAAATTTCCACCTTTATATAGTGTAAAAAGACATCCTGAAGCCTGGGCAGTCATTAATTTGATTGTCCAATATTTCCCTTATGAGATAATGCCTCTCATAGCAAATGTGTACAGCGCGAGCTGAAAATGCATTTACAGCACTAAAAAACCAAACTTTTATAACAGCTAAACCAAACGTTTCCAATGTAAATTTCCACCTTTATATAGTGTAGAAAGGCATCCTGGAGCCTGGAAAGTCATTAATTTGATTGTCCAGTATTTCCTTCATGAGATATTGCAACACTTAGAAAAAGTGTACAGCGCCAGCAGACAATGAATTTTCAGCACTAAAAAAACCAAACTTTTATAACAGCTAAACCAAACGTTTCCAATGTAAATTTCCACCTTTATATAGTGTAAAAAGACATCCTGAAGCCTGGGCAGTCATTAATTTGATTGTCCAGTATTTCCCTTATGAGATAATGCCTCACATAGCAAATGTGTACAGCGCGAGCTGAAAATGCATTTACAGCACTAAAAAAACCAAACTTTTATAACAGCTAAACCAAACGTTTCCAATGTAAATTTCCACCTTTATATAGTGTAGAAAGGCATCCTGAAGCCTGGAAAGTCATTAATTTGATTGTCCAGTATTTCCTACATGAGATATTGCAAAACGTAGAAAAAGTGTACAGCGCCAGCAGACAATGAATTTTCAGCACTAAAAAAACGAAACTTCATTAACAGCTAAACCAAACGTTTCCAATGTAAATTTCCACATTTATAGAGTGTAAAAAGGCATCCTGAAGCCTGGGAAGTCATTAATTTGATTGTCCAGTATTTCCCTTATGAGATAATGCCTCACATAGCAAATGTGTACAGTGCGAGCTGAAAATGCATTTTCAGCACTAAAAAACCAAACTTATATAACACCTAAACCAAACGTTTCCAATGTAAATTTCCACCTTTATATAGTGTAAAAAGACATCCTGAAGCCTGGGCAGTCATTAATTTGATTGTCCAATATTTCCCTTATGAGATAATGCCTCTCATAGCAAATGTGTACAGCGCGAGCTGAAAATGCATTTACAGCACTAAAAAACCAAACTTTTATAACAGCTAAACCAAACGTTTCCAATGTAAATTTCCACCTTTATATAGTGTAGAAAGGCATCCTGAAGCCTGGAAAGTCATTAATTTGATTGTCCAGTATTTCCTTCATGAGATATTGCAACATTTAGAAAAAGTGTACAGCGCCAGCAGACAATGAATTTTCAGCACTAAAAAAACGAAACTTCATTAACAGCTAAACTAAACGTTTCCAATGTAAATTTCCACCTTTATATAGTGTAAAAAGACATCCTGAAGCCCGGGCAGCCATTAATTTGATTGTCCAATATTTCCCTTATGAGATAATGCCTCTCATAGCAAATGTGTACAGCGCGAGCTGAAAATGCATTTACAGCACTAAAAAACCAAACTTTTATAACAGCTAAACCAAACGTTTCCAATGTAAATTTCCACCTTTATATAGTGTAAAAAGACATCCTGAAGCTGCGCAGTCATTAATTTGATTGTCCAATATTTCCCTTATGAGATAATGCCTCTCATAGCAAATGTGTACAGCGCGAGCTGAAAATGCATTTACAGCACTAAAAACCCAAACTTTTATAACAGCTAAACCAAACGTTTCCAATGTAAATTTCCACCTTTATATAGTGTAGAAAGGCATCCTGAAGCCTGGAAAGTCATTAATTTGATTGTCCAGTATTTCCTTCATGAGATATTGCAACACTTAGAAAAGGTGTACAGCGCCAGCAGACAATGAATTTTCAGCACTAAAAAAACGAAACTTCATTAACAGCTAAACCAAACGTTTCCAATGTAAATTTCCACATTTATAGAGTGTAAAAATGCATCCTGAAGCCTGGGAAGTCATTAATTTGATTGTCCAGTATTTCCCTTATGAGATAATGCCTCACATAGCAAATGTGTACAGTGCGAGCTGAAAATGCATTTTCAGCACTAAAAAACCAAACTTTTATAACAGCTAAACCAAACGTTTCCAATGTAAATTTCCACCTTTATATAGTGTAAAAAGACATCCTGAAGCCTGGGCAGTCATTAATTTGATTGTCCAATATTTCCCTTATGAGATAATGCCTCTCATAGCAAATGTGTACAGCGCGAGCTGAAAATGCATTTACAGCACTAAAAAACCAAACTTTTATAACAGCTAAACCAAACGTTTCCAATGTAAATTTCCACCTTTATATAGTGTAGAAAGGCATCCTGAAGCCTGGAAAGTCATTAATGTGATTGTCCAGTATTTCCTTCATGAGATATTGCAACACTTAGAAAAAGTGTACAGCGCCAGTAGACAATGAATTTTCAGCACTAAAAAAACGAAACTTCATTAACAGCTAAACTAAACGTTTCCAATGTAAATTTCCACCTTTATATAGTGTAAAAAGACATCCTGAAGCCTGGGCAGTCATTAATTTGATTGTCCAATATTTCCCTTATGAGATAATGCCTCTCATAGCAAATGTGTACAGCGCGAGCTGAAAATGCATTTACAGCACTAAAAAACCAAACTTTTATAACAGCTAAACCAAACGTTTCCAATGTAAATTTCCACCTTTATATAGTGTAGAAAGGCATCCTGGAGCCTGGAAAGTCATTAATTTGATTGTCCAGTATTTCCTTCATGAGATATTGCAACACTTAGAAAAAGTGTACAGCGCCAGCAGACAATGAATTTTCAGCACTAAAAAAACCAAACTTTTATAACAGCTAAACCAAACGTTTCCAATGTAAATTTCCACCTTTATATAGTGTAAAAAGACATCCTGAAGCCTGGGCAGTCATTAATTTGATTGTCCAGTATTTCCCTTATGAGATAATGCCTCACATAGCAAATGTGTACAGCGCGAGCTGAAAATGCATTTACAGCACTAAAAAAACCAAACTTTTATAACAGCTAAACCAAACGTTTCCAATGTAAATTTCCACCTTTATATAGTGTAGAAAGGCATCCTGAAGCCTGGAAAGTCATTAATTTGATTGTCCAGTATTTCCTACATGAGATATTGCAAAACGTAGAAAAAGTGTACAGCGCCAGCAGACAATGAATTTTCAGCACTAAAAAAACGAAACTTCATTAACAGCTAAACCAAACGTTTCCAATGTAAATTTCCACATTTATAGAGTGTAAAAAGGCATCCTGAAGCCTGGGAAGTCATTAATTTGATTGTCCAGTATTTCCCTTATGAGATAATGCCTCACATAGCAAATGTGTACAGTGCGAGCTGAAAATGCATTTTCAGCACTAAAAAACCAAACTTATATAACACCTAAACCAAACGTTTCCAATGTAAATTTCCACCTTTATATAGTGTAAAAAGACATCCTGAAGCCTGGGCAGTCATTAATTTGATTGTCCAATATTTCCCTTATGAGATAATGCCTCTCATAGCAAATGTGTACAGCGCGAGCTGAAAATGCATTTACAGCACTAAAAAACCAAACTTTTATAACAGCTAAACCAAACGTTTCCAATGTAAATTTCCACCTTTATATAGTGTAGAAAGGCATCCTGAAGCCTGGAAAGTCATTAATTTGATTGTCCAGTATTTCCTTCATGAGATATTGCAACATTTAGAAAAAGTGTACAGCGCCAGCAGACAATGAATTTTCAGCACTAAAAAAACGAAACTTCATTAACAGCTAAACTAAACGTTTCCAATGTAAATTTCCACCTTTATATAGTGTAAAAAGACATCCTGAAGCCCGGGCAGCCATTAATTTGATTGTCCAATATTTCCCTTATGAGATAATGCCTCTCATAGCAAATGTGTACAGCGCGAGCTGAAAATGCATTTACAGCACTAAAAAACCAAACTTTTATAACAGCTAAACCAAACGTTTCCAATGTAAATTTCCACCTTTATATAGTGTAAAAAGACATCCTGAAGCTGCGCAGTCATTAATTTGATTGTCCAATATTTCCCTTATGAGATAATGCCTCTCATAGCAAATGTGTACAGCGCGAGCTGAAAATGCATTTACAGCACTAAAAACCCAAACTTTTATAACAGCTAAACCAAACGTTTCCAATGTAAATTTCCACCTTTATATAGTGTAGAAAGGCATCCTGAAGCCTGGAAAGTCATTAATTTGATTGTCCAGTATTTCCTTCATGAGATATTGCAACACTTAGAAAAGGTGTACAGCGCCAGCAGACAATGAATTTTCAGCACTAAAAAAACGAAACTTCATTAACAGCTAAACCAAACGTTTCCAATGTAAATTTCCACATTTATAGAGTGTAAAAATGCATCCTGAAGCCTGGGAAGTCATTAATTTGATTGTCCAGTATTTCCCTTATGAGATAATGCCTCACATAGCAAATGTGTACAGTGCGAGCTGAAAATGCATTTTCAGCACTAAAAAACCAAACTTTTATAACAGCTAAACCAAACGTTTCCAATGTAAATTTCCACCTTTATATAGTGTAAAAAGACATCCTGAAGCCTGGGCAGTCATTAATTTGATTGTCCAATATTTCCCTTATGAGATAATGCCTCTCATAGCAAATGTGTACAGCGCGAGCTGAAAATGCATTTACAGCACTAAAAAACCAAACTTTTATAACAGCTAAACCAAACGTTTCCAATGTAAATTTCCACCTTTATATAGTGTAGAAAGGCATCCTGAAGCCTGGAAAGTCATTAATGTGATTGTCCAGTATTTCCTTCATGAGATATTGCAACACTTAGAAAAAGTGTACAGCGCCAGTAGACAATGAATTTTCAGCACTAAAAAAACGAAACTTCATTAACAGCTAAACTAAACGTTTCCAATGTAAATTTCCACCTTTATATAGTGTAAAAAGACATCCTGAAGCCTGGGCAGTCATTAATTTGATTGTCCAATATTTCCCTTATGAGATAATGCCTCTCATAGCAAATGTGTACAGCGCGAGCTGAAAATGCATTTACAGCACTAAAAAACCAAACTTTTATAACAGCTAAACCAAACGTTTCCAATGTAAATTTCCACCTTTATATAGTGTAGAAAGGCATCCTGGAGCCTGGAAAGTCATTAATTTGATTGTCCAGTATTTCCTTCATGAGATATTGCAACACTTAGAAAAGGTGTACAGCGCCAGCAGACAATGAATTTTCAGCACTAAAAAAACCAAACTTTTATAACAGCTAAACCAAACGTTTCCAATGTAAATTTCCACCTTTATATAGTGTAAAAAGACGTCCTGAAGCCTGGGCAGTCATTAATTTGATTGTCCAGTATTTCCCTTATGAGATAATGCCTCACATAGCAAATGTGTACAGCGCGAGCTGAAAATGCATTTACAGCACTAAAAAACCAAACTTTTATAACAGCTAAACCAAACGTTTCCAATGTAAATTTCCACCTTTATATAGTGTAGAAAGGCATCCTGAAGCCTGGAAAGTCATTAATTTGATTGTCCAGTATTTCCTTCATGAGATATTGCAACACTTAGAAAAGGTGTACAGCGCCAGCAGACAATGAATTTTCAGCACTAAAAAAACCAAACTTTTATAACAGCTAAACCAAACGTTTCCAATGTAAATTTCCACCTTTATATAGTGTAAAAAGACATCCTGAAGCCTGGGCAGTCATTAATTTGATTGTCCAATATTTCCCTTATGAGATAATGCCTCTCATAGCAAATGTGTACAGCGCGAGCTGAAAATGCATTTACAGCACTAAAAAACCAAACTTTTATAACAGCTAAACCAAACGTTTCCAATGTAAATTTCCACCTTTATATAGTGTAGAAAGGCATCCTGAAGCCTGGAAAGTCATTAATTTGATTGTCCAGTATTTCCTTCATGAGATATTGCAACATTTAGAAAAAGTGTACAGCGCCAGCAGACAATGAATTTTCAGCACTAAAAAAACGAAACTTCATTAACAGCTAAACTAAACGTTTCCAATGTAAATTTCCACCTTTATATAGTGTAAAAAGACATCCTGAAGCCCGGGCAGCCATTAATTTGATTGTCCAATATTTCCCTTATGAGATAATGCCTCTCATAGCAAATGTGTACAGCGCGAGCTGAAAATGCATTTACAGCACTAAAAAAACCAAACTTTTATAACAGCTAAACCAAACGTTTCCAATGTAAATTTCCACCTTTATATAGTGTAAAAAGACATCCTGAAGCCTGCGCAGTCATTAATTTGATTGTCCAATATTTCCCTTATGAGATAATGCCTCTCATAGCAAATGTGTACAGCGCGAGCTGAAAATGCATTTACAGCACTAAAAAACCAAACTTTTATAACAGCTAAACCAAACGTTTCCAATGTAAATTTCTACCTTTATATAGTGTAGAAAGGCATCCTGAAGCCTGGAAAGTCATTAATTTGATTGTCCAGTATTTCCTTCATGAGATATTGCAACACTTAGAAAAAGTGTACAGCGCCAGCAGACAATGAATTTTCAGCACTAAAAAAACGAAACTTCATTAACAGCTAAACTAAACGTTTCCAATGTAAATTTCCACCTTTATATAGTGTAAAAAGACATTCTGAAGCCTGGGCAGTCATTAATTTGATTGTCCAATATTTCCCTTATGAGATAATGCCTCTCATAGCAAATGTGTACAGCGCGAGCTGAAAATGCATTTACAGCACTAATACCAAACTTTTATAACAGCTAAACCAAACGTTTCCAATGTAAATTTCCACCTTTATATAGTGTAGAAAGGCATCCTGAAGCCTGGAAAGTCATTAATTTGATTGTCCAGTATTTCCTTCATGAGATATTGCAACACTTAGAAAAAGTGTACAGCGCCAGCAGACAATGAATTTTCAGCACTAAAAAAACCAAACTTTTATAACAGCTAAACCAAACGTTTCCAATGTAAATTTCCACATTTATAGAGTGTAAAAAGGCATCCTGAAGCCTGGGAAGTCATTAATTTGATTGTCCAGTATTTCCCTTATGAGATAATGCCTCACATAGCAAATGTGTACAGTGCGAGCTGAAAATGCATTTTCAGCACTAAAAAAACAAACTTTTATAACAGCTAAACTAAACGTTTCCAATGTAAATTTCCACCTTTATATAGTGTAAAAAGACATCCTGAAGCCTGGGCAGTCATTAATTTGATTGTCCAATATTTCCCTTATGAGATAATGCATCTCATAGCAAATGTGTACAGCGCGAGCTGAAAATGCATTTACAGCACTAAAAAAACAAACTTTTATAATAGCTAAACTAAACGTTTCCAATGTAAATTTCCACCTTTATATAGTGTAAAAAGACATCCTGAAGCCTGGGCAGTCATTAATTTGATTGTCCAATATTTCCCTTATGAGATAATGCCTCTCATAGCAAATGTGTACAGCGATAGCTGAAAATGCATTTACAGCACTAAAAACCCAAACTTTTATAACAGCTAAACCAAACGTTTCCAATGTAAATTTCCACCTTTATATAGTGTAGAAAGGCATCCTGAAGCCTGGAAAGTCATTAATTTGATTGTCCAGTATTTCCTTCATGAGATATTGCAACACTTAGAAAAAGTGTACAGCGCCAGCAGACAATGAATTTTCAGCACTAAAAAAACGAAACTTCATTAACAGCTGAACTAAACGTTTCCAATGTAAATGTCCACCTTTATATAGTGTAAAAAGACATCCTGAAGCCTGGGCAGTCATTAATTTGATTGTCCAATATTTCCCTTATGAGATAATGCCTCTCATAGCAAATGTGTACAGTGCGAGCTGAAAATGCATTTACAGCACTAAAAAACCAAACTTTTATAACAGCTAAACCAAACGTTTCCAATGTAAATTTCCACCTTTATATAGTGTAGAAAGGCATCCTGAAGCCTGGAAAGTCATTAATTTGATTGTCCAGTATTTCCTTCATGAGATATTGCAACACTTAGAAAAAGTGTACAGCGCCAGCAGACAATGAATTTTCAGCACTAAAAAAAACGAAACTTCATTAACAGCTAAACCAAACGTTTCCAATGTAAATTTCCACCTTTATATAGTGTAGAAAGGCATCCTGAAGCCTGGAAAGTCATTAATTTGATTGTCCAGTATTTCCTTCATGAGATATTGCAACACTTAGAAAAAGTGTACAGCGCCAGCAGACAATGAATTTTCAGCACTAAAAAAACGAAACTTCATTAACAGCTAAACCAAACGTTTCCAATGTAAATTTCCACATTTATAGAGTGTAAAAAGGCATCCTGAAGCCTGGGAAGTCATTAATTTGATTGTCCAGTATTTCCCTTATGAGATAATGCCTCACATAGCAAATGTGTACAGTGCGAGCTGAAAATGCATTTTCAGCACTAAAAAACCAAACTTTTATAACAGCTAAACCAAACGTTTCCAATGTAAATTTCCACCTTTATATAGTGTAAAAAGACATCCTGAAGCCTGGGCAGTCATTAATTTGATTGTCCAATATTTCCCTTATGAGATAATGCCTCTCATAGCAAATGTGTACAGCGCGAGCTGAAAATGCATTTACAGCACTAAAAAACCAAACTTTTATAACAGCTAAACCAAACGTTTCAATTGTAAATTTCCACCTTTATATAGTGTAGAAAGGCATCCTGAAGCCTGGAAAGTCATTAATTTGATTGTCCAGTATTTCCTTAATGAGATATTGCAACACTTAGAAAAAGTGTACAGCGCCAGCAGACAATGAATTTTCAGCACTAAAAAAACGAAACTTCATTAACAGCTAAACCAAACGTTTCCAATGTAAATTTCCACATTTATAGAGTGTAAAAAGGCATCCTGAAGCCTGGGCAGTCATTAATTTGATTGTCCAGTATTTCCCTTATGAGATAATGCCTCACATAGCAAATGTGTACAGTGCGAGCTGAAAATGCATTTTCAGCACTAAAAAACCAAACTTTTATAACAGCTAAACCAAACGTTTCCAATGTAAATTTCCACCTTTATATAGTGTAAAAAGACATCCTGAAGCCTGGGCAGTCATTAATTTGATTGTCCAGTATTTCCCTTATGAGATAATGCCTCACATAGCAAATGTGTACAGCGCCAGCAGACAATGAATTTTCAGCACTAAAAAAACGAAACTTCATTAACAGCTAAACTAAACGTTTCCAATGTAAATTTCCACCCTTATATAGTGTAAAAAGACATCCTGAAGCCTGGGCAGTCATTAATTTGATTGTCCAATATTTCCCTTATGACATAATGCCTCTCATAGCAAATGTGTACAGTGCGAGCTGAAAATGCATTTACAGCACTAAAAAAACAAACTTTTATAACAGCTAAACCAAACGTTTCCAATGTAAATTTCCACCTTTATATAGTGTAAAAAGACATCCTGAAGCCTGGGCAGTCATTAATTTGATTGTCCAATATTTCCCTTATGAGATAATGCCTCTCATAGCAAATGTGTACAGCGCGAGCTGAAAATGCATTTACACACTAAAAAACCAAACTTTTATAACAGCTAAACCAAACGTTTCCAATGTAAATTTCCACCTTTATATAGTGTAGAAAGGCATCCTGAAGCCTGGAAAGTCATTAATTTGATTGTCCAGTATTTCCTTCATGAGATATTGCAACATTTAGAAAAAGTGTACAGCGCCAGCAGACAATGAATTTTCAGCACTAAAAAAACGAAACTTCATTAACAGCTAAACTAAACGTTTCCAATGTAAATTTCCACCTTTATATAGTGTAAAAAGACATCCTGAAGCCCGGGCAGCCATTAATTTGATTGTCCAATATTTCCCTTATGAGATAATGCCTCTCATAGCAAATGTGTACAGCGCGAGCTGAAAATGCATTTGCAGCACTAAAAAACCAAACTTTTATAACAGCTAAACCAAACGTTTCCAATGTAAATTTCCACCTTTATATAGTGTAAAAAGACATCCTGAAGCCTGCGCAGTCATTAATTTGATTGTCCAATATTTCCCTTATGAGATAATGCCTCTCATAGCAAATGTGTACAGCGCGAGCTGAAAATGCATTTACAGCACTAAAAAACCAAACTTTTATAACAGCTAAACCAAACGTTTCCAATGTAAATTTCTACCTTTATATAGTGTAGAAAGGCATCCTGAAGCCTGGAAAGTCATTAATTTGATTGTCCAGTATTTCCTTCATGAGATATTGCAACACTTAGAAAAAGTGTACAGCGCCAGCAGACAATGAATTTTCAGCACTAAAAAAACGAAACTTCATTAACAGCTAAACTAAACGTTTCCAATGTAAATTTCCACCTTTATATAGTGTAAAAAGACATTCTGAAGCCTGGGCAGTCATTAATTTGATTGTCCAATATTTCCCTTATGAGATAATGCCTCTCATAGCAAATGTGTACAGCGCGAGCTGAAAATGCATTTACAGCACTAATACCAAACTTTTATAACAGCTAAACCAAACGTTTCCAATGTAAATTTCCACCTTTATATAGTGTAGAAAGGCATCCTGAAGCCTGGAAAGTCATTAATTTGATTGTCCAGTATTTCCTTCATGAGATATTGCAACACTTAGAAAAAGTGTACAGCGCCAGCAGACAATGAATTTTCAGCACTAAAAAAACGAAACTTCATTAACAGCTAAACCAAACTTTTCCAATGTAAATTTCCACATTTATAGAGTGTAAAAAGGCATCCTGAAGCCTGGGAAGTCATTAATTTGATTGTCCAGTATTTCCCTTATGAGATAATGCCTCACATAGCAAATGTGTACAGTGCGAGCTGAAAATGCATTTTCAGCACTAAAAAAACAAACTTTTATAACAGCTAAACTAAACGTTTCCAATGTAAATTTCCACCTTTATATAGTGTAAAAAGACATCCTGAAGCCTGGGCAGTCATTAATTTGATTGTCCAATATTTCCCTTATGAGATAATGCCTCTCATAGCAAATGTGTACAGCGCGAGCTGAAAATGCATTTACAGCACTAAAAAAACAAACTTTTATAACAGCTAAACTAAACGTTTCCAATGTAAATTTCCACCTTTATATAGTGTAAAAAGACATCCTGAAGCCTGGGCAGTCATTAATTTGATTGTCCAATATTTCCCTTATGAGATAATGCCTCTCATAGCAAATGTGTACAGCGCGAGCTGAAAATGCATTTACAGCACTAAAAACCCAAACTTTTATAACAGCTAAACCAAACGTTTCCAATGTAAATTTCCACCTTTATATAGTGTAGAAAGGCATCCTGAAGCCTGGAAAGTCATTAATTTGATTGTCCAGTATTTCCTTCATGAGATATTGCAACACTTAGAAAAAGTGTACAGCGCCAGCAGACAATGAATTTTCAGCACTAAAAAAACGAAACTTCATTAACAGCTGAACTAAACGTTTCCAATGTAAATGTCCACCTTTATATAGTGTAAAAAGACATCCTGAAGCCTGGGCAGTCATTAATTTGATTGTCCAATATTTCCCTTATGAGATAATGCCTCTCATAGCAAATGTGTACAGCGCGAGCTGAAAATGCATTTACAGCACTAAAAAACCAAACTTTTATAACAGCTAAACCAAACGTTTCAATTGTAAATTTCCACCTTTATATAGTGTAGAAAGGCATCCTGAAGCCTGGAAAGTCATTAATTTGATTGTCCAGTATTTCCTTAATGAGATATTGCAACACTTAGAAAAAGTGTACAGCGCCAGCAGACAATGAATTTTCAGCACTAAAAAAACGAAACTTCATTAACAGCTAAACCAAACGTTTCCAATGTAAATTTCCACATTTATAGAGTGTAAAAAGGCATCCTGAAGCCTGGGCAGTCATTAATTTGATTGTCCAGTATTTCCCTTATGAGATAATGCCTCACATAGCAAATGTGTACAGTGCGAGCTGAAAATGCATTTTCAGCACTAAAAAACCAAACTTTTATAACAGCTAAACCAAACGTTTCCAATGTAAATTTCCACCTTTATATAGTGTAAAAAGACATCCTGAAGCCTGGGCAGTCATTAATTTGATTGTCCAGTATTTCCCTTATGAGATAATGCCTCACATAGCAAATGTGTACAGCGCCAGCAGACAATGAATTTTCAGCACTAAAAAAACGAAACTTCATTAACAGCTAAACTAAACGTTTCCAATGTAAATTTCCACCCTTATATAGTGTAAAAAGACATCCTGAAGCCTGGGCAGTCATTAATTTGATTGTCCAATATTTCCCTTATGACATAATGCCTCTCATAGCAAATGTGTACAGTGCGAGCTGAAAATGCATTTACAGCACTAAAAAAACAAACTTTTATAACAGCTAAACCAAACGTTTCCAATGTAAATTTCCACCTTTATATAGTGTAAAAAGACATCCTGAAGCCTGGGCAGTCATTAATTTGATTGTCCAATATTTCCCTTATGAGATAATGCCTCTCATAGCAAATGTGTACAGCGCGAGCTGAAAATGCATTTACACACTAAAAAACCAAACTTTTATAACAGCTAAACCAAACGTTTCCAATGTAAATTTCCACCTTTATATAGTGTAGAAAGGCATCCTGAAGCCTGGAAAGTCATTAATTTGATTGTCCAGTATTTCCTTCATGAGATATTGCAACATTTAGAAAAAGTGTACAGCGCCAGCAGACAATGAATTTTCAGCACTAAAAAAACGAAACTTCATTAACAGCTAAACTAAACGTTTCCAATGTAAATTTCCACCTTTATATAGTGTAAAAAGACATCCTGAAGCCCGGGCAGCCATTAATTTGATTGTCCAATATTTCCCTTATGAGATAATGCCTCTCATAGCAAATGTGTACAGCGCGAGCTGAAAATGCATTTGCAGCACTAAAAAACCAAACTTTTATAACAGCTAAACCAAACGTTTCCAATGTAAATTTCCACCTTTATATAGTGTAAAAAGACATCCTGAAGCCTGCGCAGTCATTAATTTGATTGTCCAATATTTCCCTTATGAGATAATGCCTCTCATAGCAAATGTGTACAGCGCGAGCTGAAAATGCATTTACAGCACTAAAAAACCAAACTTTTATAACAGCTAAACCAAACGTTTCCAATGTAAATTTCTACCTTTATATAGTGTAGAAAGGCATCCTGAAGCCTGGAAAGTCATTAATTTGATTGTCCAGTATTTCCTTCATGAGATATTGCAACACTTAGAAAAAGTGTACAGCGCCAGCAGACAATGAATTTTCAGCACTAAAAAAACGAAACTTCATTAACAGCTAAACTAAACGTTTCCAATGTAAATTTCCACCTTTATATAGTGTAAAAAGACATTCTGAAGCCTGGGCAGTCATTAATTTGATTGTCCAATATTTCCCTTATGAGATAATGCCTCTCATAGCAAATGTGTACAGCGCGAGCTGAAAATGCATTTACAGCACTAATACCAAACTTTTATAACAGCTAAACCAAACGTTTCCAATGTAAATTTCCACCTTTATATAGTGTAGAAAGGCATCCTGAAGCCTGGAAAGTCATTAATTTGATTGTCCAGTATTTCCTTCATGAGATATTGCAACACTTAGAAAAAGTGTACAGCGCCAGCAGACAATGAATTTTCAGCACTAAAAAAACGAAACTTCATTAACAGCTAAACCAAACTTTTCCAATGTAAATTTCCACATTTATAGAGTGTAAAAAGGCATCCTGAAGCCTGGGAAGTCATTAATTTGATTGTCCAGTATTTCCCTTATGAGATAATGCCTCACATAGCAAATGTGTACAGTGCGAGCTGAAAATGCATTTTCAGCACTAAAAAAACAAACTTTTATAACAGCTAAACTAAACGTTTCCAATGTAAATTTCCACCTTTATATAGTGTAAAAAGACATCCTGAAGCCTGGGCAGTCATTAATTTGATTGTCCAATATTTCCCTTATGAGATAATGCCTCTCATAGCAAATGTGTACAGCGCGAGCTGAAAATGCATTTACAGCACTAAAAAAACAAACTTTTATAACAGCTAAACTAAACGTTTCCAATGTAAATTTCCACCTTTATATAGTGTAAAAAGACATCCTGAAGCCTGGGCAGTCATTAATTTGATTGTCCAATATTTCCCTTATGAGATAATGCCTCTCATAGCAAATGTGTACAGCGCGAGCTGAAAATGCATTTACAGCACTAAAAACCCAAACTTTTATAACAGCTAAACCAAACGTTTCCAATGTAAATTTCCACCTTTATATAGTGTAGAAAGGCATCCTGAAGCCTGGAAAGTCATTAATTTGATTGTCCAGTATTTCCTTCATGAGATATTGCAACACTTAGAAAAAGTGTACAGCGCCAGCAGACAATGAATTTTCAGCACTAAAAAAACGAAACTTCATTAACAGCTGAACTAAACGTTTCCAATGTAAATGTCCACCTTTATATAGTGTAAAAAGACATCCTGAAGCCTGGGCAGTCATTAATTTGATTGTCCAATATTTCCCTTATGAGATAATGCCTCTCATAGCAAATGTGTACAGCGCGAGCTGAAAATGCATTTACAGCACTAAAAAACCAAACTTTTATAACAGCTAAACCAAACGTTTCCAATGTAAATTTCCACCTTTATATAGTGTAGAAAGGCATCCTGAAGCCTGGAAAGTCATTAATTTGATTGTCCAGTATTTCCTTCATGAGATATTGCAACACTTAGAAAAAGTGTACAGCGCCAGCAGACAATGAATTTTCAGCACTAAAAAAAACGAAACTTCATTAACAGCTAAACCAAACGTTTCCAATGTAAATTTCCACCTTTATATAGTGTAGAAAGGCATCCTGAAGCCTGGAAAGTCATTAATTTGATTGTCCAGTATTTCCTTCATGAGATATTGCAACACTTAGAAAAAGTGTACTTCGCCAGCAGACAATGAATTTTCAGCACTAAAAAAACGAAACTTCATTAACAGCTAAACCAAACGTTTCCAATGTAAATTTCCACATTTATAGAGTGTAAAAAGGCATCCTGAAGCCTGGGAAGTCATTAATTTGATTGTCCAGTATTTCCTTAATGAGATATTGCAACACTTAGAAAAAGTGTACAGCGCCAGCAGACAATGAATTTTCAGCACTAAAAAAACGAAACTTCATTAACAGCTAAACCAAACGTTTCCAATGTAAATTTCCACATTTATAGAGTGTAAAAAGGCATCCTGAAGCCTGGGCAGTCATTAATTTGATTGTCCAGTATTTCCCTTATGAGATAATGCCTCACATAGCAAATGTGTACAGTGCGAGCTGAAAATGCATTTTCAGCACTAAAAAACCAAACTTTTATAACAGCTAAACCAAACGTTTCCAATGTAAATTTCCACCTTTATATAGTGTAAAAAGACATCCTGAAGCCTGGGCAGTCATTAATTTGATTGTCCAGTATTTCCCTTATGAGATAATGCCTCACATAGCAAATGTGTACAGCGCCAGCAGACAATGAATTTTCAGCACTAAAAAAACGAAACTTCATTAACAGCTAAACTAAACGTTTCCAATGTAAATTTCCACCCTTATATAGTGTAAAAAGACATCCTGAAGCCTGGGCAGTCATTAATTTGATTGTCCAATATTTCCCTTATGACATAATGCCTCTCATAGCAAATGTGTACAGTGCGAGCTGAAAATGCATTTACAGCACTAAAAAAACAAACTTTTATAACAGCTAAACCAAACGTTTCCAATGTAAATTTCCACCTTTATATAGTGTAAAAAGACATCCTGAAGCCTGGGCAGTCATTAATTTGATTGTCCAATATTTCCCTTATGAGATAATGCCTCTCATAGCAAATGTGTACAGCGCGAGCTGAAAATGCATTTACACACTAAAAAACCAAACTTTTATAACAGCTAAACCAAACGTTTCCAATGTAAATTTCCACCTTTATATAGTGTAGAAAGGCATCCTGAAGCCTGGAAAGTCATTAATTTGATTGTCCAGTATTTCCTTCATGAGATATTGCAACATTTAGAAAAAGTGTACAGCGCCAGCAGACAATGAATTTTCAGCACTAAAAAAACGAAACTTCATTAACAGCTAAACTAAACGTTTCCAATGTAAATTTCCACCTTTATATAGTGTAAAAAGACATCCTGAAGCCCGGGCAGCCATTAATTTGATTGTCCAATATTTCCCTTATGAGATAATGCCTCTCATAGCAAATGTGTACAGCGCGAGCTGAAAATGCATTTGCAGCACTAAAAAACCAAACTTTTATAACAGCTAAACCAAACGTTTCCAATGTAAATTTCCACCTTTATATAGTGTAAAAAGACATCCTGAAGCCTGCGCAGTCATTAATTTGATTGTCCAATATTTCCCTTATGAGATAATGCCTCTCATAGCAAATGTGTACAGCGCGAGCTGAAAATGCATTTACAGCACTAAAAAACCAAACTTTTATAACAGCTAAACCAAACGTTTCCAATGTAAATTTCTACCTTTATATAGTGTAGAAAGGCATCCTGAAGCCTGGAAAGTCATTAATTTGATTGTCCAGTATTTCCTTCATGAGATATTGCAACACTTAGAAAAAGTGTACAGCGCCAGCAGACAATGAATTTTCAGCACTAAAAAAACGAAACTTCATTAACAGCTAAACTAAACGTTTCCAATGTAAATTTCCACCTTTATATAGTGTAAAAAGACATTCTGAAGCCTGGGCAGTCATTAATTTGATTGTCCAATATTTCCCTTATGAGATAATGCCTCTCATAGCAAATGTGTACAGCGCGAGCTGAAAATGCATTTACAGCACTAATACCAAACTTTTATAACAGCTAAACCAAACGTTTCCAATGTAAATTTCCACCTTTATATAGTGTAGAAAGGCATCCTGAAGCCTGGAAAGTCATTAATTTGATTGTCCAGTATTTCCTTCATGAGATATTGCAACACTTAGAAAAAGTGTACAGCGCCAGCAGACAATGAATTTTCAGCACTAAAAAAACGAAACTTCATTAACAGCTAAACCAAACTTTTCCAATGTAAATTTCCACATTTATAGAGTGTAAAAAGGCATCCTGAAGCCTGGGAAGTCATTAATTTGATTGTCCAGTATTTCCCTTATGAGATAATGCCTCACATAGCAAATGTGTACAGTGCGAGCTGAAAATGCATTTTCAGCACTAAAAAAACAAACTTTTATAACAGCTAAACTAAACGTTTCCAATGTAAATTTCCACCTTTATATAGTGTAAAAAGACATCCTGAAGCCTGGGCAGTCATTAATTTGATTGTCCAATATTTCCCTTATGAGATAATGCCTCTCATAGCAAATGTGTACAGCGCGAGCTGAAAATGCATTTACAGCACTAAAAAAACAAACTTTTATAACAGCTAAACTAAACGTTTCCAATGTAAATTTCCACCTTTATATAGTGTAAAAAGACATCCTGAAGCCTGGGCAGTCATTAATTTGATTGTCCAATATTTCCCTTATGAGATAATGCCTCTCATAGCAAATGTGTACAGCGCGAGCTGAAAATGCATTTACAGCACTAAAAACCCAAACTTTTATAACAGCTAAACCAAACGTTTCCAATGTAAATTTCCACCTTTATATAGTGTAGAAAGGCATCCTGAAGCCTGGAAAGTCATTAATTTGATTGTCCAGTATTTCCTTCATGAGATATTGCAACACTTAGAAAAAGTGTACAGCGCCAGCAGACAATGAATTTTCAGCACTAAAAAAACGAAACTTCATTAACAGCTGAACTAAACGTTTCCAATGTAAATGTCCACCTTTATATAGTGTAAAAAGACATCCTGAAGCCTGGGCAGTCATTAATTTGATTGTCCAATATTTCCCTTATGAGATAATGCCTCTCATAGCAAATGTGTACAGCGCGAGCTGAAAATGCATTTACAGCACTAAAAAACCAAACTTTTATAACAGCTAAACCAAACGTTTCCAATGTAAATTTCCACCTTTATATAGTGTAGAAAGGCATCCTGAAGCCTGGAAAGTCATTAATTTGATTGTCCAGTATTTCCTTCATGAGATATTGCAACACTTAGAAAAAGTGTACAGCGCCAGCAGACAATGAATTTTCAGCACTAAAAAAAACGAAACTTCATTAACAGCTAAACCAAACGTTTCCAATGTAAATTTCCACCTTTATATAGTGTAGAAAGGCATCCTGAAGCCTGGAAAGTCATTAATTTGATTGTCCAGTATTTCCTTCATGAGATATTGCAACACTTAGAAAAAGTGTACTTCGCCAGCAGACAATGAATTTTCAGCACTAAAAAAACGAAACTTCATTAACAGCTAAACCAAACGTTTCCAATGTAAATTTCCACATTTATAGAGTGTAAAAAGGCATCCTGAAGCCTGGGAAGTCATTAATTTGATTGTCCAGTATTTCCTTAATGAGATATTGCAACACTTAGAAAAAGTGTACAGCGCCAGCAGACAATGAATTTTCAGCACTAAAAAAACGAAACTTCATTAACAGCTAAACCAAACGTTTCCAATGTAAATTTCCACATTTATAGAGTGTAAAAAGGCATCCTGAAGCCTGGGCAGTCATTAATTTGATTGTCCAGTATTTCCCTTATGAGATAATGCCTCACATAGCAAATGTGTACAGTGCGAGCTGAAAATGCATTTTCAGCACTAAAAAACCAAACTTTTATAACAGCTAAACCAAACGTTTCCAATGTAAATTTCCACCTTTATATAGTGTAAAAAGACATCCTGAAGCCTGGGCAGTCATTAATTTGATTGTCCAGTATTTCCCTTATGAGATAATGCCTCACATAGCAAATGTGTACAGCGCCAGCAGACAATGAATTTTCAGCACTAAAAAAACGAAACTTCATTAACAGCTAAACTAAACGTTTCCAATGTAAATTTCCACCCTTATATAGTGTAAAAAGACATCCTGAAGCCTGGGCAGTCATTAATTTGATTGTCCAATATTTCCCTTATGACATAATGCCTCTCATAGCAAATGTGTACAGTGCGAGCTGAAAATGCATTTACAGCACTAAAAAAACAAACTTTTATAACAGCTAAACCAAACGTTTCCAATGTAAATTTCCACCTTTATATAGTGTAAAAAGACATCCTGAAGCCTGGGCAGTCATTAATTTGATTGTCCAATATTTCCCTTATGAGATAATGCCTCTCATAGCAAATGTGTACAGCGCGAGCTGAAAATGCATTTACACACTAAAAAACCAAACTTTTATAACAGCTAAACCAAACGTTTCCAATGTAAATTTCCACCTTTATATAGTGTAGAAAGGCATCCTGAAGCCTGGAAAGTCATTAATTTGATTGTCCAGTATTTCCTTCATGAGATATTGCAACATTTAGAAAAAGTGTACAGCGCCAGCAGACAATGAATTTTCAGCACTAAAAAAACGAAACTTCATTAACAGCTAAACTAAACGTTTCCAATGTAAATTTCCACCTTTATATAGTGTAAAAAGACATCCTGAAGCCCGGGCAGCCATTAATTTGATTGTCCAATATTTCCCTTATGAGATAATGCCTCTCATAGCAAATGTGTACAGCGCGAGCTGAAAATGCATTTGCAGCACTAAAAAACCAAACTTTTATAACAGCTAAACCAAACGTTTCCAATGTAAATTTCCACCTTTATATAGTGTAAAAAGACATCCTGAAGCCTGCGCAGTCATTAATTTGATTGTCCAATATTTCCCTTATGAGATAATGCCTCTCATAGCAAATGTGTACAGCGCGAGCTGAAAATGCATTTACAGCACTAAAAAACCAAACTTTTATAACAGCTAAACCAAACGTTTCCAATGTAAATTTCTACCTTTATATAGTGTAGAAAGGCATCCTGAAGCCTGGAAAGTCATTAATTTGATTGTCCAGTATTTCCTTCATGCGATATTGCAACACTTAGAAAAAGTGTACAGCGCCAGCAGACAATGAATTTTCAGCACTAAAAAAACGAAACTTCATTAACAGCTAAACTAAACGTTTCCAATGTAAATTTCCACCTTTATATAGTGTAAAAAGACATTCTGAAGCCTGGGCAGTCATTAATTTGATTGTCCAATATTTCCCTTATGAGATAATGCCTCTCATAGCAAATGTGTACAGCGCGAGCTGAAAATGCATTTACAGCACTAATACCAAACTTTTATAACAGCTAAACCAAACGTTTCCAATGTAAATTTCCACCTTTATATAGTGTAGAAAGGCATCCTGAAGCCTGGAAAGTCATTAATTTGATTGTCCAGTATTTCCTTCATGAGATATTGCAACACTTAGAAAAAGTGTACAGCGCCAGCAGACAATGAATTTTCAGCACTAAAAAAACGAAACTTCATTAACAGCTAAACCAAACTTTTCCAATGTAAATTTCCACATTTATAGAGTGTAAAAAGGCATCCTGAAGCCTGGGAAGTCATTAATTTGATTGTCCAGTATTTCCCTTATGAGATAATGCCTCACATAGCAAATGTGTACAGTGCGAGCTGAAAATGCATTTTCAGCACTAAAAAAACAAACTTTTATAACAGCTAAACTAAACGTTTCCAATGTAAATTTCCACCTTTATATAGTGTAAAAAGACATCCTGAAGCCTGGGCAGTCATTAATTTGATTGTCCAATATTTCCCTTATGAGATAATGCCTCTCATAGCAAATGTGTACAGCGCGAGCTGAAAATGCATTTACAGCACTAAAAAAACAAACTTTTATAACAGCTAAACTAAACGTTTCCAATGTAAATTTCCACCTTTATATAGTGTAAAAAGACATCCTGAAGCCTGGGCAGTCATTAATTTGATTGTCCAATATTTCCCTTATGAGATAATGCCTCTCATAGCAAATGTGTACAGCGCGAGCTGAAAATGCATTTACAGCACTAAAAACCCAAACTTTTATAACAGCTAAACCAAACGTTTCCAATGTAAATTTCCACCTTTATATAGTGTAGAAAGGCATCCTGAAGCCTGGAAAGTCATTAATTTGATTGTCCAGTATTTCCTTCATGAGATATTGCAACACTTAGAAAAAGTGTACAGCGCCAGCAGACAATGAATTTTCAGCACTAAAAAAACGAAACTTCATTAACAGCTGAACTAAACGTTTCCAATGTAAATGTCCACCTTTATATAGTGTAAAAAGACATCCTGAAGCCTGGGCAGTCATTAATTTGATTGTCCAATATTTCCCTTATGAGATAATGCCTCTCATAGCAAATGTGTACAGCGCGAGCTGAAAATGCATTTACAGCACTAAAAAACCAAACTTTTATAACAGCTAAACCAAACGTTTCCAATGTAAATTTCCACCTTTATATAGTGTAGAAAGGCATCCTGAAGCCTGGAAAGTCATTAATTTGATTGTCCAGTATTTCCTTCATGAGATATTGCAACACTTAGAAAAAGTGTACAGCGCCAGCAGACAATGAATTTTCAGCACTAAAAAAAACGAAACTTCATTAACAGCTAAACCAAACGTTTCCAATGTAAATTTCCACCTTTATATAGTGTAGAAAGGCATCCTGAAGCCTGGAAAGTCATTAATTTGATTGTCCAGTATTTCCTTCATGAGATATTGCAACACTTAGAAAAAGTGTACTTCGCCAGCAGACAATGAATTTTCAGCACTAAAAAAACGAAACTTCATTAACAGCTAAACCAAACGTTTCCAATGTAAATTTCCACATTTATAGAGTGTAAAAAGGCATCCTGAAGCCTGGGAAGTCATTAATTTGATTGTCCAGTATTTCCCTTATGAGATAATGCCTCACATAGCAAATGTGTACAGTGCGAGCTGAAAATGCATTTTCAGCACTAAAAAACCAAACTTTTATAACAGCTAAACCAAACGTTTCCAATGTAAATTTCCACCTTTATATAGTGTAAAAAGACATCCTGAAGCCTGGGCAGTCATTAATTTGATTGTCCAATATTTCCCTTATGAGATAATGCCTCTCATAGCAAATGTGTACAGCGCGAGCTGAAAATGCATTTACAGCACTAAAAAACCAAACTTTTATAAGAGCTAAACCAAACGTTTCAATTGTAAATTTCCACCTTTATATAGTGTAGAAAGGCATCCTGAAGCCTGGAAAGTCATTAATTTGATTGTCCAGTATTTCCTTCATGAGATATTGCAACACTTAGAAAAAGTGTACAGCGCCAGCAGACAATGAATTTTCAGCACTAAAAAAACGAAACTTCATTAACAGCTAAACCAAACGTTTCCAATGTAAATTTCCACATTTATAGAGTGTAAAAAGGCATCCTGAAGCCTGGGCAGTCATTAATTTGATTGTCCAGTATTTCCCTTATGAGATAATGCCTCACATAGCAAATGTGTACAGTGCGAGCTGAAAATGCATTTTCAGCACTAAAAAACCAAACTTTTATAACAGCTAAACCAAACGTTTCCAATGTAAATTTCCACCTTTATATAGTGTAAAAAGACATCCTGAAGCCTGGGCAGTCATTAATTTGATTGTCCAGTATTTCCCTTATGAGATAATGCCTCACATAGCAAATGTGTACAGCGCCAGCAGACAATGAATTTTCAGCACTAAAAAAACGAAACTTCATTAACAGCTAAACTAAACGTTTCCAATGTAAATTTCCACCCTTATATAGTGTAAAAAGACATCCTGAAGCCTGGGCAGTCATTAATTTGATTGTTCAATATTTCCCTTATGAGATAATGCCTCTCATAGCAAATGTGTACAGCGCGAGCTGAAAATGCATTTACAGCACTAAAAAACCAAACTTTTATAACAGCTAAACCAAACGTTTCCAATGTAAATTTCCACCTTTATATAGTGTAGAAAGGCATCCTGAAGCCTGGAAAGTCATTAATTTGATTGTCCAGTATTTCCTTCATGAGATATTGCAACACTTAGAAAAAGTGTACAGCGCCAGCAGACAATGAATTTTCAGCACTAAAAAAACGAAACTTCATTAACAGCTAAACCAAACGTTTCCAATGTAAATTTCCACATTTATAGAGTGTAAAAAGGCATCCTGAAGCCTGGGAAGTCATTAATTTGATTGTCCAGTATTTCCCTTATGAGATAATGCCTCACATAGCAAATGTGTACAGTGCGAGCTGAAAATGCATTTACAGCACTAAAAAAACAAACTTTTATAACAGCTAAACCAAACGTTTCCAATGTAAATTTCCACCTTTATATAGTGTAGAAAGGCATACTGAAGCCTGGAAAGTCATTAATTTGATTGTCCAGTATTTCCTTCATGAGATATTGCAACACTTAGAAAAAGTGTACAGCGCCAGCAGACAATGAATTTTCAGCACTAAATAAACGAAACTTCATTAACAGCTAAAGTAAACGTTTCCAATGTAAATTTCCACCTTTATATAGTGTAAAAAGACATCCTGAAGCCTGGGCAGTCATTAATTTGATTGTCCAATATTTCCCTTATGAGATAATGCCTCTCATAGCAAATGTGTACAGTGCGAGCTGAAAATGCATTTACAGCACTAAAAAAACAAACTTTTATAACAGCTAAACCAAACGTTTCCAATGTAAATTTCCACCTTTATATAGTGTAAAAAGACATCCTGAAGCCTGGGCAGTCATTAATTTGATTGTCCAATATTTCCCTTATGAGATAATGCCTCTCATAGCAAATGTGTACAGCGCGAGCTGAAAATGCATTTACAGCACTAAAAAACCAAACTTTTATAACAGCTAAACCAAACGTTTCCAATGTAAATTTCCACCTTTATATAGTGTAGAAAGGCATCCTGAAGCCTGGAAAGTCATTAATTTGATTGTCCAGTATTTCCTTCATGAGATATTGCAACACTTAGAAAAAGTGTACAGCGCCAGCAGACAACGAATTTTCAACACTAAAAAAAACGAAACTTCATTAACAGCTAAACCAAACGTTTCCAATGTAAATTTCCACATTTATAGAGTGTAAAAAGGCATCCTGAAGCCTGGGAAGTCATTAATTTGATTGTCCAGTATTTCCCTTATGAGATAATGCCTCTCATAGCAAATGTGTACAGCGCGAGCTGAAAATGCATTTACAGCACTAAAAAACCAAACTTTTATAACAGCTAAACCAAACGTTTCCAATGTAAATTTCTACCTTTATATAGTGTAGAAAGGCATCCTGAAGCCTGGAAAGTCATTAATTTGATTGTCCAGTATTTCCTTCATGAGATATTGCAACACTTAGAAAAAGTGTACAGCGCCAGCAGACAATGAATTTTCAGCACTAAAAAAACGAAACTTCATTAACAGCTAAACTAAACGTTTCCAATGTAAATTTCCACCTTTATATAGTGTAAAAAGACATTCTGAAGCCTGGGCAGTCATTAATTTGATTGTCCAATATTTCCCTTATGAGATAATGCCTCTCATAGCAAATGTGTACAGCGCGAGCTGAAAATGCATTTACAGCACTAATACCAAACTTTTATAACAGCTAAACCAAACGTTTCCAATGTAAATTTCCACCTTTATATAGTGTAGAAAGGCATCCTGAAGCCTGGAAAGTCATTAATTTGATTGTCCAGTATTTCCTTCATGAGATATTGCAACACTTAGAAAAAGTGTACAGCGCCAGCAGACAATGAATTTTCAGCACTAAAAAAACGAAACTTCATTAACAGCTAAACCAAACGTTTCCAATGTAAATTTCCACATTTATAGAGTGTAAAAAGGCATCCTGAAGCCTGGGAAGTCATTAATTTGATTGTCCAGTATTTCCCTTATGAGATAATGCCTCACATAGCAAATGTGTACAGTGCGAGCTGAAAATGCATTTTCAGCACTAAAAAAACAAACTTTTATAACAGCTAAACTAAACGTTTCCAATGTAAATTTCCACCTTTATATAGTGTAAAAAGACATCCTGAAGCCTGGGCAGTCATTAATTTGATTGTCCAATATTTCCCTTATGAGATAATGCCTCTCATAGCAAATGTGTACAGCGCGAGCTGAAAATGCATTTACAGCACTAAAAAAACAAACTTTTATAACAGCTAAACTAAACGTTTCCAATGTAAATTTCCACCTTTATATAGTGTAAAAAGACATCCTGAAGCCTGGGCAGTCATTAATTTGATTGTCCAATATTTCCCTTATGAGATAATGCCTCTCATAGCAAATGTGTACAGCGCGAGCTGAAAATGCATTTACAGCACTAAAAACCCAAACTTTTATAACAGCTAAACCAAACGTTTCCAATGTAAATTTCCACCTTTATATAGTGTAGAAAGGCATCCTGAAGCCTGGAAAGTCATTAATTTGATTGTCCAGTATTTCCTTCATGAGATATTGCAACACTTAGAAAAAGTGTACAGCGCCAGCAGACAATGAATTTTCAGCACTAAAAAAACGAAACTTCATTAACAGCTGAACTAAACGTTTCCAATGTAAATGTCCACCTTTATATAGTGTAAAAAGACATCCTGAAGCCTGGGCAGTCATTAATTTGATTGTCCAATATTTCCCTTATGAGATAATGCCTCTCATAGCAAATGTGTACAGCGCGAGCTGAAAATGCATTTACAGCACTAAAAAACCAAACTTTTATAACAGCTAAACCAAACGTTTCCAATGTAAATTTCCACCTTTATATAGTGTAGAAAGGCATCCTGAAGCCTGGAAAGTCATTAATTTGATTGTCCAGTATTTCCTTCATGAGATATTGCAACACTTAGAAAAAGTGTACAGCGCCAGCAGACAATGAATTTTCAGCACTAAAAAAAACGAAACTTCATTAACAGCTAAACCAAACGTTTCCAATGTAAATTTCCACCTTTATATAGTGTAGAAAGGCATCCTGAAGCCTGGAAAGTCATTAATTTGATTGTCCAGTATTTCCTTCATGAGATATTGCAACACTTAGAAAAAGTGTACTTCGCCAGCAGACAATGAATTTTCAGCACTAAAAAAAACGAAACTTCATTAACAGCTAAACCAAACGTTTCCAATGTAAATTTCCACCTTTATATAGTGTAGAAAGGCATCCTGAAGCCTGGAAAGTCATTAATTTGATTGTCCAGTATTTCCTTCATGAGATATTGCAACACTTAGAAAAAGTGTACTTCGCCAGCAGACAATGAATTTTCAGCACTAAAAAAACGAAACTTCATTAACAGCTAAACCAAACGTTTCCAATGTAAATTTCCACATTTATAGAGTGTAAAAAGGCATCCTGAAGCCTGGGAAGTCATTAATTTGATTGTCCAGTATTTCCCTTATGAGATAATGCCTCACATAGCAAATGTGTACAGTGCGAGCTGAAAATGCATTTTCAGCACTAAAAAACCAAACTTTTATAACAGCTAAACCAAACGTTTCCAATGTAAATTTCCACCTTTATATAGTGTAAAAAGACATCCTGAAGCCTGGGCAGTCATTAATTTGATTGTCCAATATTTCCCTTATGAGATAATGCCTCTCATAGCAAATGTGTACAGCGCGAGCTGAAAATGCATTTACAGCACTAAAAAACCAAACTTTTATAACAGCTAAACCAAACGTTTCAATTGTAAATTTCCACCTTTATATAGTGTAGAAAGGCATCCTGAAGCCTGGAAAGTCATTAATTTGATTGTCCAGTATTTCCTTCATGAGATATTGCAACACTTAGAAAAAGTGTACAGCGCCAGCAGACAATGAATTTTCAGCACTAAAAAAACGAAACTTCATTAACAGCTAAACCAAACGTTTCCAATGTAAATTTCCACATTTATAGAGTGTAAAAAGGCATCCTGAAGCCTGGGCAGTCATTAATTTGATTGTCCAGTATTTCCCTTATGAGATAATGCCTCACATAGCAAATGTGTACAGTGCGAGCTGAAAATGCATTTTCAGCACTAAAAAACCAAACTTTTATAACAGCTAAACCAAACGTTTCCAATGTAAATTTCCACCTTTATATAGTGTAAAAAGACATCCTGAAGCCTGGGCAGTCATTAATTTGATTGTCCAGTATTTCCCTTATGAGATAATGCCTCACATAGCAAATGTGTACAGCGCCAGCAGACAATGAATTTTCAGCACTAAAAAAACGAAACTTCATTAACAGCTAAACTAAACGTTTCCAATGTAAATTTCCACCCTTATATAGTGTAAAAAGACATCCTGAAGCCTGGGCAGTCATTAATTTGATTGTTCAATATTTCCCTTATGAGATAATGCCTCTCATAGCAAATGTGTACAGCGCGAGCTGAAAATGCATTTACAGCACTAAAAAACCAAACTTTTATAACAGCTAAACCAAACGTTTCCAATGTAAATTTCCACCTTTATATAGTGTAGAAAGGCATCCTGAAGCCTGGAAAGTCATTAATTTGATTGTCCAGTATTTCCTTCATGAGATATTGCAACACTTAGAAAAAGTGTACTTCGCCAGCAGACAATGAATTTTCAGCACTAAAAAAACGAAACTTCATTAACAGCTAAACCAAACGTTTCCAATGTAAATTTCCACATTTATAGAGTGTAAAAAGGCATCCTGAAGCCTGGGAAGTCATTAATTTGATTGTCCAGTATTTCCCTTATGAGATAATGCCTCACATAGCAAATGTGTACAGTGCGAGCTGAAAATGCATTTTCAGCACTAAAAAACCAAACTTTTATAACAGCTAAACCAAACGTTTCCAATGTAAATTTCCACCTTTATATAGTGTAAAAAGACATCCTGAAGCCTGGGCAGTCATTAATTTGATTGTCCAATATTTCCCTTATGAGATAATGCCTCTCATAGCAAATGTGTACAGCGCGAGCTGAAAATGCATTTACAGCACTAAAAAACCAAACTTTTATAACAGCTAAACCAAACGTTTCAATTGTAAATTTCCACCTTTATATAGTGTAGAAAGGCATCCTGAAGCCTGGAAAGTCATTAATTTGATTGTCCAGTATTTCCTTCATGAGATATTGCAACACTTAGAAAAAGTGTACAGCGCCAGCAGACAATGAATTTTCAGCACTAAAAAAACGAAACTTCATTAACAGCTAAACCAAACGTTTCCAATGTAAATTTCCACATTTATAGAGTGTAAAAAGGCATCCTGAAGCCTGGGCAGTCATTAATTTGATTGTCCAGTATTTCCCTTATGAGATAATGCCTCACATAGCAAATGTGTACAGTGCGAGCTGAAAATGCATTTTCAGCACTAAAAAACCAAACTTTTATAACAGCTAAACCAAACGTTTCCAATGTAAATTTCCACCTTTATATAGTGTAAAAAGACATCCTGAAGCCTGGGCAGTCATTAATTTGATTGTCCAGTATTTCCCTTATGAGATAATGCCTCACATAGCAAATGTGTACAGCGCCAGCAGACAATGAATTTTCAGCACTAAAAAAACGAAACTTCATTAACAGCTAAACTAAACGTTTCCAATGTAAATTTCCACCCTTATATAGTGTAAAAAGACATCCTGAAGCCTGGGCAGTCATTAATTTGATTGTTCAATATTTCCCTTATGAGATAATGCCTCTCATAGCAAATGTGTACAGCGCGAGCTGAAAATGCATTTACAGCACTAAAAAACCAAACTTTTATAACAGCTAAACCAAACGTTTCCAATGTAAATTTCCACCTTTATATAGTGTAGAAAGGCATCCTGAAGCCTGGAAAGTCATTAATTTGATTGTCCAGTATTTCCTTCATGAGATATTGCAACACTTAGAAAAAGTGTACAGCGCCAGCAGACAATGAATTTTCAGCACTAAAAAAACGAAACTTCATTAACAGCTAAACCAAACGTTTCCAATGTAAATTTACACATTTATAGAGTGTAAAAAGGCATCCTGAAGCCTGGGAAGTCATTAATTTGATTGTCCAGTATTTCCCTTATGAGATAATGCCTCACATAGCAAATGTGTACAGTGCGAGCTGAAAATGCATTTACAGCACTAAAAAAACAAACTTTTATAACAGCTAAACCAAACGTTTCCAATGTAAATTTCCACCTTTATATAGTGTAGAAAGGCATACTGAAGCCTGGAAAGTCATTAATTTGATTGTCCAGTATTTCCTTCATGAGATATTGCAACACTTAGAAAAAGTGTACAGCGCCAGCAGACAATGAATTTTCAGCACTAAATAAACGAAACTTCATTAACAGCTAAAGTAAACGTTTCCAATGTAAATTTCCACCTTTATATAGTGTAAAAAGACATCCTGAAGCCTGGGCAGTCATTAATTTGATTGTCCAATATTTCCCTTATGAGATAATGCCTCTCATAGCAAATGTGTACAGTGCGAGCTGAAAATGCATTTACAGCACTAAAAAAACAAACTTTTATAACAGCTAAACCAAACGTTTCCAATGTAAATTTCCACCTTTATATAGTGTAAAAAGACATCCTGAAGCCTGGGCAGTCATTAATTTGATTGTCCAATATTTCCCTTATGAGATAATGCCTCTCATAGCAAATGTGTACAGCGCGAGCTGAAAATGCATTTACAGCACTAAAAAACCAAACTTTTATAACAGCTAAACCAAACGTTTCCAATGTAAATTTCCACCTTTATATAGTGTAGAAAGGCATCCTGAAGCCTGGAAAGTCATTAATTTGATTGTCCAGTATTTCCTTCATGAGATATTGCAACACTTAGAAAAAGTGTACAGCGCCAGCAGACAACGAATTTTCAACACTAAAAAAAACGAAACTTCATTAACAGCTAAACCAAACGTTTCCAATGTAAATTTCCACATTTATAGAGTGTAAAAAGGCATCCTGAAGCCTGGGAAGTCATTAATTTGATTGTCCAGTATTTCCCTTATGAGATAATGCCTCTCATTGCAAATGTGTACAGCGCGAGCTGAAATGCATTTTCAGCACTAAAAAACCAAACTTTTATAACACCTAAACCAAACGTTTCCAATGTAAATTTCCTCCTTTATATAGTGTAAAAAGACATCCTGAAGCCTGGGCAGTCATTAATTTGATTGTCCAATTATTTCCCTTATGAGATAATGCCTCTCATAGCAAATGTGTACAGCGCGAGCTGAAAATGCATTTACAGCACTAAAAAACCAAACTTTTATAACAGCTAAACCAAACGTTTCCAATGTAAATTTCCACCTTTATATAGTGTAGAAAGGCATCCTGAAGCCTGGAAAGTCATTAATTTGATTGTCCAGTATTTCCTTCATGAGATATTGCAACACTTAGAAAAAGTGTACAGCGCCAGCAGACAATGAATTTTCAGCACTAAAAAAACGAAACTTCATTAACAGCTAAACTAAATGTTTCCAATGTAAATTTCCACCTTTATATAGTGTAAAAAGACATCCTGAAGCCTGGGCAGTCATTAATTTGATTGTCCAATATTTCCCTTATGAGATAATGCCTCTCATAGCAAATGTGTACAGCGCGAGCTGAAAATGCATTTACAGCACTAAAAAACCAAACTTTTATAACAGCTAAACCAAACGTTTCCAATGTAAATTTCCACCTTTATATAGTGTAAAAAGGCATCCTGAAGCCTGGAAAGTCTTTAATTTGATTGTCCAGTATTTCCTTCATGAGATATTGCAACACTTAGAAAAAGTGTACAGCGCCAGCAGACAATGAATTTTCAGCACTAAAAAACCGAAACTTCATTAACAGCTAAACTAAACGTTTCCAATGTAAATTTCCACCTTTATATAGTGTAAAAAGACATCCTGAAGCCTGGGCAGCCATTAATTTGATTGTCCAATATTTCCCTTATGAGATAATGCCTCTCATAGCAAATGTGTACAGCGCGAGCTGAAAATGCATTTACAGCACTAAAAAACCAAACTTTTATAACAGCTAAACCAAACGTTTCCAATGTAAATTTCCACCTTTATAGAGTGTAAAAAGACATCCTGAAGCCTGGGCAGTCATTAATTTGATTGTCCAATATTTCCCTTATGAGATAATGCCTCTCATAGCAAATGTGTACAGCGCGAGCTGAAAATGCATTTACAGCACTAAAAAACCAAACTTTTATAACAGCTAAACCAAACGTTTCCAATGTAAATTTCTACCTTTATATAGTGTAGAAAGGCATCCTGAAGCCTGGAAAGTCATTAATTTGATTGTCCAGTATTTCCTTCATGAGATATTGCAACACTTAGAAAAAGTGTACAGCGCCAGCAGACAATGTTTTTTCAGCACTAAAAAAACGAAACTTCATTAACAGCTAAACCAAACGTTTCCAATGTAAATTTCCACATTTATAGAGTGTAAAAAGGCATCCTGAAGCCTGGGAAGTCATTAATTTGATTGTCCAGTATTTCCCTTATGATATAATGCCTCACATAGCAAATGTGTACAGCGCGAGCTGAAAATGCTTTTACAGCACTAAAAAACCAAACTTTTATAACAGCTAAACCAAACGTTTCCAATGTAAATTTCCACCTTTATATAGTGTAGAAAGGCATCCTGAAGCCTGGAAAGTGATTAATTTGATTGTCCAGTATTTCCTTCATGAGATATTGCAACACTTAGAAAAAGTGTACAGCGCCAGCAGACAATGAATTTTCAGCACTAAAAAACCGAAACTTCATTAACAGCTAAACTAAACGTTTCCAATGTAAATTTCCACCTTTATATAGTGTAAAAAGACATCCTGAAGCCTGGGCAGTCATTAATTTGATTGTCCAATATTTCCCTTATGAGATAATGCCTCTCATAGCAAATGTGTACAGCGCGAGCTGAAAATGCATTTACAGCACTAAAAAACCAAACTTTTATAACAGCTAAACCAAACGTTTCCAATGTAAATTTCCACCTTTATATAGTGTAGAAAGGCATCCTGAAGCCTGGAAAGTCATTAATTTGATTGTCCAGTATTTCCTTCATGAGATATTGCAACACTTAGAAAAAGTGTACAGCGCCAGCAGACAATGAATTTCCAGCATTAAAAAAACGAAACGTCATTAACAGCTAAACTAAACGTTTCCAATGTAAATTTCCACCTTTATATAGTGTAAAAAGACATCCTGAAGCCTGGGCAGTCATTAATTTGATTGTCCAATATTTCCCTTATGAGATAATGCCTCTCATAGCAAATGTGTACAGCGCGAGCTGAAAATGCATTTACAGCACTAAAAAACCAAACTTTTATAACAGCTAAACCAAACGTTTCCAATGTAAATTTCCACATTTATATAGTGTAGAAAGGCATCCTGAAGCCTGGAAAGTCATTAATTTGATTGTCCAGTATTTCCTTCATGAGATATTGCAACACTTAGAAAAAGTGTACAGCGCCAGCAGACAATGAATTTTCAGCACTAAAAAAACGAAACTTCATTAACAGCTAAACCAAACGTTTCCAATGTAAATTTCCACATTTATAGAGTGTAAAAAGGCATCCTGAAGCCTGGGAAGTCATTAATTTGATTGTCCAGTATTTCCCTTATGAGATAATGCCTCACATAGCAAATGTGTACAGTGCGAGCTGAAAATGCATTTTCAGCACTAAAAAACCAAACTTTTATAACAGCTAAACCAAACGTTTCCAATGTAAATTTCCACCTTTATATAGTGTAAAAAGACATCCTGAAGCCTGGGCAGTCATTAATTTGATTGTCCAGTATTTCCCTTATGAGATAATGCCTCACATAGCAAATGTGTACAGCGCGAGCTGAAAATGCATTTACAGCACTAAAAAAACAAACTTTTATAACAGCTAAACCAAACGTTTCCAATGTAAATTTCCACATTTATAGAGTGTAAAAATGCATCCTGAAGCCTGGGAAGTCATTAATTTGATTGTCCAGTATTTCCCTTATGAGATAATGCCTCACATAGCAAATGTGTACAGTGCGAGCTGAAAATGCATTTTCAGCACTAAAAAACCAAACTTTTATAACAGCTAAACCAAACGTTTCCAATGTAAATTTCCACCTTTATATAGTGTAAAAAGACATCCTGAAGCCTGGGCAGTCATTAATTTGATTGTCCAATATTTCCCTTATGAGATAATGCCTCTCATAGCAAATGTGTACAGCGCGAGCTGAAAATGCATTTACAGCACTAAAAAACCAAACTTTTATAACAGCTAAACCAAACGTTTCCAATGTAAATTTCCACCTTTATATAGTGTAGAAAGGCATCCTGAAGCCTGGAAAGTCATTAATTTGATTGTCCAGTATTTCCTTCATGAGATATTGCAACACTTAGAAAAAGTGTACAGCGCCAGTAGACAATGAATTTTCAGCACTAAAAAAACGATACTTCATTAACAGCTAAACTAAACGTTTCCAATGTAAATTTCCACCTTTATATAGTGTAAAAAGACATCCTGAAGCCTGGGCAGTCATTAATTTGATTGTCCAATATTTCCCTTATGAGATAATGCCTCTCATAGCAAATGTGTACAGCGCGAGCTGAAAATGCATTTACAGCACTAAAAAACCAAACTTTTATAACAGCTAAACCAAACGTTTCCAATGTAAATTTCCACCTTTATATAGTGTAGAAAGGCATCCTGGAGCCTGGAAAGTCATTAATTTGATTGTCCAGTATTTCCTTCATGAGATATTGCAACACTTAGAAAAAGTGTACAGCGCCAGCACACAATGAATTTTCAGCACTAAAAAAACCAAACTTTTATAACAGCTAAACCAAACGTTTCCAATGTAAATTTCCACCTTTATATAGTGTAAAAAGACATCCTGAAGCCTGGGCAGTCATTAATTTGATTGTCCAGTATTTCCCTTATGAGATAATGCCTCACATAGCAAATGTGTACAGCGCGAGCTGAAAATGCATTTACAGCACTAAAAAAACAAACTTTTATAACAGCTAAACCAAACGTTTCCAATGTAAATTTCCACCTTTATATAGTGTAGAAAGGCATCCTGAAGCCTGGAAAGTCATTAATTTGATTGTCCAGTATTTCCTACATGAGATATTGCAAAACTTAGAAAAAGTGTACAGCGCCAGCAGACAATGAATTTTCAGCACTAAAAAAACGAAACTTCATTAACAGCTAAACCAAACGTTTCCAATGTAAATTTCCACATTTATAGAGTGTAAAAAGGCATCCTGAAGCCTGGGAAGTCATTAATTTGATTGTCCAGTATTTCCCTTATGAGATAATGCCTCACATAGCAAATGTGTACAGTGCGAGCTGAAAATGCATTTTCAGCACTAAAAAAACAAACTTATATAACACCTAAGCCAAACGTTTCCAATGTAAATTTCCACCTTTATATAGTGTAAAAAGACATCCTGAAGCCTGGGCAGTCATTAATTTGATTGTCCAATATTTCCCTTATGAGATAATGCCTCTCATAGCAAATGTGTACAGCGCGAGCTGAAAATGCATTTACAGCACTAAAAAACCAAACTTTTATAACAGCTAAACCAAACGTTTCCAATGTAAATTTCCACCTTTATATAGTGTAAAAAGACATCCTGAAGCCTGGGCAGTCATTAATTTGATTGTCCAATATTTCCCTTATGAGATAATGCCTCTCATAGCAAATGTGTACAGCGCGAGCTGAAAATGCATTTTCAGCACTAAAAAACCAAACTTTTATAACAGCTAAACCAAACGTTTCAAATGTAAATTTCCACCTTTATATAGTGTAAAAAGACATCCTGAAGCCTGGGCAGTCATTAATTTGATTGTCCAATATTTCCCTTATGAGATAATGCCTCTCATAGCAAATGTGTACAGTGCGAGCTGAAAATGCATTTACAGCACTAAAAAAACAAACTTTTATAACAGCTAAACCAAACGTTTCCAATGTAAATTTCCACCTTTATATAGTTAAAAAAGACATCCTGAAGCCTGGGCAGTCATTAATTTGATTGTCCAATATTTCCCTTATGAGATAATGCCTCTCATAGCAAATGTGTACAGTGCGAGCTGAAAATGCATTTACAGCACTAAAAAAACAAACTTTTATAACAGCTAAACCAAACGTTTCCAATGTAAATTTCCACCTTTATATAGTGTAAAAAGACATCCTGAAGCCTGGGCAGTCATTAATTTGATTGTCCAATATTTCCCTTATGAGATAATGCCTCTCATAGCAAATGTGTACAGCGCGAGCTGAAAATGCATTTACAGCACTAAAAAACCAAACTTTTATAACAGCTAAACCAAACGTTTCCAATGTAAATTTCCACCTTTATATAGTGTAGAAAGGCATCCTGAAGCCTGGAAAGTCATTAATTTGATTGTCCAGTATTTCCTTCATGAGATATTGCAACACTTAGAAAAAGTGTACAGCGCCAGCAGACAATGAATTTTCAGCACTAAAAAAACGAAACTTCATTAACAGCTAAACCAAACGTTTCCAATGTAAATTTCCACATTTATAGAGTGTAAAAAGGCATCCTGAAGCCTGGGAAGTCATTAATTTGATTGTCCAGTATTTCCCTTATGAGATAATGCCTCACATAGCAAATGTGTACAGTGCGAGCTGAAAATGCATTTACAGCACTAAAAAAACAAACTTTTATAACAGCTAAACCAAACGTTTCCAATGTAAATTTCCACCTTTATATAGTGTAGAAAGGCATCCTGAAGCCTGGAAAGTCATTAATTTGATTGTCCAGTATTTCCTTCATGAGATATTGCAACACTTAGAAAAAGTGTACAGCGCCAGCAGACAATGAATTTTCAGCACTAAATAAACGAAACTTCATTAACAGCTAAAGTAAACGTTTCCAATGTAAATTTCCACCTTTATATAGTGTAAAAAGACATCCTGAAGCCTGGGCAGTCATTAATTTGATTGTCCAATATTTCCCTTATGAGATAATGCCTCTCATAGCAAATGTGTACAGTGCGAGCTGAAAATGCATTTACAGCACTAAAAAAACAAACTTTTATAACAGCTAAACCAAACGTTTCCAATGTAAATTTCCACCTTTATATAGTGTAAAAAGACATCCTGAAGCCTGGGCAGTCATTAATTTGATTGTCCAATATTTCCCTTATGAGATAATGCCTCTCATAGCAAATGTGTACAGCGCGAGCTGAAAATGCATTTACAGCACTAAAAAACCAAACTTTTATAACAGCTAAACCAAACGTTTCCAATGTAAATTTCCACCTTTATATAGTGTAGAAAGGCATCCTGAAGCCTGGAAAGTCATTAATTTGATTGTCCAGTATTTCCTTCATGAGATATTGCAACACTTAGAAAAAGTGTACAGCGCCAGCAGACAATGAATTTTCAGCACTAAAAAAAACGAAACTTCATTAACAGCTAAACCAAACGTTTCCAATGTAAATTTCCACATTTATAGAGTGTAAAAAGGCATCCTGAAGCCTGGGAAGTCATTAATTTGATTGTCCAGTATTTCCCTTATGAGATAATGCCTCACATAGCAAATGTGTACAGTGCGAGCTGAAAATGCATTTACAGCACTAAAAAAACAAACTTTTATAACAGCTAAACCAAACGTTTCCAATGTAAATTTCCATCTTTATATAGTGTAGAAAGGCATCCTGAAGCCTGGAAAGTCATTAATTTGATTGTCCAGTATTTCCTTCATGAGATATTGCAACACTTAGAAAAAGTGTACAGCGCCAGCAGACAATGAATTTTCAGCACTAAATAAACGAAACTTCATTAACAGCTAAAGTAAACGTTTCCAATGTAAATTTCCACCTTTATATAGTGTAAAAAGACATCCTGAAGCCTGGGCAGTCATTAATTTGATTGTCCAATATTTCCCTTATGAGATAATGCCTCTCATAGCAAATGTGTACAGTGCGAGCTGAAAATGCATTTACAGCACTAAAAAAACAAACTTTTATAACAGCTAAACCAAACGTTTCCAATGTAAATTTCCACCTTTATATAGTGTAAAAAGACATCCTGAAGCCTGGGCAGTCATTAATTTGATTGTCCAATATTTCCCTTATGAGATAATGCCTCTCATAGCAAATGTGTACAGCGCGAGCTGAAAATGCATTTACAGCACTAAAAAAACAAACTTTTATAACAGCTAAACCAAACGTTTCCAATGTAAATTTCCACCTTTATATAGTGTAGAAAGGCATCCTGAAGCCTGGAAAGTCATTAATTTGATTGTCCAGTATTTCCTTCATGAGATATTGCAACACTTAGAAAAAGTGTACAGCGCCAGCAGACAATGAATTTTCAGCACTAAAAAAAACGAAACTTCATTAACAGCTAAACCAAACGTTTCCAATGTAAATTTCCACATTTATAGAGTGTAAAAAGGCATCCTGAAGCCTGGGAAGTCATTAATTTGATTGTCCAGTATTTCCCTTATGAGATAATGCCTCTCATTGCAAATGTGTACAGCGCGAGCTGAAAATGCATTTTCAGCACTAAAAAACCAAACTTTTATAACACCTAAACCAAACGTTTCCAATGTAAATTTCCTCCTTTATATCGTGTAAAAAGACATCCTGAAGCCTGGGCAGTCATTAATTTGATTGTCCAATATTTCCCTTATGAGATAATGCCTCTCATAGCAAATGTGTACAGCGCGAGCTGAAAATGCATTTACAGCACTAAAAAACCAAACTTTTATAACAGCTAAACCAAACGTTTCCAATGTAAATTTCCACCTTTATATAGTGTAGAAAGGCACCCTGAAGCCTGGAAAGTCATTAATTTGATTGTCCAGTATTTCCTTCATGAGATATTGCAACATTTAGAAAAAGTGTACAGCGCCAGCAGACAATGAATTTTCAGCACTAAAAAAACGAAACTTCATTAACAGCTAAACTAAACGTTTCCAATGTAAATTCCCACCTTTATATAGTGTAAAAAGACATCCTGAAGCCCGGGCAGCCATTAATTTGATTGTCCAATATTTCCCTTATGAGATAATGCCTCTCATAGCAAATGTGTACAGCGCGAGCTGAAAATGCATTTACAGCACTAAAAAACCAAACTTTTATAACAGCTAAACCAAACGTTTCCAATGTAAATTTCCACCTTTATATAGTGTAAAAAGACATCCTGAAGCCTGGGCAGTCATTAATTTGATTGTCCAATATTTCCCTTATGAGATAATGCCTCTCATAGCAAATGTGTACAGCGCGAGCTGAAAATGCATTTACAGCACTAAAAAAACAAACTTTTATAACAGCTAAACCAAACGTTTCCAATGTAAATTTCCACCTTTATATAGTGTAGAAAGGCATCCTGAAGCCTGGAAAGTCATTAATTTGATTGTCCAGTATTTCCTTCATGAGATATTGCAACACTTAGAAAAAGTGTACAGCGCCAGCAGACAATGAATTTTCAGCACTAAAAAAACGAAACTTCATTAACAGCTAAACTAAATGTTTCCAATGTAAATTTCCACCTTTATATAGTGTAAAAAGACATCCTGAAGCCTGGGCAGTCATTAATTTGATTGTCCAATATTTCCCTTATGAGATAATGCCTCTCATAGCAAATGTGTACAGCGCGAGCTGAAAATGCATTTACAGCACTAAAAAACCAAACTTTTATAACAGCTAAACCAAACGTTTCCAATGTAAATTTCCACCTTTATATAGTGTAAAAAGGCATCCTGAAGCCTGGAAAGTCTTTAATTTGATTGTCCAGTATTTCCTTCATGAGATATTGCAACACTTAGAAAAAGTGTACAGCGCCAGCAGACAATGAATTTCCAGCACTAAAAAAACGAAACTTCATTAACAGCTAAACTAAACGTTTCCAATGTAAATTTCCCTCTTTATATAGTGTAAAAAGACATCCTGAAGCCTGGGCAGTCATTAATTTGATTGTCCAATATTTCCCTTATGAGATAATGCCTCTCATAGCAAATGTGTACAGCGCGAGCTGAAAATGCATTTACAGCACTAAAAAACCAAACTTTTATAACAGCTAAACCAAACGTTTCCAATGTAAATTTCCACCTTTATATAGTGTAGAAAGGCATCCTGAAGCCTGGAAAGTCATTAATTTGATTGTCCAGTATTTCCTTCATGAGATATTGCAACACTTAGAAAAAGTGTACAGCGCCAGCAGACAATGAATTTTCAGCACTAAAAAAACGAAACTTCATTAACAGCTAAACCAAACGTTTCCAATGTAAATTTCCACATTTATAGAGTGTAAAAAGGCATCCTGAAGCCTGGGAAGTCATTAATTTGATTGTCCAGTATTTCCCTTATGAGATAATGCCTCACATAGCAAATGTGTACAGTGCGAGCTGAAAATGCATTTTCAGCACTAAAAAACCAAACTTTTATAACAGCTAAACCAAACGTTTCCAATGTAAATTTCCACCTTTATATAGTGTAAAAAGACATCCTGAAGCCTGGGCAGTCATTAATTTGATTGTCCAGTATTTCCCTTATGAGATAATGCCTCACATAGCAAATGTGTACAGCGCGAGCTGAAAATGCATTTACAGCACTAAAAAAACAAACTTTTATAACAGCTAAACCAAACGTTTCCAATGTAAATTTCCACATTTATAGAGTGTAAAAATGCATCTGAAGCCTGGGAAGTCATTAATTTGATTGTCCAGTATTTCCCTTATGAGATAATGCCTCACATAGCAAATGTGTACAGTGCGAGCTGAAAATGCATTTTCAGCACTAAAAAACCAAACTTTTATAACAGCTAAACCAAACGTTTCCAATGTAAATTTCCACCTTTATATAGTGTAAAAAGACATCCTGAAGCCTGGGCAGTCATTAATTTGATTGTCCATTATTTCCCTTATGAGATAATGCCTCTCATAGCAAATGTGTACAGCGCGAGCTGAAAATGCATTTACAGCACTAAAAAACCAAACTTTTATAACAGCTAAACCAAACGTTTCCAATGTAAATTTCCACCTTTATATAGTGTAGAAAGGCATCCTGAAGCCTGGAAAGTCATTAATTTGATTGTCCAGTATTTCCTTCATGAGATATTGCAACACTTAGAAAAAGTGTACAGCGCCAGTAGACAATGAATTTTCAGCACTAAAAAAACGAAACTTCATTAACAGCTAAACTAAACGTTTCCAATGTAAATTTCCACCTTTATATAGTGTAAAAAGACATCCTGAAGCCTGGGCAGTCAATAATTTGATTGTCCAATATTTCCCTTATGAGATAATGCCTCTCATAGCAAATGTGTACAGCGCGAGCTGAAAATGCATTTACAGCACTAAAAAACCAAACTTTTATAACAGCTAAACCAAACGTTTCCAATGTAAATTTCCACCTTTATATAGTGTAGAAAGGCATCCTGGAGCCTGGAAAGTCATTAATTTGATTGTCCAGTATTTCCTTCATGAGATATTGCAACACTTAGAAAAAGTGTACAGCGCCAGCAGACAATGAATTTTCAGCACTAAAAAAACCAAACTTATATAACAGCTAAACCAAACGTTTCCAATGTAAATTTCCACCTTTATATAGTGTAAAAAGACATCCTGAAGCCTGGGCAGTCATTAATTTGATTGTCCAGTATTTCCCTTATGAGATAATGCCTCACATAGCAAATGTGTACAGCGCGAGCTGAAAATGCATTTACAGCACTAAAAAAACAAACTTTTATAACAGCTAAACCAAACGTTTCCAATGTAAATTTCCACCTTTATATAGTGTAGAAAGGCATCCTGAAGCCTGGAAAGTCATTAATTTGATTGTCCAGTATTTCCTACATGAGATATTGCAAAACTTAGAAAAAGTGTACAGCGCCAGCAGACAATGAATTTTCAGCACTAAAAAAACGAAACTTCATTAACAGCTAAACCAAACGTTTCCAATGTAAATTTCCACCTTTATATAGTGTAAAAAGACATCCTGAAGCCTGGGCAGTCATTAATTTGATTGTCCAATATTTCCCTTATGAGATAATGCCTCTCATAGCAAATGTGTACAGTGCGAGCTGAAAATGCATTTACAGCACTAAAAAAACAAACTTTTATAACAGCTAAACCAAACGTTTCCAATGTAAATTTCCACCTTTATATAGTGTAAAAAGACATCCTGAAGCCTGGGCAGTCATTAATTTGATTGTCCAATATTTCCCTTATGAGATAATGCCTCTCATAGCAAATGTGTACAGCGCGAGCTGAAAATGCATTTACAGCACTAAAAAACCAAACTTTTATAACAGCTAAACCAAACGTTTCCAATGTAAATTTCCACCTTTATATAGTGTAGAAAGGCATCCTGAAGCCTGGAAAGTCATTAATTTGATTGTCCAGTATTTCCTTCATGAGATATTGCAACACTTAGAAAAAGTGTACAGCGCCAGCAGACAATGAATTTCCAGCACTAAAAAAACGAAACTTCATTAACAGCTAAACTAAACGTTTCCAATGTAAATTTCCACCTTTATATAGTGTAAAAAGACATCCTGAAGCCTGGGCAGTCATTAATTTGATTGTCCAATATTTCCCTTATGAGATAATGCCTCTCATAGCAAATGTGTACAGCGCGAGCTGAAAATGCATTTACAGCACTAAAAAAACAAACTTTTATAACAGCTAAACCAAACGTTTCCAATGTAAATTTCCACCTTTATATAGTGTAGAAAGGCATCCTGAAGCCTGGAAAGTCATTAATTTGATTGTCCAGTATTTCCTTCATGAGATATTGCAACACTTAGAAAAAGTGTACAGCGCCAGCAGACAATGAATTTTCAGCACTAAAAAAACGAAACTTCATTAACAGCTAAACCAAACGTTTCCAATGTAAATTTCCACATTTATAGAGTGTAAAAAGGCATCCTGAAGCCTGGGAAGTCATTAATTTGATTGTCCAGTATTTCCCTTATGAGATAATGCCTCACATAGCAAATGTGTACAGTGCGAGCTGAAAATGCATTTTCAGCACTAAAAAACCAAACTTTTATAACAGCTAAACCAAACGTTTCCAATGTAAATTTCCACCTTTATATAGTGTAAAAAGACATCCTGAAGCCTGGGCAGTCATTAATTTGATTGTCCAGTATTTCCCTTATGAGATAATGCCTCACATAGCAAATGTGTACAGCGCGAGCTGAAAATGCATTTACAGCACTAAAAAAACAAACTTTTATAACAGCTAAACCAAACGTTTCCAATGTAAATTTCCACATTTATAGAGTGTAAAAATGCATCCTGAAGCCTGGGAAGTCATTAATTTGATTGTCCAGTATTTCCCTTATGAGATAATGCCTCACATAGCAAATGTGTACAGTGCGAGCTGAAAATGCATTTTCAGCACTAAAAAACAAAACTTTTATAACAGCTAAACCAAACGTTTCCAATGTAAATTTCCACCTTTATATAGTGTAAAAAGACATCCTGAAGCCTGGGCAGTCATTAATTTGATTGTCCAATATTTCCCTTATGAGATAATGCCTCTCATAGCAAATGTGTACAGCGCGAGCTGAAAATGCATTTACAGCACTAAAAAACCAAACTTTTATAACAGCTAAACCAAACGTTTCCAATGTAAATTTCCACCTTTATATAGTGTAGAAAGGCATCCTGAAGCCTGGAAAGTCATTAATTTGATTGTCCAGTATTTCCTTCATGAGATATTGCAACACTTAGAAAAAGTGTACAGCGCCAGTAGACAATGAATTTTCAGCACTAAAAAAACGAAACTTCATTAACAGCTAAACTAAACGTTTCCAATGTAAATTTCCACCTTTATATAGTGTAAAAAGACATCCTGAAGCCTGGGCAGTCAATAATTTGATTGTCCAATATTTCCCTTATGAGATAATGCCTCTCATAGCAAATGTGTACAGCGCGAGCTGAAAATGCATTTACAGCACTAAAAAACCAAACTTTTATAACAGCTAAACCAAACGTTTCCAATGTAAATTTCCACCTTTATATAGTGTAGAAAGGCATCCTGGAGCCTGGAAAGTCATTAATTTGATTGTCCAGTATTTCCTTCATGAGATATTGCAACACTTAGAAAAAGTGTACAGCGCCAGCAGACAATGAATTTTCAGCACTAAAAAAACCAAACTTTTATAACAGCTAAACCAAACGTTTCCAATGTAAATTTCCACCTTTATATAGTGTAAAAAGACATCCTGAAGCCTGGGCAGTCATTAATTTGATTGTCCAGTATTTCCCTTATGAGATAATGCCTCACATAGCAAATGTGTACAGCGCGAGCTGAAAATGCATTTACAGCACTAAAAAAACAAACTTTTATAACAGCTAAACCAAACGTTTCCAATGTAAATTTCCACCTTTATATAGTGTAGAAAGGCATCCTGAAGCCTGGAAAGTCATTAATTTGATTGTCCAGTATTTCCTACATGAGATATTGCAAAACTTAGAAAAAGTGTACAGCGCCAGCAGACAATGAATTTTCAGCACTAAAAAAACGAAACTTCATTAACAGCTAAACCAAACGTTTCCAATGTAAATTTCCACCTTTATATAGTGTAAAAAGACATCCTGAAGCCTGGGCAGTCATTAATTTGATTGTCCAATATTTCCCTTATGAGATAATGCCTCTCATAGCAAATGTGTACAGTGCGAGCTGAAAATGCATTTACAGCACTAAAAAAACAAACTTTTATAACAGCTAAACCAAACGTTTCCAATGTAAATTTCCACCTTTATATAGTGTAAAAAGACATCCTGAAGCCTGGGCAGTCATTAATTTGATTGTCCAATATTTCCCTTATGAGATAATGCCTCTCATAGCAAATGTGTACAGCGCGAGCTGAAAATGCATTTACAGCACTAAAAAACCAAACTTTTATAACAGCTAAACCAAACGTTTCCAATGTAAATTTCCACCTTTATATAGTGTAGAAAGGCATCCTGAAGCCTGGAAAGTCATTAATTTGATTGTCCAGTATTTCCTTCATGAGATATTGCAACACTTAGAAAAAGTGTACAGCGCCAGCAGACAATGAATTTTCAGCACTAAAAAAACGAAACTTCATTAACAGCTAAACCAAACGTTTCCAATGTAAATTTCCACATTTATAGAGTGTAAAAAGGCATCCTGAAGCCTGGGAAGTCATTAATTTGATTGTCCAGTATTTCCCTTATGAGATAATGCCTCACATAGCAAATGTGTACAGTGCGAGCTGAAAATGCATTTACAGCACTAAAAAAACAAACTTTTATAACAGCTAAACCAAACGTTTCCAATGTAAATTTCCACCTTTATATAGTGTAGAAAGGCATCCTGAAGCCTGGAAAGTCATTAATTTGATTGTCCAGTATTTCCTTCATGAGATATTGCAACACTTAGAAAAAGTGTACAGCGCCAGCAGACAATGAATTTTCAGCACTAAATAAACGAAACTTCATTAACAGCTAAAGTAAACGTTTCCAATGTAAATTTCCACCTTTATATAGTGTAAAAAGACATCCTGAAGCCTGGGCAGTCATTAATTTGATTGTCCAATATTTCCCTTATGAGATAATGCCTCTCATAGCAAATGTGTACAGTGCGAGCTGAAAATGCATTTACAGCACTAAAAAAACAAACTTTTATAACAGCTAAACCAAACGTTTCCAATGTAAATTTCCACCTTTATATAGTGTAAAAAGACATCCTGAAGCCTGGGCAGTCATTAATTTGATTGTCCAATATTTCCCTTATGAGATAATGCCTCTCATAGCAAATGTGTACAGCGCGAGCTGAAAATGCATTTACAGCACTAAAAAACCAAACTTTTATAACAGCTAAACCAAACGTTTCCAATGTAAATTTCCACCTTTATATAGTGTAGAAAGGCATCCTGAAGCCTGGAAAGTCATTAATTTGATTGTCCAGTATTTCCTTCATGAGATATTGCAACACTTAGAAAAAGTGTACAGCGCCAGCAGACAATGAATTTTCAGCACTAAAAAAAACGAAACTTCATTAACAGCTAAACCAAACGTTTCCAATGTAAATTTCCACATTTATAGAGTGTAAAAAGGCAACCTGAAGCCTGGGAAGTCATTAATTTGATTGTCCAGTATTTCCCTTATGAGATAATGCCTCACATAGCAAATGTGTACAGTGCGAGCTGAAAATGCATTTACAGCACTAAAAAAACAAACTTTTATAACAGCTAAACCAAACGTTTCCAATGTAAATTTCCATCTTTATATAGTGTAGAAAGGCATCCTGAAGCCTGGAAAGTCATTAATTTGATTGTCCAGTATTTCCTTCATGAGATATTGCAACACTTAGAAAAAGTGTACAGCGCCAGCAGACAATGAATTTTCAGCACTAAATAAACGAAACTTCATTAACAGCTAAAGTAAACGTTTCCAATGTAAATTTCCACCTTTATATAGTGTAAAAAGACATCCTGAAGCCTGGGCAGTCATTAATTTGATTGTCCAATATTTCCCTTATGAGATAATGCCTCTCATAGCAAATGTGTACAGTGCGAGCTGAAAATGCATTTACAGCACTAAAAAAACAAACTTTTATAACAGCTAAACCAAACGTTTCCAATGTAAATTTCCACCTTTATATAGTGTAAAAAGACATCCTGAAGCCTGGGCAGTCATTAATTTGATTGTCCAATATTTCCCTTATGAGATAATGCCTCTCATAGCAAATGTGTACAGCGCGAGCTGAAAATGCATTTACAGCACTAAAAAAACAAACTTTTATAACAGCTAAACCAAACGTTTCCAATGTAAATTTCCACCTTTATATAGTGTAGAAAGGCATCCTGAAGCCTGGAAAGTCATTAATTTGATTGTCCAGTATTTCCTTCATGAGATATTGCAACACTTAGAAAAAGTGTACAGCGCCAGCAGACAATGAATTTTCAGCACTAAAAAAAACGAAACTTCATTAACAGCTAAACCAAACGTTTCCAATGTAAATTTCCACATTTATAGAGTGTAAAAAGGCATCCTGAAGCCTGGGAAGTCATTAATTTGATTGTCCAGTATTTCCCTTATGAGATAATGCCTCTCATTGCAAATGTGTACAGCGCGAGCTGAAAATGCATTTTCAGCACTAAAAAACCAAACTTTTATAACACCTAAACCAAACGTTTCCAATGTAAATTTCCTCCTTTATATAGTGTAAAAAGACATCCTGAAGCCTGGGCAGTCATTAATTTGATTGTCCAATATTTCCCTTATGAGATAATGCCTCTCATAGCAAATGTGTACAGCGCGAGCTGAAAATGCATTTACAGCACTAAAAAACCAAACTTTTATAACAGCTAAACCAAACGTTTCCAATGTAAATTTCCACCTTTATATAGTGTAGAAAGGCACCCTGAAGCCTGGAAAGTCATTAATTTGATTGTCCAGTATTTCCTTCATGAGATATTGCAACATTTAGAAAAAGTGTACAGCGCCAGCAGACAATGAATTTTCAGCACTAAAAAAACGAAACTTCATTAACAGCTAAACTAAACGTTTCCAATGTAAATTTCCACCTTTATATAGTGTAAAAAGACATCCTGAAGCCCGGGCAGCCATTAATTTGATTGTCCAATATTTCCCTTATGAGATAATGCCTCTCATAGCAAATGTGTACAGCGCGAGCTGAAAATGCATTTACAGCACTAAAAAACCAAACTTTTATAACAGCTAAACCAAACGTTTCCAATGTAAATTTCCACCTTTATATAGTGTAAAAAGACATCCTGAAGCCTGGGCAGTCATTAATTTGATTGTCCAATATTTCCCTTATGAGCTAATGCCTCTCATAGCAAATGTGTACAGCGCGAGCTGAAAATGCATTTACAGCACTAAAAAAACAAACTTTTATAACAGCTAAACCAAACGTTTCCAATGTAAATTTCCACCTTTATATAGTGTAGAAAGGCATCCTGAAGCCTGGAAAGTCATTAATTTGATTGTCCAGTATTTCCTTCATGAGATATTGCAACACTTAGAAAAAGTGTACAGCGCCAGCAGACAATGAATTTTCAGCACTAAAAAAACGAAACTTCATTAACAGCTAAACTAAATGTTTCCAATGTAAATTTCCACCTTTATATAGTGTAAAAAGACATCCTGAAGCCTGGGCAGTCATTAATTTGATTGTCCAATATTTCCCTTATGAGATAATGCCTCTCATAGCAAATGTGTACAGCGCGAGCTGAAAATGCATTTACAGCACTAAAAAACCAAACTTTTATAACAGCTAAACCAAACGTTTCCAATGTAAATTTCCACCTTTATATAGTGTAAAAAGGCATCCTGAAGCCTGGAAAGTCTTTAATTTGATTGTCCAGTATTTCCTTCATGAGATATTGCAACACTTAGAAAAAGTGTACAGCGCCAGCAGACAATGAATTTCCAGCACTAAAAAAACGAAACTTCATTAACAGCTAAACTAAACGTTTCCAATGTAAATTTCCACCTTTATATAGTGTAAAAAGACATCCTGAAGCCTGGGCAGTCATTAATTTGATTGTCCAATATTTCCCTTATGAGATAATGCCTCTCATAGCAAATGTGTACAGCGCGAGCTGAAAATGCATTTACAGCACTAAAAAACCAAACTTTTATAACAGCTAAACCAAACGTTTCCAATGTAAATTTCCACCTTTATATAGTGTAGAAAGGCATCCTGAAGCCTGGAAAGTCATTAATTTGATTGTCCAGTATTTCCTTCATGAGATATTGCAACACTTAGAAAAAGTGTACAGCGCCAGCAGACAATGAATTTTCAGCACTAAAAAAACGAAACTTCATTAACAGCTAAACCAAACGTTTCCAATGTAAATTTCCACATTTATAGAGTGTAAAAAGGCATCCTGAAGCCTGGGAAGTCATTAATTTGATTGTCCAGTATTTCCCTTATGAGATAATGCCTCACATAGCAAATGTGTACAGTGCGAGCTGAAAATGCATTTTCAGCACTAAAAAACCAAACTTTTATAACAGCTAAACCAAACGTTTCCAATGTAAATTTCCACCTTTATATAGTGTAAAAAGACATCCTGAAGCCTGGGCAGTCATTAATTTGATTGTCCAGTATTTCCCTTATGAGATAATGCCTCACATAGCAAATGTGTACAGCGCGAGCTGAAAATGCATTTACAGCACTAAAAAAACAAACTTTTATAACAGCTAAACCAAACGTTTCCAATGTAAATTTCCACATTTATAGAGTGTAAAAATGCATCCTGAAGCCTGGGAAGTCATTAATTTGATTGTCCAGTATTTCCCTTATGAGATAATGCCTCACATAGCAAATGTGTACAGTGCGAGCTGAAAATGCATTTTCAGCACTAAAAAAACCAAACTTTTATAACAGCTAAACCAAACGTTTCCAATGTAAATTTCCACCTTTATATAGTGTAAAAAGACATCCTGAAGCCTGGGCAGTCATTAATTTGATTGTCCAATATTTCCCTTATGAGATAATGCCTCTCATAGCAAATGTGTACAGCGCGAGCTGAAAATGCATTTACAGCACTAAAAAACCAAACTTTTATAACAGCTAAACCAAACGTTTCCAATGTAAATTTCCACCTTTATATAGTGTAGAAAGGCATCCTGAAGCCTGGAAAGTCATTAATTTGATTGTCCAGTATTTCCTTCATGAGATATTGCAACACTTAGAAAAAGTGTACAGCGCCAGTAGACAATGAATTTTCAGCACTAAAAAAACGAAACTTCATTAACAGCTAAACTAAACGTTTCCAATGTAAATTTCCACCTTTATATAGTGTAAAAAGACATCCTGAAGCCTGGGCAGTCAATAATTTGATTGTCCAATATTTCCCTTATGAGATAATGCCTCTCATAGCAAATGTGTACAGCGCGAGCTGAAAATGCATTTACAGCACTAAAAAACCAAACTTTTATAACAGCTAAACCAAACGTTTCCAATGTAAATTTCCACCTTTATATAGTGTAGAAAGGCATCCTGGAGCCTGGAAAGTCATTAATTTGATTGTCCAGTATTTCCTTCATGAGATATTGCAACACTTAGAAAAAGTGTACAGCGCCAGCAGACAATGAATTTTCAGCACTAAAAAAACCAAACTTTTATAACAGCTAAACCAAACGTTTCCAATGTAAATTTCCACCTTTATATAGTGTAAAAAGACATCCTGAAGCCTGGGCAGTCATTAATTTGATTGTCCAGTATTTCCCTTATGAGATAATGCCTCACATAGCAAATGTGTACAGCGCGAGCTGAAAATGCATTTACAGCACTAAAAAAACAAACTTTTATAACAGCTAAACCAAACGTTTCCAATGTAAATTTCCACCTTTATATAGTGTAGAAAGGCATCCTGAAGCCTGGAAAGTCATTAATTTGATTGTCCAGTATTTCCTACATGAGATATTGCAAAACTTAGAAAAAGTGTACAGCGCCAGCAGACAATGAATTTTCAGCACTAAAAAAACGAAACTTCATTAACAGCTAAACCAAACGTTTCCAATGTAAATTTCCACATTTATAGAGTGTAAAAAGGCATCCTGAAGCCTGGGAAGTCATTAATTTGATTGTCCAGTATTTCCCTTATGAGATAATGCCTCACATAGCAAATGTGTACAGTGCGAGCTGAAAATGCATTTTCAGCACTAAAAAACCAAACTTATATAACACCTAAACCAAACGTTTCCAATGTAAATTTCCACCTTTATATAGTGTAAAAAGACATCCTGAAGCCTGGGCAGTCATTAATTTGATTGTCCAATATTTCCCTTATGAGATAATGCCTCTCATAGCAAATGTGTACAGTGCGAGCTGAAAATGCATTTACAGCACTAAAAAAACAAACTTTTATAACAGCTAAACCAAACGTTTCCAATGTAAATTTCCACCTTTATATAGTGTAAAAAGACATCCTGAAGCCTGGGCAGTCATTAATTTGATTGTCCAATATTTCCCTTATGAGATAATGCCTCTCATAGCAAATGTGTACAGCGCGAGCTGAAAATGCATTTTCAGCACTAAAAAACCAAACTTTTATAACAGCTAAACCAAACGTTTCAAATGTAAATTTCCACCTTTATATAGTGTAAAAAGACATCCTGAAGCCTGGGCAGTCATTAATTTGATTGTCCAATATTTCCCTTATGAGATAATGCCTCTCATAGCAAATGTGTAAAGTGCGAGCTGAAAATGCATTTACAGCACTAAAAAAACAAACTTTTATAACAGCTAAACCAAACGTTTCCAATGTAAATTTCCACCTTTATATAGTGTAAAAAGACATCCTGAAGCCTGGGCAGTCATTAATTTGATTGTCCAATATTTCCCTTATGAGATAATGCCTCTCATAGCAAATGTGTACAGTGCGAGCTGAAAATGCATTTACAGCACTAAAAAACCAAACTTTTATAACAGCTAAACCAAACGTTTCCAATGTAAATTTCCACCTTTATATAGTGTAAAAAGACATCCTGAAGCCTGGGCAGTCATTAATTTGATTGTCCAATATTTCCCTTATGAGATAATGCCTCTCATAGCAAATGTGTACAGCGCGAGCTGAAAATGCATTTACAGCACTAAAAAACCAAACTTTTATAACAGCTAAACCAAACGTTTCCAATGTAAATTTCCACCTTTATATAGTGTAGAAAGGCATCCTGAAGCCTGGAAAGTCATTAATTTGATTGTCCAGTATTTCCTTCATGAGATATTGCAACACTTAGAAAAAGTGTACAGCGCCAGCAGACAATGAATTTTCAGCACTAAAAAAACGAAACTTCATTAACAGCTAAACCAAACGTTTCCAATGTAAATTTCCACATTTATAGAGTGTAAAAAGGCATCCTGAAGCCTGGGAAGTCATTAATTTGATTGTCCAGTATTTCCCTTATGAGATAATGCCTCACATAGCAAATGTGTACAGTGCGAGCTGAAAATGCATTTACAGCACTAAAAAAACAAACTTTTATAACAGCTAAACCAAACGTTTCCAATGTAAATTTCCACCTTTATATAGTGTAGAAAGGCATCCTGAAGCCTGGAAAGTCATTAATTTGATTGTCCAGTATTTCCTTCATGAGATATTGCAACACTTAGAAAAAGTGTACAGCGCCAGCAGACAATGAATTTTCAGCACTAAATAAACGAAACTTCATTAACAGCTAAAGTAAACGTTTCCAATGTAAATTTCCACCTTTATATAGTGTAAAAAGACATCCTGAAGCCTGGGCAGTCATTAATTTGATTGTCCAATATTTCCCTTATGAGATAATGCCTCTCATAGCAAATGTGTACAGTGCGAGCTGAAAATGCATTTACAGCACTAAAAAAACAAACTTTTATAACAGCTAAACCAAACGTTTCCAATGTAAATTTCCACCTTTATATAGTGTAAAAAGACATCCTGAAGCCTGGGCAGTCATTAATTTGATTGTCCAATATTTCCCTTATGAGATAATGCCTCTCATAGCAAATGTGTACAGCGCGAGCTGAAAATGCATTTACAGCACTAAAAAACCAAACTTTTATAACAGCTAAACCAAACGTTTCCAATGTAAATTTCCACCTTTATATAGTGTAGAAAGGCATCCTGAAGCCTGGAAAGTCATTAATTTGATTGTCCAGTATTTCCTTCATGAGATATTGCAACACTTAGAAAAAGTGTACAGCGCCAGCAGACAATGAATTTTCAGCACTAAAAAAACGAAACTTCATTAACAGCTAAACCAAACGTTTCCAATGTAAATTTCCACATTTATAGAGTGTAAAAAGGCATCCTGAAGCCTGGGAAGTCATTAATTTGATTGTCCAGTATTTCCCTTATGAGATAATGCCTCACATAGCAAATGTGTACAGTGCGAGCTGAAAATGCATTTTCAGCACTAAAAAACCAAACTTATATAACACCTAAACCAAACGTTTCCAATGTAAATTTCCACCTTTATATAGTGTAAAAAGACATCCTGAAGCCTGGGCAGTCATTAATTTGATTGTCCAATATTTCCCTTATGAGATAATGCCTCTCATAGCAAATGTGTACAGCGCGAGCTGAAAATGCATTTACAGCACTAAAAAACCAAACTTTTATAACAGCTAAACCAAACGTTTCCAATGTAAATTTCCACCTTTATATAGTGTAAAAAGACATCCTGAAGCCTGGGCAGTCATTAATTTGATTGTCCAATATTTCCCTTATGAGATAATGCCTCTCATAGCAAATGTGTACAGCGCGAGCTGAAAATGCATTTTCAGCACTAAAAAACCAAACTTTTATAACAGCTAAACCAAACGTTTCAAATGTAAATTTCCACCTTTATAGAGTGTAAAAAGACATCCTGAAGCCTGGGCAGTCATTAATTTGATTGTCCAATATTTCCCTTATGAGATAATGCCTCTCATAGCAAATGTGTACAGTGCGAGCTGAAAATGCATTTACAGCACTAAAAAAACAAACTTTTATAACAGCTAAACCAAACGTTTCCAATGTAAATTTCCACCTTTATATAGTGTAAAAAGACATCCTGAAGCCTGGGCAGTCATTAATTTGATTGTCCAATATTTCCCTTATGAGATAATGCCTCTCATAGCAAATGTGTACAGTGCGAGCTGAAAATGCATTTACAGCACTAAAAAAACAAACTTTTATAACAGCTAAACCAAACGTTTCCAATGTAAATTTCCACCTTTATATAGTGTAAAAAGACATCCTGAAGCCTGGGCAGTCATTAATTTGATTATCCAATATTTCCCTTATGAGATAATGCCTCTCATAGCAAATGTGTACAGCGCGAGCTGAAAATGCATTTACAGCACTAAAAAAACAAACTTTTATAACAGCTAAACCAAACGTTTCCAATGTAAATTTCCACCTTTATATAGTGTAGAAAGGCATCCTGAAGCCTGGAAAGTCATTAATTTGATTGTCCAGTATTTCCTTCATGAGATATTGCAACACTTAGAAAAAGTGTACAGCGCCAGCAGACAATGAATTTTCAGCACTAAAAAAACGAAACTTCATTAACAGCTAAACCAAACGTTTCCAATGTAAATTTCCACATTTATAGAGTGTAAAAAGGCATCCTGAAGCCTGGGAAGTCATTAATTTGATTGTCCAGTATTTCCCTTATGAGATAATGCCTCACATAGCAAATGTGTACAGTGCGAGCTGAAAATGCATTTACAGCACTAAAAAAACAAACTTTTATAACAGCTAAACCAAACGTTTCCAATGTAAATTTCCACCTTTATATAGTGTAGAAAGGCATCCTGAAGCCTGGAAAGTCATTAATTTGATTGTCCAGTATTTCCTTCATGAGATATTGCAACACTTAGAAAAAGTGTACAGCGCCAGCAGACAATGAATTTTCAGCACTAAATAAACGAAACTTCATTAACAGCTAAAGTAAACGTTTCCAATGTAAATTTCCACCTTTATATAGTGTAAAAAGACATCCTGAAGCCTGGGCAGTCATTAATTTGATTGTCCAATATTTCCCTTATGAGATAATGCCTCTCATAGCAAATGTGTACAGTGCGAGCTGAAAATGCATTTACAGCACTAAAAAAACAAACTTTTATAACAGCTAAACCAAACGTTTCCAATGTAAATTTCCACCTTTATATAGTGTAAAAAGACATCCTGAAGCCTGGGCAGTCATTAATTTGATTGTCCAATATTTCCCTTATGAGATAATGCCTCTCATAGCAAATGTGTACAGCGCGAGCTGAAAATGCATTTACAGCACTAAAAAACCAAACTTTTATAACAGCTAAACCAAACGTTTCCAATGTAAATTTCCACCTTTATATAGTGTAGAAAGGCATCCTGAAGCCTGGAAAGTCATTAATTTGATTGTCCAGTATTTCCTTCATGAGATATTGCAACACTTAGAAAAAGTGTACAGCGCCAGCAGACAATGAATTTTCAGCACTAAAAAAACGAAACTTCATTAACAGCTAAACCAAACGTTTCCAATGTAAATTTCCACATTTATAGAGTGTAAAAAGGCATCCTGAAGCCTGGGAAGTCATTAATTTGATTGTCCAGTATTTCCCTTATGAGATAATGCCTCACATAGCAAATGTGTACAGTGCGAGCTGAAAATGCATTTTCAGCACTAAAAAACCAAACTTATATAACACCTAAACCAAACGTTTCCAATGTAAATTTCCACCTTTATATAGTGTAAAAAGACATCCTGAAGCCTGGGCAGTCATTAATTTGATTGTCCAATATTTCCCTTATGAGATAATGCCTCTCATAGCAAATGTGTACAGCGCGAGCTGAAAATGCATTTACAGCACTAAAAAACCAAACTTTTATAACAGCTAAACCAAACGTTTCCAATGTAAATTTCCACCTTTATATAGTGTAGAAAGGCATCCTGAAGCCTGGAAAGTCATTAATTTGATTGTCCAGTATTTCCTTCATGAGATATTGCAACACTTAGAAAAAGTGTACAGCGCCAGTAGACAATGAATTTTCAGCACTAAAAAAACGAAACTTCATTAACAGCTAAACTAAACGTTTCCAATGTAAATTTCCACCTATATATAGTGTAAAAAGACATCCTGAAGCCTGGGCAGTCAATAATTTGATTGTCCAATATTTCCCTTATGAGATAATGCCTCTCATAGCAAATGTGTACAGCGCGAGCTGAAAATGCATTTACAGCACTAAAAAACCAAACTTTTATAACAGCTAAACCAAACGTTTCCAATGTAAATTTCCACCTTTATATAGTGTAGAAAGGCATCCTGGAGCCTGGAAAGTCATTAATTTGATTGTCCAGTATTTCCTTCATGAGATATTGCAACACTTAGAAAAAGTGTACAGCGCCAGCAGACAATGAATTTTCAGCACTAAAAAAACCAAACTTTTATAACAGCTAAACCAAACGTTTCCAATGTAAATTTCCACCTTTATATAGTGTAAAAAGACATCCTGAAGCCTGGGCAGTCATTAATTTGATTGTCCAGTATTTCCCTTATGAGATAATGCCTCACATAGCAAATGTGTACAGCGCGAGCTGAAAATGCATTTACAGCACTAAAAAAACAAACTTTTATAACAGCTAAACCAAACGTTTCCAATGTAAATTTCCACCTTTATATAGTGTAGAAAGGCATCCTGAAGCCTGGAAAGTCATTAATTTGATTGTCCAGTATTTCCTACATGAGATATTGCAAAACTTAGAAAAAGTGTACAGCGCCAGCAGACAATGAATTTTCAGCACTAAAAAAACGAAACTTCATTAACAGCTAAACCAAACGTTTCCAATGTAAATTTCCACATTTATAGAGTGTAAAAAGGCATCCTGAAGCCTGGGAAGTCATTAATTTGATTGTCCAGTATTTCCCTTATGAGATAATGCCTCACATAGCAAATGTGTACAGTGCGAGCTGAAAATGCATTTTCAGCACTAAAAAACCAAACTTATATAACACCTAAACCAAACGTTTCCAATGTAAATTTCCACCTTTATATAGTGTAAAAAGACATCATGAAGCCTGGGCAGTCATTAATTTGATTGTCCAATATTTCCCTTATGAGATAATGCCTCTCATAGCAAATGTGTACAGCGCGAGCTGAAAATGCATTTACAGCACTAAAAAAACAAACTTTTATAACAGCTAAACCAAACGTTTCCAATGTAAATTTCCACCTTTATATATGTAAAAAGACATCCTGAAGCCTGGGCAGTCATTAATTTGATTGTCCAATATTTCCCTTATGAGATAATGCCTCTCATAGCAAATGTGTACAGCGCGAGCTGAAAATGCATTTTCAGCACTAAAAAACCAAACTTTTATAACAGCTAAACCAAACGTTTCAAATGTAAATTTCCACCTTTATATAGTGTAAAAAGACATCCTGAAGCCTGGGCAGTCATTAATTTGATTGTCCAATATTTCCCTTATGAGATAATGCCTCTCATAGCAAATGTGTAAAGTGCGAGCTGAAAATGCATTTACAGCACTAAAAAAACAAACTTTTATAACAGCTAAACCAAACGTTTCCAATGTAAATTTCCACCTTTATATAGTGTAAAAAGACATCCTGAAGCCTGGGCAGTCATTAATTTGATTGTCCAATATTTCCCTTATGAGATAATGCCTCTCATAGCAAATGTGTACAGTGCGAGCTGAAAATGCATTTACAGCACTAAAAAAACAAACTTTTATAACAGCTAAACCAAACGTTTCCAATGTAAATTTCCACCTTTATATAGTGTAAAAAGACATCCTGAAGCCTGGGCAGTCATTAATTTGATTGTCCAATATTTCCCTTATGAGATAATGCCTCTCATAGCAAATGTGTACAGCGCGAGCTGAAAATGCATTTACAGCACTAAAAAACCAAACTTTTATAACAGCTAAACCAAACGTTTCCAATGTAAATTTCCACCTTTATATAGTGTAGAAAGGCATCCTGAAGCCTGGAAAGTCATTAATTTGATTGTCCAGTATTTCCTTCATGAGATATTGCAACACTTAGAAAAAGTGTACAGCGCCAGCAGACAATGAATTTTCAGCACTAAAAAAACGAAACTTCATTAACAGCTAAACCAAACGTTTCCAATGTAAATTTCCACATTTATAGAGTGTAAAAAGGCATCCTGAAGCCTGGGAAGTCATTAATTTGATTGTCCAGTATTTCCCTTATGAGATAATGCCTCACATAGCAAATGTGTACAGTGCGAGCTGAAAATGCATTTACAGCACTAAAAAAACAAACTTTTATAACAGCTAAACCAAACGTTTCCAATGTAAATTTCCACCTTTATATAGTGTAGAAAGGCATCCTGAAGCCTGGAAAGTCATTAATTTGATTGTCCAGTATTTCCTTCATGAGATATTGCAACACTTAGAAAAAGTGTACAGCGCCAGCAGACAATGAATTTTCAGCACTAAATAAACGAAACTTCATTAACAGCTAAAGTAAACGTTTCCAATGTAAATTTCCACCTTTATATAGTGTAAAAAGACATCCTGAAGCCTGGGCAGTCATTAATTTGATTGTCCAATATTTCCCTTATGAGATAATGCCTCTCATAGCAAATGTGTACAGTGCGAGCTGAAAATGCATTTACAGCACTAAAAAAACAAACTTTTATAACAGCTAAACCAAACGTTTCCAATGTAAATTTCCACCTTTATATAGTGTAAAAAGACATCCTGAAGCCTGGGCAGTCATTAATTTGATTGTCCAATATTTCCCTTATGAGATAATGCCTCTCATAGCAAATGTGTACAGCGCGAGCTGAAAATGCATTTACAGCACTAAAAAACCAAACTTTTATAACAGCTAAACCAAACGTTTCCAATGTAAATTTCCACCTTTATATAGTGTAGAAAGGCATCCTGAAGCCTGGAAAGTCATTAATTTGATTGTCCAGTATTTCCTTCATGAGATATTGCAACACTTAGAAAAAGTGTACAGCGCCAGCAGACAATGAATTTTCAGCACTAAAAAAACGAAACTTCATTAACAGCTAAACCAAACGTTTCCAATGTAAATTTCCACATTTATAGAGTGTAAAAAGGCATCCTGAAGCCTGGGAAGTCATTAATTTGATTGTCCAGTATTTCCCTTATGAGATAATGCCTCACATAGCAAATGTGTACAGTGCGAGCTGAAAATGCATTTTCAGCACTAAAAAAACAAACTTATATAACACCTAAACCAAACGTTTCCAATGTAAATTTCCACCTTTATATAGTGTAAAAAGACATCCTGAAGCCTGGGCAGTCATTAATTTGATTGTCCAATATTTCCCTTATGAGATAATGCCTCTCATAGCAAATGTGTACAGCGCGAGCTGAAAATGCATTTACAGCACTAAAAAAACCAAACTTTTATAACAGCTAAACCAAACGTTTCCAATGTAAATTTCCACCTTTATATAGTGTAGAAAGGCATCCTGAAGCCTGGAAAGTCATTAATTTGATTGTCCAGTATTTCCTTCATGAGATATTGCAACATTTAGAAAAAGTGTACAGCGCCAGCAGACAATGAATTTTCAGCACTAAAAAAACGAAACTTCATTAACAGCTAAACTAAACGTTTCCAATGTAAATTTCCACCTTTATATAGTGTAAAAAGACATCCTGAAGCCCGGGCAGCCATTAATTTGATTGTCCAATATTTCCCTTATGAGATAATGCCTCTCATAGCAAATGTGTACAGCGCGAGCTGAAAATGCATTTACAGCACTAAAAAACCAAACTTTTATAACAGCTAAACCAAACGTTTCCAATGTAAATTTCCACCTTTATATAGTGTAAAAAGACATCCTGAAGCCTGCGCAGTCATTAATTTGATTGTCCAATATTTCCCTTATGAGATAATGCCTCTCATAGCAAATGTGTACAGCGCGAGCTGAAAATGCATTTACAGCACTAAAAAACCAAACTTTTATAACAGCTAAACCAAACGTTTCCAATGTAAATTTCTACCTTTATATAGTGTAGAAAGGCATCCTGAAGCCTGGAAAGTCATTAATTTGATTGTCCAGTATTTCCTTCATGAGATATTGCAACACTTAGAAAAAGTGTACAGCGCCAGCAGACAATGAATTTTCAGCACTAAAAAAACGAAACTTCATTAACAGCTAAACTAAACGTTTCCAATGTAAATTTCCACCTTTATATAGTGTAAAAAGACATTCTGAAGCCTGGGCAGTCATTAATTTGATTGTCCAATATTTCCCTTATGAGATAATGCCTCTCATAGCAAATGTGTACAGCGCGAGCTGAAAATGCATTTACAGCACTAAAAAACCAAACTTTTATAACAGCTAAACCAAACGTTTCCAATGTAAATTTCCACCTTTATATAGTGTAGAAAGGCATCCTGAAGCCTGGAAAGTCATTAATTTGATTGTCCAGTATTTCCTTCATGAGATATTGCAACACTTAGAAAAAGTGTACAGCGCCAGCAGACAATGAATTTTCAGCACTAAAAAAACGAAACTTCATTAACAGCTAAACCAAACGTTTCCAATGTAAATTTCCACATTTATAGAGTGTAAAAAGGCATCCTGAAGCCTGGGAAGTCATTAATTTGATTGTCCAGTATTTCCCTTCTGAGATAATGCCTCACATAGCAAATGTGTACAGTGCGAGCTGAAAATGCATTTTCAGCACTAAAAAAACAAACTTTTATAACAGCTAAACTAAACGTTTCCAATGTAAATTTCCACCTTTATATAGTGTAAAAAGACATCCTGAAGCCTGGGCAGTCATTAATTTGATTGTCCAATATTTCCCTTATGAGATAATGCCTCTCATAGCAAATGTGTACAGCGCGAGCTGAAAATGCATTTACAGCACTAAAAAAACAAACTTTTATAACAGCTAAACTAAACGTTTCCAATGTAAATTTCCACCTTTATATAGTGTAAAAAGACATCCTGAAGCCTGGGCAGTCATTAATTTGATTGTCCAATATTTCCCTTATGAGATAATGCCTCTCATAGCAAATGTGTACAGCGCGAGCTGAAAATGCATTTACAGCACTAAAAACCCAAACTTTTATAACAGCTAAACCAAACGTTTCCAATGTAAATTTCCACCTTTATATAGTGTAGAAAGGCATCCTGAAGCCTGGAAAGTCATTAATTTGATTGTCCAGTATTTCCTTCATGAGATATTGCAACACTTAGAAAAGGTGTCCAGCGCCAGCAGACAATGAATTTTCAGCACTAAAAAAACGAAACTTCATTAACAGCTAAACCAAACGTTTCCAATGTAAATTTCCACATTTATAGAGTGTAAAAATGCATCCTGAAGCCTGGGAAGTCATTAATTTGATTGTGCAGTATTTCCCTTATGAGATAATGCCTCACATAGCAAATGTGTACAGTGCGAGCTGAAAATGCATTTTCAGCACTAAAAAACCAAACTTTTATAACAGCTAAACCAAACGTTTCCAATGTAAATTTCCACCTTTATATAGTGTAAAAAGGCATCCTGAAGCCTGGAAAGTCATTAATTTGATTGTCCAGTATTTCCTTCATGAGATATTGCAACACTTAGAAAAAGTGTACAGCGCCAGTAGACAATGAATTTTCAGCACTAAAAAAACGAAACTTCATTAACAGCTAAACTAAACGTTTCCAATGTAAATTTCCACCTTTATATAGTGTAAAAAGACATCCTGAAGCCTGGGCAGTCATTAATTTGATTGTCCAATATTTCCCTTATGAGATAATGCCTCTCATAGCAAATGTGTACAGCGCGAGCTGAAAATGCATTTACAGCACTAAAAAACCAAACTTTTATAACAGCTAAACCAAACGTTTCCAATGTAAATTTCCACATTTATATAGTGTAGAAAGGCATCCTGGAGCCTGGAAAGTCATTAATTTGATTGTCCAGTATTTCCTTCATGAGATATTGCAACACTTAGAAAAAGTGTACAGCGCCAGCAGACAATGAATTTTCAGCACTAAAAAAACCAAACTTTTATAACAGCTAAACCAAACGTTTCCAATGTAAATTTCCACCTTTATATAGTGTAAAAAGACATCCTGAAGCCTGGGCAGTCATTAATTTGATTGTCCAGTATTTCCCTTATGAGATAATGCCTCACATAGCAAATGTGTACAGCGCGAGCTGAAAATGCATTTACAGCACTAAAAAACCAAACTTTTATAACAGCTAAACCAAACGTTTCCAATGTAAATTTCCACCTTTATATAGTGTAGAAAGCCATCCTGAAGCCTGGAAAGTCATTAATTTGATTGTCCAGTATTTCCTACATGAGATATTGCAAAACTTAGAAAAAGTGTACAGCGCCAGCAGACAATGTTTTTTCAGCACTAAAAAAACGAAACTTCATTAACAGCTAAACCAAACGTTTCCAATGTAAATTTCCACATTTATAGAGTGTAAAAAGGCATCCTGAAGCCTGGGAAGTCATTAATTTGATTGTCCAGTATTTCCCTTATGAGATAATGCCTCACATAGCAAATGTGTACAGCGCGAGCTGAAAATGCATTTACAGCACTAAAAAACCAAACTTTTATAACAGCTAAACCAAACGTTTCCAATGTAAATTTCTACCTTTATATAGTGTAGAAAGGCATCCTGAAGCCTGGAAAGTCATTAATTTGATTGTCCAGTATTTCCTTCATGAGATATTGCAACACTTAGAAAAAGTGTACAGCGCCAGCAGACAATGAATTTTCAGCACTAAAAAAACGAAACTTCATTAACAGCTAAACTGAACGTTTCCAATGTAAATTTCCACCTTTATATAGTGTAAAAAGACATTCTGAAGCCTGGGCAGTCATTAATTTGATTGTCCAATATTTCCCTTATGAGATAATGCCTCTCATAGCAAATGTGTACAGCGCGAGCTGAAAATGCATTTACAGCACTAAAAAACCAAACTTTTATAACAGCTAAACCAAACGTTTCCAATGTAAATTTCCACCTTTATATAGTGTAGAAAGGCATCCTGAAGCCTGGAAAGTCATTAATTTGATTGTCCAGTATTTCCTTCATGAGATATTGCAACACTTAGAAAAAGTGTACAGCGCCAGCAGACAATGAATTTTCAGCACTAAAAAAACGAAACTTCATTAACAGCTAAACCAAACGTTTCCAATGTAAATTTCCACATTTATAGAGTGTAAAATGGCATCCTGAAGCCTGGGAAGTCATTAATTTGATTGTCCAGTATTTCCCTTATGAGATAATGCCTCACATAGCAAATGTGTACAGTGCGAGCTGAAAATGCATTTTCAGCACTAAAAAAACAAACTTTTATAACAGCTAAACTAAACGTTTCCAATGTAAATTTCCACCTTTATATAGTGTAAAAAGACATCCTGAAGCCTGGGCAGTCATTAATTTGATTGTCCAATATTTCCCTTATGAGATAATGCCTCTCATAGCAAATGTGTACAGCGCGAGCTGAAAATGCATTTTACAGCACTAAAAAAACAAACTTTTATAACAGCTAAACTAAACGTTTCCAATGTAAATTTCCACCTTTATATAGTGTAAAAAGACATCCTGAAGCCTGGGCAGTCATTAATTTGATTGTCCAATATTTCCCTTATGCGATAATGCCTCTCATAGCAAATGTGTACAGCGCGAGCTGAAAATGCATTTACAGCACTAAAAACCCAAACTTTTATAACAGCTAAACCAAACGTTTCCAATGTAAATTTCCACCTTTATATAGTGTAGAAAGGCATCCTGAAGCCTGGAAAGTCATTAATTTGATTGTCCAGTATTTCCTTCATGAGATATTGCAACACTTAGAAAAGGTGTACAGCGCCAGCAGACAATGAATTTTCAGCACTAAAAAAACGAAACTTCATTAACAGCTAAACCAAACGTTTCCAATGTAAATTTCCACATTTATAGAGTGTAAAAATGCATCCTGAAGCCTGGGAAGTCATTAATTTGATTGTCCAGTATTTCCCTTATGAGATAATGCCTCACATAGCAAATGTGTACAGTGCGAGCTGAAAATGCATTTTCAGCACTAAAAAACCAAACTTTTATAACAGCTAAACCAAACGTTTCCAATGTAAATTTCCACCTTTATATAGTGTAAAAAGACATTCTGAAGCCTGGGCAGTCATTAATTTGATTGTCCAATATTTCCCTTATGAGATAATGCCTCTCATAGCAAATGTGTACAGCGCGAGCTGAAAATGCATTTACAGCACTAAAAAACCAAACTTTTATAACAGCTAAACCAAACGTTTCCAATGTAAATTTCCACCTTTATATAGTGTAGAAAGGCATCCTGAAGCCTGGAAAGTCATTAATTTGATTGTCCAGTATTTCCTTCATGAGATATTGCAACACTTAGAAAAAGTGTACAGCGCCAGTAGACAATGAATTTTCAGCACTAAAAAAACGAAACTTCATTAACAGCTAAACTAAACGTTTCCAATGTAAATTTCCACCTTTATATAGTGTAAAAAGACATCCTGAAGCCTGGGCAGTCATTAATTTGATTGTCCAATATTTCCCTTATGAGATAATGCCTCTCATAGCAAATGTGTACAGCGCGAGCTGAAAATGCATTTACAGCACTAAAAAACCAAACTTTTATAACAGCTAAACCAAACGTTTCCAATGTAAATTTCCACCTTTATTTAGTGTAGAAAGGCATCCTGGAGCCTGGAAAGTCATTAATTTGATTGTCCAGTATTTCCTTCATGAGATATTGCAACACTTAGAAAAAGTGTACAGCGCCAGCAGACAATGAATTTTCAGCACTAAAAAAACCAAACTTTTATAACAGCTAAACCAAACGTTTCCAATGTAAATTTCCACCTTTATATAGTGTAAAAAGACATCCTGAAGCCTGGGCAGTCATTAATTTGATTGTCCAGTATTTCCCTTATGAGATAATGCCTCACATAGCAAATGTGTACAGCGCGAGCTGAAAATGCATTTACAGCACTAAAAAAACAAACTTTTATAACAGCTAAACCAAACGTTTCCAATGTAAATTTCCACCTTTATATAGTGTAGAAAGGCATCCTGAAGCCTGGAAAGTCATTAATTTGATTGTCCAGTATTTCCTACATGAGATATTGCAAAACTTAGAAAAAGTGTACAGCGCCAGCAGACAATGTTTTTTCAGCACTAAAAAAACGAAACTTCATTAACAGCTAAACCAAACGTTTCCAATGTAAATTTCCACATTTATAGAGTGTAAAAAGGCATCCTGAAGCCTGGGAAGTCATTAATTTGATTGTCCAGTATTTCCCTTATGAGATAATGCCTCACATAGCAAATGTGTACAGCGCGAGCTGAAAATGCATTTACAGCACTAAAAAACCAAACTTTTATAACAGCTAAACCAAACGTTTCCAATGTAAATTTCCACCTTTATATAGTGTAGAAAGGCATCCTGAAGCCTGGAAAGTGATTAATTTGATTGTCCAGTATTTCCTTCATGAGATATTGCAACACTTAGAAAAAGTGTACAGCGCCAGCAGACAATGAATTTTCAGCACTAAAAAACCGAAACTTAATTAACAGCTAAACTAAACGTTTCCAATGTAAATTTCCACCTTTATATAGTGTAAAAAGACATCCTGAAGCCTGGGCAGTCATTAATTTGATTGTCCAATATTTCCCTTATGAGATAATGCCTCTCATAGCAAATGTGTACAGCGCGAGCTGAAAATGCATTTACAGCACTAAAAAACCAAACTTTTATAACAGCTAAACCAAACGTTTCCAATGTAAATTTCCACCTTTATATAGTGTAGAAAGGCATCCTGAAGCCTGGAAAGTCATTAATTTGATTGTCCAGTATTTCCTTCATGAGATATTGCAACACTTAGAAAAAGTTTACAGCGCCAGCAGACAATGAATTTCCAGCACTAAAAAAACGAAACTTCATTAACAGCTAAACTAAACGTTTCCAATGTAAATTTCCACCTTTATATAGTGTAAAAAGACATCCTGAAGCCTGGGCAGTCATTAATTTGATTGTCCAATATTTCCCTTATGAGATAATGTGTAACGGTTCAGGGAACCGTGAGAAAGGAAAACTGGACCCAAGAGCAAGCGAGGATGGTTGAGGAGGATTTATTGAAGGGTTCGGGGGGAGAGGAACGGGTTCCGGTAGCAGGGCAGGAGGACAGGTGGAGGAGCGGCGAGTCAGCGCCGGGGTGCTCGCCGGGGTGGCGAGATGTGCGCTCGCGGAGGTGCAGCGGAGACGGCGCGCTGAGTGTGCACCGGTGCTGTGGCGGGAGGAACGCGGGCGCGGAGAGCGGCGTGGAGGCGAAGGCGGCGGCGAGCCGGCGGAGGCTGAGAAGGGCAGGCAGGCGGCGTACGGGCGTACGAGGTGCGATCGACGCTCCGGGGCTCGGCGGCTGGCGGCGGAGGATCGGGCTCGGGCTGGCGCTGGGCGGCTGGAGGGAGAGCGAGGAAAGACAATGGTTAACTCGGGTTGCATAACACAAAGCGCGGACGTGCACGAGGCGAACGTCGACGTGGACCGGGTACCGAGGTAAGTCACGGAATAATCCGGCGTCTGGCTCCTGGCAGCGCTGAGCTTTAAACCCCCGCGGTGATTGCTGATGATGGGCAGCAGGTGCGCAGGAGCCGACGCCCTCTCCGGTCGGAGGCGTGCCTGGCGGAAAACAGCCGGAACCTAGGGAAAAGGGAAAAAGCTTGGCAGGCCCCCTAACCCGAACCCCCACAGTACCCCCCCCTCAACGGACGCCTCCTGGCGTCCTTCCTGGTTTGTCCGGGTGTGTGGCGTAAAACTCCCGGATCGGGGAGTCGTCAATGAAGAGCTTGCGGGAGATCCAAGAACGTTCCTCCGGACCGTACCCCTCCCAGTCCACGAGGAACTGAAACCCCCTCCCCCGACGTCTAACGTCCAACACTTTGGAGACCGTGAAGGCTGGGTGGTCGTCGATCATCAGGGGGGGTGGAGGGGAGATGGTCGGAGGGCTTAGGACGCTGGAAGAGACCGGCTTGAGGAGAGAAACGTGGAAGGTGGGGTGGATCTTGAGGGAATCGGGGAGCTTTAGTCTGACAGAACAGGGGTTAATGATCTTGGTGATGGGAAAGGGACCAATGTAGCGCGGAGACAGCTTACGTGAATCGGTCTGGAGGGGAAGGTCGCGGGTCGAGAGCCAGACCTGCTGACCGGGCTGGTAGTCGGGAGCTGGGGTTCGACGACGGTCCGCCAGGCGCTTGTTGCGTTGCGCCGAGCGGGTGAGGGAGGCCTTGACCTCTGCCCAGACGGCCTTGGCCCGACTGATGTGTTCCTCCACCGAGGGAACCGCCACTGCATGCTCCTGCTCCGTAAAAAGGGGAGGTTGGTAGCCAAGACAGGCCATGAACGGCGACATACCTGTCGAGGCGCAGGAGAGGGAGTTGTGGGCGTACTCGATCCATGCGAGAGCCTCGCTCCATGTCTCGGGGTTCCGGGCCACCACGCACCGCAGCGCTGCCTCCAGGTGTTGATTGGCCCGCTCGGTCTGCCCGTTGGTCTGCGGGTGGTAACCGGAGGAAAGGCTGGCTGTGGCGCCCACTGCCTTACAGAACTCCCTCCAGACCTGGGAAGAGAACTGGGGGCCCCGGTCGGAGACGATGTCTTGCGGGAGGCCGTGGAGCCGGAAAACGTGCTGGGTCAGGAGTGTGGCTGTCTCCAAGGCGGTGGGTAGCTTGGGAAGGGGAACGAAGTGGACGCTCTTGGAGAAGCGGTCGATAATGGTGAGGATAACTGTGTGTCCTTTGGACGAAGGAAGACCCGTGACGAAGTCCACAGCGATGTGGGACCAGGGGCGGCTCGGGATAGGCAGAGGGTGGAGAAGACCGGCCGGAGCCGTGTGTGAGGCCTTTCCGCGGGCGCAAACCGAGCATGCCAGCACGAATTCTCACGTGTCTCTTGTCATACTGGGCCACCAGAAGTGCGCTTGGAGGAAGCGAAGGGTGCGCGTGACGCCAGGGTGGCAGGTGAGCGAGGAGGAGTGCCCCCACTGGAGGACCTGGGAGCGTGCGGCATCGGGGACGAAGAGGAGGTCCGAGGGGTCAGGTCGGGGATCGGGTTGGGTTTTCTGCGCCTCGCGAACCGTGCGCTCGATCTCCCAGGAGGCCGCCCCCAGGAGACAGGAGGACGGGAGAATGGTCTGTGTGGTCTCTGGACTGGCAGGCGGAGCGAACATCCGGGAGAGGGCGTCCGCCTTGCCGTTGTTCGACCCGGGACGGAAGGAAAGGGTGAAGTTGAATCGGCTCAAGAAGAGGTGCCAACGGGCTTGACGGGGGTTCATCCGCTTGGCTGACTGCAGGTAGGCCAGATTTTTGTGGTCGGTCCAGACGAGGAAGGGGACGGCGGTGCCCTCCAGCCAGTGCCGCCACTCCTGGAGAGCCCAGACGACTGCCAGCAACTCCCGATTGCCGACGTCATAGTTCTTCTCGGCGGGGGACAGGCGTCGGGAGAAGAAGGCGCATGGATGAGTCTTCTGGGTGTCGGGGTCCCGTTGGGAGAGCACCGCTCCCGCCCCCGTGTCGGAAGCATCCACCTCCACCACGAACTGGAGTGCGGGATCGGGGTGTCTGAGGACCGGAGCGCTGGTGAAGGCTTCCTTTAGATGCCCGAAAGCTTGAGCCGCTCCCGGAGTCCACTGAAAGGGGGTGAGGGTGGAGGTGAGGGCCGTGAGAGGACTAGCAACCTTGCTGTAATTGCGGATGAATCGCCGGTAGAAATTAGCAAACCCCAGGAAGCGTTGGAGTTCCTTGCGAGTAGTGGGAGTAGGCCACTCCACCACCGCCTGGATCTTGGCGGGATCCGGCTGGAGTTGACCCCGGGCGATGACGTAGCCCAGGAAATGGATCGATGGGACGTGGAACTCGCATTTCTCCGGTTTCACGAACAGGCGGTTCTCCAGCAGGCGCTGGAGGACTGATCGGACGTGGCGGCGGTGGTCCTCGAGGGATCGGGAGAAGATGAGGATGTCATCCAGGTAAATAAAGACGAAACGGTTGAGCATATCCCGGAGAATGTCGGTCATGAGAGCTTGAAAAACGGCGGGGGCGTTGGTGAGGCCGAAGGGCATGACGAGATACTCAAAATGTCCAAGGGGGGTATTGAAGGCCGTCTTCCATTCATCGCCCTCGCGGATGCGGACCAAATGGTAGGCGTTCCGGAGATCGAGCTTGGAGAAGACTTGGGCTTCGCAGAGGGGCTCGAACGAGGGGTCTATGAGGGGCAGAG